>NC_067406.1:23204743-23517421 GCF_009764475.1 Pristis pectinata
CTATCAAATATTTAACCACCTCCACTTAAAATACTATTAATGATCCAGCTTCCATCACCTGTGGGGGCAATGAATTCCAGAGGTTCACCACCCACTGAGAAGAAATGTCTATGTACCTCAGTTTTAACTGACCAGCCCCTTATCTAGTATTTATGTCCCCTTGTTTGAGACACTCCCACTAGTGAAAACATCCCGACATCTACCATGTAAAGCCCCCTTAGGAACTTGTATGTTTGAATGTCACCTCTTATTCTTCTAAACTCAAAGGTATATGAGCCCAAACTATTTAGCCTCTCTTGGTGAGACAACCCTCTCATCACAGGAATTAGCCTGGTGAATCCCCTTTGTACTGTCTCCAGTATTACTATATTTTTAGGTAAAGGAACCAAAATCATACAGTATATTCTAGGTGAGGACTCAGCAACACCCTGCACAAATGCAACTGAACCTCCCTATTCTTAAACACCAATCCCTTTGCAATGGAGGCCAAAATGCTGTTTGCCTTCTTAACTACCTGTTGGACCTGCCTGTTAGCTTTTTGTGATTCAGGAACTAGAACACCTAGATCCCTCTATACATCACTTGCAGTCCCTCTCCATAATAATCTGCCCTTAGATTCACTTACCGAAGTGCATGACTTCACATTAAGCTCCATTTGCCAGTCTTTTGCCCACTCATTCAGTCTATCTCTACCCTTTTGCAGAATCACAGTATTCTTTTCACAACCTGCCACTCGAACCTGGCAAATTTGAAAACCTTGTATAGTGTTCCTTCCAGGTCATTAATGTAAATAGTGGACAATTGTGGGCCAAGAACTGTTCCCTACAGTACTCCACTAGCTACCTCCTTCCAGTCTGCAAAGGACCTGGTTATTCCAACTCTGAGGCAGCCAGGGTTCAATCCATTCTAACACACTTCCTCCAATGCTGTGGGCTTTTAATTTATGTATCAGTCTCCTTTTAGCACCTTGTCAAATGCCTTTGGAAATCTAAATACTCTACATCTACAGGTTCCTCTCTATCGACTCTCCCTCTTACATCCTAAGACAATTCAAGCAAATGTGTTAAACAAGATTTGTGTTTCATAAACCCATGTTGAATAGGTTTTGTTATATTTAGATTTCCTAAATGATTCGATACTAAATCCAGTGGGAAGGGAATGAAAAATGGAAATGACAGAAGTGGTTTTGTGGCTACAGCCCTCCAGTCGAGAGATGAGAATTCTGTGATGTTCCTAACTTGGATGTGGTAGAGAGTAAACATGTTCAGAGATCACCCATTCACCAGCAGTCCCGGTCCCAGTCTCGGCTCTACTCGCGTTGCCACTGTATTACTTGTGAGGTTCAGTTAACCCACAGGTCAGTGGGACCAAAGACAAGTTCTTGAGGTGCTCCAACAGCATAGCTCTAGCCTGCAATGATTGCCCTCTGACAACATTGCCATCTTGCTGTTTGTAAGCTATGATCACAACTTGAATTGTTTTGGCTTGAAACAAGGAACACCTATAAGTCTCAGCTGGAACTCATTCTTTTTCACCTGCTGGTAATAAATGTCAAACACACTGCTTTTGCATTTAAATTTATCTTTATCTAAGAATGATCCACGTGCCTTTCAAAATGCTTCTGTGGACTGCTGGCCAATCACATTTGGTGAAAGTTCTGATCAGTAGCATGAGGGTGGTGGAAAAGGCTGGGGGACTAGAAGCCCAGGTGGTCGTGGGGAAGTACAAAGACCGTTCACTGACATAAAGAAAAATGAAGAATTCAGCAAATAAATAATTGAACCTATCTGTATTTGTATTCATTATCAAATTTGATCTAGTTGCACTTTATAGGGATTGAAAGTTAATATATCTTGTAGGTGAGCTTTCTGATGCCTGATTTTGTTGACCAAAGACCAAAAAATTTCCTGAGCAGAAACAAAATTAATAATCAAAAAAATCAAGCCCCAGGCAGGGATGCAAAATCAGCCAAACAACAGAAAGCAGAAGATGGTGGTCCTCAGAATGGAGGGAATTACACAATGGTGTCCCTTAGCAGTTGACATTTGGAACGCTGCTCTTTTTGATATAAACTGATGATTTGGACGTGGGTACAAAGGGAAAATTTCAAAGTTTGCAGATGACACAAAACTTGGACATAATAAACAATGAGGAAGATATCAGAAGACTTCAGTGGAATTCTGAATATATTGCAGATGAAAATTTAATAGAAACATTTATGAAATGATTCATCTTATAAGGAAAAATGAGGATTGACAATAAATGGGGACACAGGAGCAGAAAATCCTGAAGGTTCACAAAGTCAAATCTTTGAGAATGGCAGAATGATGATGAATTTACTAAAACAAACAGGATATTTGGCTTTACAAAACTTAATTAAGAACAGGAGTGGGTCATTGCCCTTTGAGCATGCTCTGCCATTGATCAAGATCACAGCTGATCTTCTAACTTAATGCCATTTTCCTGCTCTCTCCCCATATCCCTTGATTCCCTTACTGTCTATCGATCTCTGTTTTGAATGCCCTCAGTGACTAAGCCTCAGCAGACCTCCAGGGTAGAGAAGTCCAAGGATCACCACCCTCTGCGTGGAAAAGTTTTTCCTCCTCTCAGTCAATTTCTCCTCATCTTAGATTGCAGATGACACAAAACAAGGGCTTGTAAACAGTGAATAAATAAAAGCCCAAAATTAAACAACAAGGAAGTCATGCTTCCATAAATCATTAGTTCAGCCTAAACAGTGTCTTGTGTCCAATTCTTGGTAACAAATGACAGACAGGTTATCCAGACTCTGGAAGGGGACAGAGGAGATTTTCCAAAGTGATGACAAAAAGGAAAAACAACAGGAAGTGGGATTGTTCATAGAGCTGACAAGGTTACAGGTCAAAGGACGTTGTTAGAGGTGCTCAAAGTTATGAGGTATTAGGATCGGGTGAATGAGGAGAACCTGTCTCCATCAACAGGAGGGCCAGTGTCCAAAGATTTAAGTCATAAGAAATAGCAGAGAAATGAAATAAAATTCAGCATGTAACAAATTACTGTGATCTGGAATGCATGGACTGATGGACAGTCAGAGCAGATTAAATCATTTTAACAAGCAATTGGATATATAGTAGATAAGGAAACAATTGCAGAGACATGTTGAAAGAGCAGGGAGAATGGATCCAATTGGATCAGTTTTTGCCAGAGCCAGCAGCAGCAGCAATGGACTGAATGGCCTTGCCCTGTGCTGTAAGAATATCGGAAAGGGGATAGGCTTTCAAATATCATAAATGGTTGCATTTGACATAACAATTGAGATACTTATAAACAAATGTGAAGCAGGCCAGCTTGAGGGGTTTGTGGTTTTCGATTTGGTTCCAGTCTTTGAGTTGCACAGCAAATCTTCTGTCTAAAGTTACCAGGCAGACCTGAATATGACCACAAAGATTATGAAGTCTAATCTTGTTGCTATAACTCTGAACCCGTTCTGTGAGTATATGCATTTAGAATGGATGGCGCTTCATTCACAGCTTTAGGCATTTGTGGTCTGAAAACCTATGAGGTGCTTGCCAATAAAAATAATTACTTCCAACTCTAGATTACAGGAACATTCCTTCTTAATGGAGTCACAGACACTGATATAGATACTAAAAAAAGTTGGAGATCATTCTTAACTGTAAGTTAAGTCGTGGTGACTCCAGTCCAACCCACCTCAGTCTCTTGAAACTGCTCAGTGCAAGATCCTCCAGCTATCTAACAACCTTTAATTCCTGATTCTCAAGGACCCCAACATGCCACTCCACCGACTCCCAAATAGGGGAAACAACGTTTCCCTGTTCATTTCATAAACACCCTCCATAACTTAAAATAAAATCTTCATTTATTCCTCCTCTGCTGTAGTAGAAATAGCCCCAGTACCCAAAATCTTTCCTTCGTGAACATAACTTCCTCTCTGTGACGTCATGCTGTCAAGCTAACTTACATACTTTGAATGACCATGGTGAGGTGAACAGTACTCACATCTGTAAGTGTCTAGAGAACAGGGTAATTTAGTTTTATAGCAATGGGCTGTGCTGTTTCCTAATACGATGTGCTCACATCAAGTGTCCTTGAGATTATATCCCCAAACTGAGGTTGGTGTAATACATCTGTATTTAAAAAATGAGATAGTCATGAGCATTAAGAAGAGCTAAACGGTCACTGGATCATAAGAATGAAGTGATCTGAATGAAAAGAGCCTTGAACCACAGAGGAAAAGCTATACCAAACACCCTCCACTGCACAGTATCCAAATGTGGGATCAAAGATAACTTACACCTGTTCTAATTCTCGAAGAGTCATCGACTGTGGGTTGTGAGCTGATTAATGAGGCTGCAGCAGACTCTTGCACAGATTGAGCAGGAGGTGTCTGATGGGATGGACAGATGGGGTGGTATGTGAGGTGGTGCACTCCTGCACTTACATTGGGTTTGTGTGTGCTCCCAGTTCATGACTTCAATATTCTCAATACCATCCCAAATACTCCTTCACATTGAATGGTCAATTGCCAGGGGTTCCCAGGAGGCTTTGAACACACCCTTGAATCTTTTCACCTGTCCTGCCTGATAATTTTTTTTCCCATGTCAGAATTCAGAAAAGAATGTCTGTTCCAGGAGTCTGGTGTTGGGCATTCAAACAATGTAGTTGCCTGCCCAACATTGCCAACAAAGCGTAACTAAGGCCTCAATGATGGTCATTTTGTCCTCGGAGTGGACGCTAATGTTGGTTCACTTGTCCTCCCAATGGATTTAATGGACTACGCAGAGGTACTTGCTTTGAGGAGTCTCCTGCAGGTATCCCATTTCTCAGAAGCATATAGAAGAGTAGGGATCACCATAAGGGTATACCATAAGCTCTATGCCAGGTCTCAAGTCTTCAATTTTAAACATTCTTTTCCTCAGTTAATCAAAGGCTATACTGGCTCACAGAGGGCATGCTGAATTTCATCAAGGTCTGCCTTTGTTGAGAGGTGGCTTCAAGATATCAGAAATGCTTCAAAATTCCCAGGATTTCACCAAAGAGGGCCTTTGTTTTGCCCATTGCACAAGGACCATTCTTTCATATGTTTCAGTGAACAAGTCGATGATGACTTGGAGCTCGAACGTGAACATATGCAAGGATTGTCTGTGCACCTCAGCACAGTAAACAGGTTGGAATGCCCTTGGTTCTGGAGTGGAGGCAAAGTAGATTGAACAGTTTCTCATTTGTCCTGTAGATTAGTTCCATTCCAGCGAGTAGGTTGTTGGAGATGATATGCAATACTGCGGTGAGAAAGACCAAGAAAAATTGTTGGAGCAATGGCAGAGCCTGAGCATCAGATCACTGAGTTTGGATCTGTGGTGGACCCATTGGTTAGCATCACATTTTCCTCTCCGTCATGTAGCTGATGAGCTAAATTAGAGAAGCATTCTCCATAGTCCCTGTCAGTTGTCACAGGCTTTTGTAAGATCAAAATATGCCTTTGTACAATGGTTGATACTGCTTCCCCCATTTCTCTTGGAGTTCTCGTGCATTGAAGGTCAAATGCACTGTGCTTCTTGTTGGATGGAATCCTCACTGCAATTTGGGGAACAGCTCTTCAGCCACAGGGAGGAGGCGGTTGGGGAGGACCTTGTGATAGTAAAGTAAGCTTTGTGTTGATTAGTAAGGAGGTTAAGGGTTATGGGGAGAAGGTGGGAAAATAGGGTTGAAAAAGAAATCAGCCATGATTGAATGGCGGAGCAGGCTCGATGGGCTGAATGACCCGATTCTGTTCCTATATCTTATGGACTTTTGTTTTTTCTGTGGTAAAAAGCAGAGAGGCCTCTCTGTGATTGTGCAGTTGGATTTGTCTCCTTTCTTGAAGATAGTCACAATTACAGCTTCTCTGACATTTTCAACTTCTTGTCAGCCTGGGGTGGCAGGGTACTTGGAATGGGTGGTTTGTGATAGGTTGGAGTCAAAGACACTCCATTTAAGAACAGAAAAAGTCTTCAACGTGAGCTTCCAGCAAAGGTTAATTATCCCTCTGTCCCTGATAGGCTCCCCTTCATCCTCAGCTCCTGATGGAGTATTTGGACTGACAGTGCTGAAGAATCCGTGCGCGTCGTGGTCACTGATGAGTTGTGGGATCTCCCATGCTCCTTCTACCCACCATCTCTTCTTCACATCACAAGATTTTTCCCATGAAGCCCATACCCACATGACACTAATCTTCAACACTGGTCCTCCATGCTCTGGGGAATCAAATATCTACATAATGTAATGCCTCTGACATAGTAAAATGGCTTGAGGCCTCGAATAGAGTCACACTCCTCTAAGGTTCTCATTCTGTAATCCTTCAATGACTTTGACTCTCCCTAGTTTTATTTTCCACCCTCCAGTCTAACTTTTATCAGCACACTTCCTGCCTTCAACAACCTGAGATAAGGTTTCTTTATTAGTCACATGTACATCGAAACATACAGTGAAATGCATCTTTTGCGTAGAGCATTCTGGGGCAGCCTGCAAGTGTCGCCATGCTTCTGGCACCAACATAGCATGCCCACAACTTCCTAACCTGTACGTCTTTGGAATGTGGGAGGAAACCAGAGCACCCAGTGGAAACCCACACAG
The DNA here is from genome assembly GCF_009764475.1 of Pristis pectinata. Classification (NCBI taxonomy): domain Eukaryota; kingdom Metazoa; phylum Chordata; class Chondrichthyes; order Rhinopristiformes; family Pristidae; genus Pristis; species Pristis pectinata. The sequence continues at coordinate 23,211,356 of NC_067406.1, forward strand.
ACACGGGGAGAACGTACAACCTCCTTACAGACAGTGGCCGGAATTGAACCTGGGTCTCTGGCGCTGTAATAGCGTAACGCTAACTGCTATTACCTGGTCTTCCTCCTACTTCACCCTCTCGGATGTCATGTCATTGCTTATTGTGTATACCAACAAAGCACTTCTTTGAATGTAAAGATCACAATAAAAATGTCAGTTGGCTTTGGATTTTGAAAAAAATGATCATCTGTCTTAGTAGAAAAATAGTGAAAGAATGGTCTGGTAAAGCACCCCAGGATACCTAACTAGCCTGGGCATTGTGAATGTTCCAGCTCTTGGTAGAGCAATACTTGTAGAACTTAATGGTGTTCTTGAGAGAGCATTGGAAAACAAGCCTGGGAGGCCAGAAAGACATAATACTGACTACTCTAGTGTCGATTGAAAAGTACACTACAAAAGCCGTTGCAGTGACATGGCCCGTGCCATGAATTAAATGTTTTGACTTGAGTGTAAAGCTTCCCCCAGAGGAATAAGCATGAATAACATAGTAACAGAGCATTTACTCCTAATATATTTGACTAGCAGGGCTTTGTGTGGTGGAGAGCACAAAGTGCTAGTGTTTAAGTCCATGTTGTAGGTGTGTGAAACATTACACTGCAATGCCCAACACTGCTGGGGATCATTTTCGAGATCCATATGTAGCAAAGGAAATGTGACACGGGACATTTACAGCATGTAGCTACAGTATTACACAAAGGTCAGCCAATCATAAAAACCAAATACTTTCCAGATGCTTCATTAATGTAAATGAGCTCCTGGAAGACAAATAAAAACTACAAAGTAATTCTGTTTAGTTTAATAGATGCAAGTTTTGAAAACAGCATGACTGTCCTGGATGAATGCAAATAAAGCTCAAGTCTGTTAAGGTGGGAGCTAATTGCGTTATCTCAAGCCTGCATTTCCAAAGTGAGTGACGCTTGGAAATGCTGGGCGTGAAGGGGAGGTGACAAAGGGTAGTGTGAGGGAGCTGAATGAGGGGCATAATCATCAGCCACATATCAGCCATGTGTCATGATTGGTAATACTCTTAACTCTGACCCAAGACATTTGTTGTTCAAGTCCCACTGCAGTGACTCAAGTACAAAAATCTAGATTAAATTTCAGTGCAACACATGAGTAAAGCTAAAGTCTTCTGAATGAAACCTTAACCTAAGTGTCATATGGTTAGATGTGAATGATTCCATGGCATACATCAAAAGGAAGCAGAGGAGTTATCCCTGGTGTCCTGGGTAATATTTACCCCTCACTCAAATCACTCAAAATAAAGATCATCAGATCTTGATCATATTGCTTTCGCTTGGAACTTGCTGTGTGCAAATTGGCTGCAATGTTTCCTGCAATTCAACCTGGAAAAGTGTGAAGTGATACACTTTGGAAGATCGAATTTGAAGGCAGAATATAAGGGTAATGGCAGGACTCTTAGCAGTGTGGAGAAACAGAGGTGTCTTGGGGTCCACGTCCATAGATCCCTCAAGTTTGCCACGCAGGTCGATAGGGTTGTTAAGAAGGTGTATGGTGTGTTGGCCTTCGTTAATCGGGGTATTGAGTTCAAGAGCTGCCAGGTAATGTTGCAGCTCTATAGAACTCTGGTTAGACCATACTTGGAGTATTGTGTTCAGTTCTGGTTGCTCATTATAGGAAGGATGTGGAAGCTTTAGAGAGGGTGTAGAGGAGATTTATCAGGATGCTGCCTGGATTGGAGAGCATGTCTTATGAGGATAGGTTGAGTGAGCTAGGGCTTTTTTCTTTGGAGAGGAAGAGGATGAGAGGAGACTTGATAGAGGTGTACAAGATGATAAGAGGCATAGATCGAGTGGACAGTCAGAGACTTTTTCCCAGTGCGATAATGGCTAACACGAGGGGACATAATTTTAAAGGCGATTGGAGGAAGGTATAAGGGGGATGTCAGAGGTAAGTTTTTTTTACACAGAGCGTGGTGGATGCATGGAATGCACTGCTGGCAGAGGTTGTGGGGGCAGATACATTAGGGACATTTAAGAGAATCTTAGATAGACATATGAATGATAGAGAAATGGGGGGCTATGTAGGAGGGAAGGGTTAGATAGATAATAGAGCAGGATAAAATGTTGACACAACATCTTGGGCCAAAGGGCCTGTACTGTACTGTGCTGTAATGTCCTATGTTCAACAGTGAGACACATTAACTAATAGAGACATAAATTAGAGGGATGGACAATATGTGGAATGAAACAGGGTGAAGCAGAACATTGCTTTTATTGATCATGGGATAATAGAGCAGGGAGGTCATGCTGGAAATGTACAAGCATTAGTTACTCCAAGTATAGGGCACATTTCTGGTCACCAATCTACAATTGTGAAAGCACCAAAGATGGTGCAGCAATTTATGAGGCCTAAACGAGGTGAAGAGGGATGATTTATTTTCCTTAGTAGAGGTGACAATAACTAGGGGTCATGGATTTAAAGTAATTGGTGGAAGGACTAGTGGGACATAGAAGGTTTTTTTTCCACTAATGGTGAGGATCTGGAGCTCACTGCTTGAAAGAGTTGTGGCAGAAACCCTCAGCAGACCTAAAAAGTGCCTCATAACCACTAGAAGCCGACATGTTTACAACAAGCTGAATGGCTTCCTTCTGTGCTCTAACTTTCTGTGACTCTATGACTAAGATGATTGAGGTCAGAGGTCACCATGGTCTGCCTGAATTAGACTTGGTACTGAATGTTATCCAATTGTTGTAGATCGTAGGAAGTAATGACATTTATCTTCCTAACCAATGTTGCAAAACTCAGTCTCTTCAGTCCTAATTAACGATTAAAATTAATTAAATCTTGGATAAAACTTCAATCTCAGATGGTTGGAACTGCACCATTCATTATTGAACCTCTAATAATCATTCGTTTCACATATGTTAATGAGAAAAGTGTTTTGGTTCATTAATTGCAAGGATAGATAATGAATGGAGCAAATTAGCCCCACTAAATAAAGATAATTCCAAGTGGATGCTCAAGAGTGCAGGTTTGCAAAGTTTACAAATGTAGAACAGTCAAAAATTACTCTGCTACAAAGGGTTTTAATGGGTTATGAAAGAAGAGACATGCACATTATTTCACTGACATGAATTACCAGATTAAACTTTTAAATAAAAAGGTAGCTATCTAAAGTTTGAATTCTCTAGGTACCAAAATATTCTAAGACTAATTTGGTATTATATTTTATGCTTGTAATTTTTTTTCTAAACAGAAATTTAAATGTGAAAAATTGCTGGTGAATTATTGGTAAAAAGCACTGCTGATATTTATGCTGATTATGAGGGGTATAGATAGGGTGAATGCATGCAGGCCTTTTCCCCTCAGGTTGGGTGAGACTAGAACTAGAGGCCATAGGTTTAGGGTGAAAGGTGAAATATTTAATGGGAATCCGAGGGGGATCTTCTTCACTTAGAGGGTAGCACGAGTGTGGAATGAGCTGCCAGTGGAAGCGGTGGATGCGGGTTCAATTGTGACACTTAAGAGAAGTTTGGATAGGTACATGGATTGGAGGGGTTTGGAGGGATATGGTACGGGTGCAGGTAGAGGGGACTAGACAGAAAATCAGGTTAGCATGGACTAGATGGGCCGAAAGGCCTGTTTCTGTGCTGTAGTGCTCTATGACTCCATATTTGTATTCTGCTAACATTGAACTGCAAGACAAACTCAGCCAATATTTTGCTCTATTATCACCTGCGTCTGATCTTTATTCTGTATTCCCTTTAAAAACGTAGCTATTTTATATGCAGTTTCTAACCTCATATTTAGAAGTTTTTAAACTGGAAAATATTTCCTTTTTTGCTTTGGAAAGTAAAAGGAGAAGAAACTTATTTGGGTGTGATGCTTCATCAAAACTGTTTGTAGCACTGATCTTGAGTTATTTTTAAGCTTATTGAAACTGTTTACATACAAAATACTTGTGTATTTGAAAAAGTTCAAGTCAGAATATATTCTAAATCTAATTAATCCACCCTCACCTCCACCCATGCAAAAGTCACCTTCATTTGACCTGGTCCCCCAGAAAGGGATAAGGAGAACAGTAAACAAGTATTGAACGTAATGTCAATGAGTTTCATTGGCTGCATGTGTCACAAAAGTTATTGGTTTGCAATTAAAATGTAGGGTTAAATTTACCATGTGGCAGAAAATCGTGCAGGACTGGGTTGTAGCTTACGCACTGCTTGATTTATGTTTCTACATCTCTCTTCCGTGAAAATTAATTTTGGTGGAAAGGCAACATGACAAAAGATTCCAAAATACTGAAAAAGCCCCAAGATAAAGTTAACAAAATGAATGGTTAATATTTGCTGGATTGAAGCATACCCAAGGCCCCACTAGAAAAAAAATCTTGTTCCATTTCTGTCCACATTTCCTTTATCTCTTTTGGAATCACTCAGTGCCATAATCATTGCATTTTTTTTGCCTTAAATGCAATGAAGTGTTTGGTACATCCATAAATTAAGTTGCAAGAATTCTGTAATTGCAGCACTTCCTTTTCCTTCTTTTCAAATGTTTACATTTAGAATGTGACAGTCCTTTATTAGTGATGGCCAGCTTTTGCTCAGTGCCAACTAAACTCAAGGTCCCAAGTTTGTTTCTTGTGGGTTCTATGGTCATAGGGGCCAACTACTTCAAGGCATTTTTACATTCAAGAGTCAAGTCCATCAATTCAGATTTCCCTGCAAAAATACCTGCTACGTAACCAAAGTTTCTCAGATAAAACTTTCAAAACCTTAACCTCTATCAACTAGAGTATGCACGGTAAGGGTTAGGGAGTTGTGGGCATGCTATGTTGGCGCTGGAAGCATGGCAACACCCCCGGGCTGCCCCCAGAACACTCAGTGCAAAGGATGTATTTCACTGTGTGTTTCGATGTACATGTGATTAATAAAGAGATCTAATGAGAAGCAGGAGAATTGGAAGACCAACAACTCCAAGGTTCTTTCTGAGTCACACACACCTTGTTTCTTTCCCCTCCTCCACCCACTCCATCTGCCCATGACCCCCACACTCCTCCCACTGGTTCCCCTCCCCCACAGTTGCCAGCTACCCTCCCCACCTCTCTCACTTGATCCCATGCTCCACACTCCTCTCCTATCAGATTTCACCTCGTCCACCTATTACCTCCCAGCCTCTGTCGCTATTTCCACTCTCCCCTCCTCCATCTGATCACCCCTCCTCACCTCGATCTACCTATCCTTGCAGGATCTTGCTGCACCCCTTCCCCTCACCTTTTTATACTGGCTGTCTCCTCTCTATCTTTCAGTCCAAATGAAGGGTCTCTACCTGAAATGTTGACTGTCCATTTCCCTCCATGGATGCTGCCTGACCAGTTGAGTTCTTCAGCATCTTGTGTGTCACACCTTCCCTGTTTGGACATATATTGCCATTCCTTCCATAGTTTTGGTCAAGTTCTGGAATTCCCCACCCACGAGTGTGCAGGAGTTACCTTGATAAGCAGCACTGGTACAAGAAAATGATTCACTACCTTCTTTGGGGGAAATAAAGATAACAAATAATTGCTGGCCTTGAAAGCAGCATGATGCACTCTGAGACTTAAACAAAGAAATTCTGTTTTAAAGGGAAAAAACGAGCTGTAAATTACAGCAAAGAATTAAATAACTTGCATTTATTCTGGAACTGTTCTGACCATATGATGCCCTAAAGCATTTGCAACCACTTAGGTACATCTGTTCATTTAAGAGACCCAAAGCACAAAGCCAGGCTGACAGCACCGAGGGAGTGCTCCACTGTCAAAGCTCCTGCCTTTTGGATGCACTGTTAACCTTAGGTCCCAAGTGCTCTCTCAGGTAGACTAAAAGGATACTATGGCACCATTTTGAAGAACGTGTACGTTGCCCCAGTGTTTTGCCTAATATTTAACTCTCAGTCAACGTAACTAATTATCGCTTGGTATCACTTTGCTGTGTGTGGTCCTTGCTATGTGAAAAGCAGCTCTTCATTTTCTACAGTATAATTCTTGCCACAGTTCAGAGGTATTTTATTGATTATAAAATACTTCAAAAATGAAATTAAAGGCACTATATTTAAAAGACAAAATCTTTTTTCTTTACTTCTAAAGTCTGGCCACTGGAAACATAATTCCAGAACAGTTTCTATCAAAGCACATTGCAATAAGCACAGTTTGATAATTAGTTTTAGTGATGATATATGAGGAAAATATACTGCCAAATTACCAAGGTAACTCCTGCTATCTATAAGGGTAGGCCATGCCTTGGATTAATACCTTCTCTGAAAAAGGACACCTCCAACAATATAGCATTCCTCTAAAGTGTCAGCTTAGAATTTGTGATCGGGTCTCTGGCGTGGGGCTTGAACCCACAACCTACTGGCTCAAGGTACTGCTGCTGGGTCACAGTTAACACCACAAGGGGAGGAAAGTCATAGCTTTGTGTTCTTAGGATCGACCTATTGGTCATGATGTTAGAGGCATCATTACACAGTGGTTAAGATAATGCACCAGCATCCGAGTGCCTGGACTAATGACCCAGAGATATATTTGAATCCTACCAGGACACTTAAGGAAGTTAAACTTAAGTGGTTATTTGCATTTGAAATGTAAAGCAAGAATTGGAATTGTGACCAATATTGTTCTAACCTGATTATCAGGAAAATCATGCATGTGTACCTGGGCAGGCTTGTTTGTGACTCCAAACACTCCAATATGGTTGAATTCTACATAGAAGTTTTACATAGAACATTACAGCACAGTACAGGCCCTTTGGCCCACGATGTTGTGCCGACCTTTTAGCCTACTCTAAGACCAATCTAACCGTTCCCTCCCACATACCCCTCCATTTTTCTATCATTCATGTGCCTATCTAAGAGTCTCTTAAATGTCCCTAATGTAACTGCCTCTACCAGCACCCCTGGCAGTGCATTCCACGCACCCACCACTCTCTGCGTGAAAAACCTACCCCTGATATCCCCCCTGTACTTTCCTCCAATCACCTTAAAATTATGCCCTGTCATGTTAGCCATTTCCGCCCTGGGAAAAAGTCTCTGGCTGTCCACTCGATCTATGCCTCTTATCATCTTGAATCCACAACCTAATGGCTCAAGATACTGCTGCTGGGTCACAGTTAACACCACAAGGGGAGGAAAGTCATAGCTTTGTGTTCCTAGGATAGCCCTTTTGGTCATGATGGTCACTATCTCTGCTCTGCACTGGCCTGGCAAGTCATCCAATTCAAATCACAATTGTTGGTGGAAAACAAACACTCACCTCACCACTGACGTCCCCATCCAGTGAAAGAATAGAATTAGTGCTGAAATGGTATGAGGGGAGGACAACATAACTTTAAAAGCAACTTGAGGTCAGTCAAATGCTACTTACACATTGTGAACTGATCACAAGCTGGCCCTGTGATCAAACTTCGTGAACTGTAGTAATTACACTTAGCTTGCAATACCTTTATTATCCTTTGAGGAGGATGTCCTAGAAAGTCAGGAAACAAAAATAAAACAAAGTTAACATTGTCAACCCTCGTTGAATATAAAGAACTTACCTGAGGACAGCAAAATAAATCTTCAGTGTTGTTGGTTTCATGAGAGTTTGAAGCAAAACTGTTTTAGAATCACACAACTATACAGTTAGGTGGTGAGAATTTTTGACACTTTGTAACCCACAGGTGCCTGTAAACCCAAGAAGGGCAGGCTCCATATATTTACAAGTGTGGTGCCATATTAAATGCAACTTTGTTAGATGAAAGAAAGAACATGCATTTCAATGACGTCTTTTATGAGCTCAGGATCTTCTGCTGCCTGCTTGCTCTCCCATTCTTTTACATGTAATCCATGCATCTGGTTGAATTATATTGATCCTGATGCTTTGAATTTGATTTTAACTTCCTTCATGGATTATCCTTTCCCTCTGTCTTTCTCTGTTATCTTCTCCAGCGCTGTAACCTCGCATGAATGTTATATTCTCCAATTCTGGCATTTCACTATGCAAAGTCCTATGAAAAGCAGTGAAAATACTGACCAGGAAACAAAAATTATTGATAATAGTTGAAGAGAGAAAATACCAGTGTTCTGCGTATAATGTCATACAACATTTTGCATCTATCTCAAACAGGATCATAAACTCCTCAACCAGCTTTCCATGACCTCGCCCATCCAACCTTTCTAACCTCCAGCAACCCCATAATCCTCTGACCTCCCTAAGCTTCTCCAATATTTTTGACATTCCTTATTTTCCCCTCCCCATCACGAGCAGCTCAAGCCCTAAATTCCGGAATTTCCTCCTTAAATCTGTCTGTCTCTCTAAGACCTATCTCTTTGATCAAACATTTAGTCAGCTGACCAAGTCCCTTATCTTGCTCATTCTCAGATTTTATAGGGTTCAGTCCTAATCCCTGTGGAGTTTGCACGTTCTCTCTATGACCATGTGAGTTCTTCCTGGGTACTCCATTTTCTTCCCATGTCCCAAAGACAGGTAGATTGGTAGGTTAGTTGGCCACTGTGAATTGCCCCTAGTGTGTATGTGAGTGGTAGAATACTGGGGGGAGTAGAGGGGGGGTGGGGTAAGTGAATGCTTGATGGCACAGACTTGATGGACAAAAGGACCTCTTTCCATGCAGTATGACTCCATGACATTACACTGCATTTGAAACACTTTATAAATGCGGGTAGTTTGAATCTACAGCCACATCACTCAGAGGCTGGGAAGCTCCATCAGCATCTGAAAAGAGGAGTGTTATTGGAACAGAGGATAGCAAGGATGTTGAGGATGTGATAGACCCTATATAATTGTAAATCACTGTCATAGAGTCATACAGCATGAAAACAGGCTCTTCAGACCAACTCGTCCATGCCAACCAAGCTGTATATCTGAGCTAGTCCCATTTGCCTCTGTTTGGCCCATATCCCTCTAAACCTTTCCTATCCATGTACCCGTCCAGATGTCTTTTAAATGTTGTAATTGTACCCACCTCTACAGCTTCCTCTGGCATTTCATTCCTTAGACTCACCACTCATCAAATGTTGTCTCTCAGGTCCCCTTTAAATCTTTCCCCTTTACCTTAAATCTATGTTCTCTGGTTTTAGACTCCCCTACTCGGGGAAAAAGACTGTGTCCGTTCACCTTATTTACACCCCCATGATTTTATATACCTCCATAAGGTCACCCCTCAACCTCCCATGCTGCAGGGGAAAAAGTCCAGCCTGTCCAGCTCTCCTGATACCTCAAGCCCACCAGTCCTCCTAGCACCCTTGTGAATCCTTTTCTGCACCCTTTCCAACTTAATGACGTCCTTGCCAACTGTGTCAAACTTCCTGAGACAATTTGAAATAAGATTCAAAATGAATGCAGGTGTTATGATTACTTACATGCACAGGAACGTCTGTATAATTCAGGCACCCAGCAGTTTTATAGGGACACCTGATTCCCACTGGGGAAATGGATATAATCTCACGTGCTCCAGTTCATTGCTGACTTAATATCAGCAAGAGCAGCAAACACCCATTACAATTAGCTCAGCTCCTGGGGTCAAACACCAGCCAGTTTTGTCACCCGTGGTCACTGACCTCTGCTGAGAGAAACCTATGTCCAAAGGTTGACAGAGGAGAGAATGTTGTTACCCCTCGCACCCTGCCTACACTGGGTGCCAAGGCGTGGCAGAGGGGCGCTGGCAGGCCCCAGCAATATCAGGAAGGAGGGGGAAGAAAAGCAGGGGAAAAAATGAAGAATAAAACAAAAATATTTTAAGTGAATTGGCACTCGCAGCAGCCCGCGCCCTGTCTGTCACTATTTGACTCTTTTATTCATGATTTTGCTCTTATTTGCATAAATGTTGCTGTTTCTGACAGGTGAATGTCGCAATGATACCAAGTTCCCTCTTTGCAAAGTGCATCGACAGAGCTAGGGAGAAATTTAACGGTCGCTGTCTTCAAATCTGACACAAAAGAAGAAACAGTGTTCATTCGAGGCAGTGCGGTGCAGACAACAGGTTCTCCTCGCACGTCCCATCAGAAGGTAAATGCAATGCAAAAAAACCCCAATTTTTTTTTTCCCTTATCCCGGCTCCTGCACAACCTGCGAGGTGCGGATTGCAATCGGTACAGCAGCTGTCCGTTCTGCAGTCATCCTCCCCACTGCAGCAGCACAGCCAGTGGGTGATTGGAAGAAAGTTTTCTGTGCGGAGTGGAGAGCCGGAGCACTGATGCACGCTAGGAAGTTGTGCTGTCGGAGAGAACTGGGTGGGAGAAAGAGATTTAATTGCCAGAGTCGGGGTTACCCTCACTTGACTCTTGAATTCTCCGGAGGATTAGCACCATTGAGTCAATTTCAGACCACACAGTGCAGGGACTGAGGTAGGATTCCGTGAAACCCAATCCTTTAACCTTTCTTTACAAAAATATCTTTTTATCTAATCATGTAAACAGCTGTAAAAGTTTGAGCATTTTGTTTGTTGGTAGCTGTGGCTGAGAACAAGTGTACTGGTTTATTGTGACAGGTTAGTAAAAGGATATTTTGACGGTGATTGACAGTCTGACATCATTGCAGAGCAGTGAGTTGATGAGGTACCTCTGCTTTGAGATTATCAACTGCTCTTTGAAATCTAGGGATAGAATTGCTTGAATTTGTTATTCTATTGGGTGAGTGGATGAGTGCCTGAGTATTGTGGTGCAGTGAACCCGTATAAGAGCATAAGAAATTGGAGCAAGAGGCCATTTGGCCCCTCAAGCCTGCCCTGCCATTCAACAAGATGATGGCTGATCTTCCACCTCAAAACCTTTTTCCTGCCATCTCCTCACATTCCTTGATCTCCAGAAATCTTTCTGTCTCTTCTCTGAATGCAGTGAACATGTCAGCTCCCATTGCCTTGCAGGATAGAAAATGACAGTACACACATTCACCACCCTCGGAATGAAGAAATTTCTCCTTATTTTGGATATAAATAACCTGCCCCATATTTTGAGACTGTGAAGCCCAGTTCTATTCTCCTCAGCCAGGCAAAATGTTCTTCCTGCACCTACCTTGTGGAACTCTCTAAGTACGTCGCAAGTTTCATTGAGGTTTCCTGTCATTCTTCTAGACTCTAGTAAATAGAGACTGAGCCTCCTCCATCTCTCCTTCTCTGACAGACCTGCCATTCCAGGAACCAGTATGGTGAATCTTCACAGCACTCCCTCTATGTCAAATATATCCTTTTAAAGCAAGGTAAGGTGACAAAAATTATACAAATGTTCTTGGTGCAATGTCACCAAGGCCCTATATATTGTAGTAAGACATCCTTTTTTTTTACTCTAGTTCCCTTACAATAGAGGCCAACCTTTTATAAGGGCCTGCTACACTTGCATGATACTTTCACTGATTTGTGAAGAAGGAAACCCAATTTCCTCTGAGCATGAACGGTTCCTAATCTCTCACCATGTAAAATAAAATCCTAGTATTTCTGTTTTTCTACTGAAGTAAATAACCTCACATTTTCCCACATTGTACTCTCTCTGCCATGGAACTGCCCCACTTACTTTGTAAGCTCTCGAAGCTTCTTTGCACACTTTTTCACTCCTCACCATCACACTTACTTTTGTATCATTAACAAATTTGGAGATATGTCATTTGGACTCCTTCGCCAAAGCATTGATATAAATAATGAATAATTGGGGCCCATGCACCAATTCCTGTGGCCTTGTTGTGTCGTTACAGATGGGCATCTTTACTCTTGTACTCAAACCCTGTTGCAAGTGCTGCTCTGAAGCTGATCCATTTTACATGACAAATTGATGCAAGCTAGAACGTGAGTGCATGCATATATGTGTGGTGTGCATGTTTGGGAGTGAGTGAGTGAGAAAACACATTAACTGCATTTTCAGCAAGTTACTGAACAACTTCCACTTCTTTCCCCCTTAGAATCCCACTTGATGGCCTTTCATAATTTCTTTGACTATTATTTATTGTACTCTCATTATGTAATATCTCTCCACTGTGAAGGACAAAATGAAAGGCAAAATGAAAGCATCTAACCAATCACTGAGCTACAGTATTACCATAGCAACAACGGAGTTAAAGTGATGTGTTGTATTATTGACCTGCTTAAGGGCTTAACCTGAGGATTTGGCAGTCAATAAATAACAATCCATAAAGGTAAATAATATTTTGACATTTTTTTCAGGAAGAAATAAGGCAGGTCACTTTTAAAAATAATTGATTAAGGGGACACAAAATGACCATAGCATTGAACACTAGAAATTGTATAGCCCATGCTACTTCTGATATATTTCAGTAGTGCAATCCCCTCTAAAGAATAAAATTAACTAAAACAGAGCCAACACTAAATATTAGAATTGAATTTGACCTTCTGTTGGATTACTATATTAAAAAAATTAAAGGACTGAGGGAACTTGTCACTGGAGAGTCTATAAAGAAGGAACACACTTGATTTTCTTCCCAGTCCTGAAACTGAAGTAATTACTTGTGACCTAGATTCTGCTCTGAAGCTGATCCATTTTACGAGGCAAAGAGCTGCTGGCTTAATAGAGTGGAACATGAGCCTAACCTCACTGCTTCTTAACACCTGGTAAACGCTGACTTCACTTCTCGGAAATCTGATTCTTCATTGCATAGAACCAAGGAACTCAGGAACAGGCCATTCAGCCCAACAGACCCGGGCTCCACACCAGCCTCCCTCCCATGCTACATCATCGTAGCATATCCTTCTATTCCTTTCTCCATCATGTACTTATCTAGCTAGTCCTTAACTCCATTCTCTCTACCTAATGTACTCCATGTGATTGACGGCTACACATTCCAATCACACTCTGTCAATCAAATCAGAGGTGAATGTATTGGGAGCAGCTATGGAATGTTAACTCGCCTGGTGCAGGCAATCCAGTGAGGTACGCAGACAGGAGAGTAAATCCTGATGCAGGGTCTCGACCTGAAATGTCAACCACTCCTTTCCCTCCACAGATGCTGCCTGACCCCCTGAGTTCCTCCAGCATTTTGTTTTCTGCTTGCTAGAGGTTAAATCCATCAGTTTTGATATTTCTGCTCCTCAGAACATTTCATATCAATGCAGGCAGCCATTGTGTTAGCAATTGATTTCTTTTCTTATGTCAGAACCTGTCACAAATAACTTCGGAGTGACAGGTTCTGACATAAGCTGTGCCTGAGGTGAAACAGTACTCACTTATCTTTTTAAAAACTGTATGTTGTTGAGCTAAAAATCACAAATCTGAGTACAGCTGTAGGCCACCTCAGCGGGTGACATGTGCCACATTTGGGGAACAGCCCTCTGTGGGCAGAGGAGATAATCCACTTACAATAAGAGGTGTGAAAACTGGGTCAAAGTAATTGAGTATGCCTGGCATTTGTCCTCAGAAATGAGTAGCAGTGATTTCTAAAGGCTTTGATGATACCAATTGCACCATCAGTACTGAGGCGTGTTTGATTAGTTGGATTTCTTTTTTTTTGATGTGCTTTAAACTGTTGTGTCCATTGCCTGGTAATGTATGTTTGCATTCTGATGGAAGGGGCAAGTAAACCTCGTTCTAGGCTCCCACTGGGAACAGCTCACCATATGCTGCGAACAGAAGGAGCCAAATAGCTGTGTCTTGAGACTCCTGCCTCAAATAATGGAACAGATTTCCCCAGCCCGCTGAACAGGTGACCAAGGTGCTATTGTGTCCATCACTCATATCACAGTGTGCGTGTCTGCATGGCAGGCTGAGCCTGTGTGTGTGTGTGTGTGTGTGTGTGTGTGTGTGTGTGTGTGTGATGCTTCTCGCCAGCTTACTAGAGGATGTGAATTGGACTGATCAAAATGAGACAAATGGTGCCCTAATATTATCAGACTCTCTGTTGTCATGGTACCAGTTTCATTTCTATTGAGGCTGGTGATACCAAATTGATTTCAGGTTGACTTCAACTTGAATGTGGGTTTTTGGGCACACTGTGGATCAGTAAGGTGTTTAAAAATATTTATTTAGGGATCTGGACAATATTGGCAAGAGTAGCATTTATTACCCATTCCTAATTGTCCTTGAGAAGGGGCAATTCACCTTCTTGAACTATTGTGGTCTGTCTGGTGAAGGTGCTCCCTCCGTGCAGTTGGGCAAGAAGTTCTAGGAACTGGACCCAATCACAATGAAGGACCAGCACTATGTTTCCAAGTCGACATGGTGTGTGACCTGCAGAGCAACCCACGAGCATGTCGCTGTTGTCCTTCTGGGCGGTAGGGGTATGGATTTAAGAGGTGCTGTCGGAGCAGCCTGGGCAAGTAACTGTAATGCATTCTGTAGATGGCACACATTGCAGAGTGGAGGGAGAAAATGTTTAGAACGTTCTTTCTTATTTTTCTTGCCTGAGTGTGTGCTGCAGATCTGACACAGTTGTCAAGTGATTTGGTCGCGTTCAACAATAACAATCTTCACTTATGTAACCTATTCTGCAACAACAAACAATCAACAAACAAGGAAAATCTTCTCATGCGTTGCATAGGAGCATTATCAAACAAATAATTAGATATTCAAGTAGGTGAGCCAAAATTTGGTGAAAGAGTTAATATTTGAGAAACAGGCTCCAAGTGAGTGGAGCTCATCTTGTCTGAACTCTTGTTTTACAATGTAAGTGTGGTTTAATTGTGTATGTCTTGTCTGTTTAATATCAATGATCACTGATATGTGTGTGTCTAAATTCAATTGTCAGTGTTGTGCACGTGTCCAGATACGCACATTAATATTTCCTACGATCAATTAGTACTGGCATCTTAAATACTTCACTGCAGGTTTCCTCTGGCACCTCTAGTGAAATATTAAGCTGAAACACTTGCTTGTAATTTTGCCAAAAATATTGAGCAGGAGAAATCCTCATACATATATCACTGTCCATTGCAATTGGACTATTACTTCATTCATGAATTAAATGCTATGAATCAATGAACAAAAGTATATTCAGGCCAGAGTTCTGCTAAATCTGCTCTATCAGCAGACATACTGGCGGCACCCAAGTCAGCTGACTCCGAGTTATGCTGAATCTTCTTCATTCTGGGGGCAGGATCAGGAGTACATCCAAGACAAGAGCTCCTGACAGAGCTGCCCTGCACTTTGCCACCTAAATCAGCTATTCCACTATCTTTGAAAGGTCCCCACAGGATCAATTACTTCTCAGGCAGTTTGGGACTCATCAAAGGCTGATAGGAAAATCTTTGCTTCCTCTTAGTTGGCTCCTCAAGTTAGAGACCGGGTAGAGTTTCAAGAGAAGCCCTGGGACTTCTTAGGAAGAAGGGAGAGAGGACCTGACATTTACCACCATCCCACCAAGGAAAGTTTCTGGTCTCCCCTCCACAAATGTGGAATCCTCCCAAGGCGACCAAATGGAATTTCAGAACCATTATTCAGAGAATTGTGCTGTATATTGGTAAAATGCAGTTTAGTACTGGCATCCTGCAAACATGTGTGAGGTACACTTTTTTAAAATTCATTTGCCAGGATCTGCACATCACTGGCAAGGCCAGCATTAGGCCCAAACCTAATTGACCTTGAGAGGTGGTGGTGAGCCACTTTCTTGAGCTGCTTCTGTACTTCTGCTGGAGATACTCCACAATGCTGTTTGGGAGGGAGTTCCAAGATTTAGACTTGGTGACCATGATATATATCCAAGTCAGTGTGGTGTGCAACTTGAGGGTGAACCTGCAGATTGTGGTGTTCCCATTTCCCTTCGTCCTTCTTGGCTGTAGATGTCATGATTTTGGGAGGTGCAGTTGGAGCAACCTAGACAAGTAACTGCAGTGCATTTGGTAGATGTTAGGCACTGCACCAAATGTGCTGGTGCTGGTGCTGGTGGGAATGAATGATTAGGGTGGAGGATGAGGTACCAATCAAGTGGTCCTGGATGGTATCAAACTTCTTGAATGTTGTTGGACCTGCACTCATCCATGCAAGTGGAGAGTATTGTGAGTATTCCATCCCACTCCCGACTTTTACTTTGTAGACGACAGAAAGGCTTTGGGTTGTCAAAAGGTGAGTCGCTTGCCACAGGATACCCAGCCTCTGACCTGCTCTTGGAGCCTCACTGTTTATGTGGCTTGGTCAGTTATGTCTCTGATCAGTGGTGATCCAGGGATGTTGATGGTGAAAGGTTTGGTGATGGTAATGCCATTGAATGTGAAGGATAGGTGGTTCAACTCTCTCTCCTAAATCAAGAGGAAATGAGAGCCGTGGTACAGGATAGTGAGGTGGAAATTGACAGAGTGTGACAAGCTGGGGCAGAAAATGTAAACAGAAATATGCAGCACAGAGGAAGTCCAGAGTTAGTGAGAATTTACAGACATCAAAGCTTAATGGTTTTTATTTGAATGCAGGTAGCATTTGTAGTAAGGTAGCACGGATAGCAACATGAGTATGATCTAATAGCTATTACGGAGACATGGTTGCAGGGTGACAAGGATTGGGTGCTCAGTATTCCAAGTTAAGGTAAGATATCTTTATTGGTCACGTGTACATCGAAACACACAGTGAAATGCATCTTTTCCATAGAGTGTTCTGGGGACAACCCACAAGTATTGCCGCTCTTCCAGCGCCAACGTAGCATGCCCACAACTTCCTAACCTGTACGTCTTTGGAATGTGGGAGGAAACCGGAGCACCCGGAGGAAACCCACACAGACGTGGGGAGAACGTACAAACTCCTTACAGACAGTGGCGGGAATTGAACCCGGGTTGCTGGCGCTGTAATAGCGTTATGCTAAGAACAGGCGAAAGGGGGCAGGGTGACATTGTTAATCAAGGAAGGTATCAGAGTGGTGTTAAGTCGTGATATAGAACCGTTGGATAGTAATCTAGAATCAGTTTGGGTTGATATCGTGAACAACAGAGGAAAGAGGACATGGATGGGAGTAGTCTATAGACCTCCGAAAATGTGATCTCTCATTAGGGCGGAGCACTACTTAGGAACTACCTCAGGGATGTTTGAAGGGAAATGTAATTGTCATGGGAGATTTTAATCTACATATTAATTGGACAAACCAAACCGGCAAGGATATTGTAGAAGAATTTGTGGAGTTTATCAGGGATTGATTCTTAGAACAGTATGTTACAGAACCCTACAGGAACAGACTGTTTTAGATGTGGTCATGAGTAATGAGGAAGGATTAATAAGAGATCTTGTGGTTAAAGATCCCCTAGGGGGTAGTGACCACAATCTGGTTAAATTCCAGATGCAGTTTGAGGGCAAACACCACAGGACCAAAACCAATGTCTTTAACTTAAATAAGGGTAAGTATAATATGGTATGAAGCTGGAATTGTCTGAGGTGGACGGGGAAAATAAACTAATGGACAGGTCAGTAGGTGAACAGTGGCAGATATTCAAATAGCTGGTCCATTACACTCGGCAGGAATTTATCCCAATTAGAAAGAGGGATTCCATGAGAAAGACGTTCAGTCTGTGATCAATAAAGGAGATCAAGGATAACATTAACTTGAACAGCAGGCCCTACCGACTGGCAAAGGTTGCCAGAGAACTGGGAAGTTTTGTCCAGAAGTGAAAGCTCATCAGAAGGAAGAAAATTGATTTCAAGGGAAAACTTGCATATAAGATGAAAACAAACAGCAAGAGTTTCTATGGATATATAAATAGAAAGAAGGCAGCTAAGGTGAGTGTGGGACCTGTACAGAATGAGGCAGGTGAATTAAAAACAGGAAACAAAGAAATGGCAGATATATTAAATCATTTTTTTACATCGATCTTCACCATGAGGGACACTTCAAATATCCCTAAGTTAACAAATGGTCTAATTTCAAATAACGGAGAGGAACTTATAAAAGTCCCAATCACAAGGGATGAAGTATAAGAGAAACTCACAGGGCTAAAGGTGGGCAAATCACCAAGACCCAGTGGCCTGCACCCAAGGGATTTAAAGGAATAGGCTTCAAGATAATGACTTGTTGTTTTGACCCATTGGTTGAAACTTCAAAACTGGCTAAATTCCAGGAGGCTATCAAAAGATTGGAAAACAGTCAATGTGACTCCATTGTTCAAAAAGGGAAAGAGGCAGAAGGCGGAGAAGTATAGGCCAGATAGTTTAATGTCTACTGTTGGGAAGATGCTAGAGTCAATGATCAAAGAAGAAGTAACTAATCATTTAGGAAAGCTGAATATAATCAAACCTAGTCAACATGGTTTTATGAAAGGCACATCATGTACACAGGTAGACAGGGTGGGTAAAAAGGCTTATGGAATGCTTGCATTTATTAATCATGGTATTGAGTATAAGAGTAAAGAAGTTATGATGCATAACTCTGGTTAGGCCGCATTTAGAGTATTGCGTGCAGTTCTGGTCACCTCACTACAGGAAGGATGTCGAGGCTTTAGAGAGGGTGCAGAGGAGGTTTATCAGGATGCTGGCTGGATTAGAGGGCATATGCTATCAGGAGAGGCTGGACAAACTTGGGCTGTTTTCTCTGGAGCGGTGGAGGCTGAGGGGTGATCTGTTGGAAGTGTATAAAATTATGAGGGGCATAGATAGGGTGGACAAGCAGTATTTGTTTCCCATTATTGAGCGATCCAATACCAGAGGGCATGCATTTAAGGTGAGAGGGGGTAGGTTCAGAACAGACGTGAGGGGTACAATTTTTACTGAGAGAGTGGTAAATGCCTGGAATGCGTTGCCTGATAGGGTGGTGGAGGCAAATTCATTGGGGGCTTGGATGGGCACATGAATGAGAGGAAAATAGGGGGATATGGGCATTCTGTAGGTAGGCGGGAATAGCTATGTCGGCACAACATTGTGGGCTAAAGGGCCTGTTCTGTGCTGTACTGTTCTATGTTCTATGTTTGACAAATTTGCTCTTTGAGGGTGTAACAGGGAAAGTTGATAGAGGGGAACCTGTACATGCAGCGTATTTAGATTTCCAAAAGTCATTTGACAAAGTGCCACATAAGAAGCTGTTGCACAAATTAAGAGCTAAGGTAATGGAGGAAGTATGTTAGCATGGACTGAAAACTGTCTGTCTCATAGAAAACAGAGGATTGGAATTAAAACAGGTCCTTTTCAGGCTGGAGGGATGTAACTAGTGGAGTACCCCAGGGAGAGATTCTTGGCCCTCAATTGTTGACTGTTTACATTAATTTCGTGGAGGAAGGAACGAAATGTAAGATTTGCAAGTTTGCAGATGATATGAAAATAGGTGGAAAGGCAGGTTGTGATGAGGAGGTTGTGATTCTGCAGCGGGATGTAGATAGATTGAGTGATTGGGTGAAAACCCTGCAAATGGAAGTTAATGTGGGAAAGTGTGAGATCATGCACTTCAGTAAGAGGAATGAAAAGGCAGGTTATTATCTAAGTGGAGAGAAACTGTGAATGAGTGTTCAGACGGATCTAGGTGTTTCTAGTGCATGAATCACACGAGGTCAGCAGGGAGGTCCAACAAGTAGTTAAGAAGGCAAATAGTATATTGGCCTTTATTGCACAGGGGGTGGAGGTTACGAATAGGGAGGTATTGTTACAATTGCAGAAGGTGTTGGGGAGGCCACACTTGGAATATTGTGCACAGATTTGGTCCTTTTATCTAAAAAAAGATATATAAACGTTGGAGGCAGTTCAAAGGATATTCACCAGGCTAATCCCTGGAATGAGAGGGTTATCCCATCAAGAGAGGCTGGACAGTATGGGTCTGTATTCCTTGAAGTTTAGAAGAACCATTCAAACATTTATATTTGATGAAAAGGGGGGGACTTAACAGGGTAGATGTTGCAATGTTTTCTCGAGTAGGAGAATCACAAGGGGACATAGCTGCAAAATAAAGCTCTGGTCATTTAAAACTGAGGTGTATAGAAATTTCTCCTCTCAGAGGGTTGTGAATATCTGAAATTCTCAGCACCCGAGGGTGGTGAAAGACAGATCATTAGGTATATTTAAGGTGGAGATGGATAAATATTTGAAATGTCAAGAGATGAAGAATTATGGGGAACTGGCAGAAGAGTTGTTGTGGCCAGCGTAGATCAGCCATGATCGTACCGAATGCCAGGACAGACTTGAGGGGCCTAGTGACCTACTCCTGCTCCTGTTTTCTTGTGCTCTCATTGGAGCTGGTCATCGCCTGACACTGTTATAGTGTGAATGTACTTGCCACTTACCAGTCCATCCCTGAATTGAATGTTGACTAGATCTTGCTGCATGCAGACCTGGGCTGCTTCATTTGCTAGGCACTTGTGGATGGAATTAACTATTGTGCAATCACTAGTGAACATCTCCATTCTGACCTTATAATGGAAGGAAGGTCATTGAATATCAGGGAGTGAATATCACCAACAGCCTGTCCTGGTCAAATCACGTAGATGCCACAGCCAAGAAAGCTCACCAGCGCCTCTACTTCCTCAGGAGGCTAAAGAAATTTGGTTTGTCCCCTTTGACTCTCACCAACTTTTACTGATGCACCATAGAAAGCATCCTATCTGGATGTATCACAGCTTGGTACGGCAACTGCTCTGCCCAGGACTGCAAGAAACTGCAGAGAGTTGTGGACACAGCCCAGCATATCACGGACACCAGCCTCCCCTCCTTGGACTCTGTCTTTACCTCTTATTGTCTTGGTGAAGCAGCCAGCATAATAAAAGACCCCACCCACCCGGGACATCCTCTCTTCTCTCCTCTTCCATCGGGTAGAAGATACAGGAGCCTGAGGGCACATACCACCAGACTTAAGGACAGCTTCTACCCCACTGTGATAAGACTATTGAACAGTTCCCTTATACAATGAGATGGACTATGACCTCATGATCTACCCTGTTGTGACTTCGCACCTTACTGCAACTGCACTTTCTCTGTAGCTGTGACACTTTACTCTGTACTGTTATTGTTCTTACCTGTACTACATCAATGCACTTTGTACTAACTCAGTGTAACTGCACTGTGTAATGAATTGACCTGTAAGATCGGTTTGCAAGACAAGTTTTTCACTGTACCTCGGTACAAGTGACAATAATAAACCAATACCAAGACCATTGCTCTCAGCCCTTTCTTGGTATCTCATGGAGTGAATTGGCCAACGAGTGGCTTCTGTGGTGGTAGCGATCAGAGGAGGAAGCCGAAATAGATCGACTCCTCACCACTTCTGGCTGAACATGGTTGCAAATGCTTCAGCCTTGTCTATAATACTCACTTGCAGGGTCCCACCATCAATGAGGATGGGGATATGCTTGGAGTCTCCTCCTCCTCTTGTTGGCTGTTTAATTACCTACCATCAGTCCTGATCAGATGTGGCAGGTTTGCAGACCTTTGATCTGTTGGTTGTGGGATTGCTTAGCTCTGTCTTTTGTACATAGTTTTTACTGTTTTCCTATAGTCCTGTGTTGCAGCTTCACCAGGTTGGTACCTCATTTTTGGGTACTTCTGGTGCTATTCCTGGCATGCTCTTCTTCATTCCACATTGATGTGCCCATGGACCTATGTCCGAAGGGGAATTAAAACCTTCAAGGAGAAAAGGGCTGAATTTCAGCTGGGATCAAACCTCATGCTTTTCAAGAGAAATATCTTCCTTTCTGTTGCTAAGGCACCAGTTCAAAGAGGGGATGAGGTGTGCGGAGATGGTGGACAGAATAAATAAAATCTAATCAGTACTAACAGGGCAGTCGGTTGATGGCACATGACAGTGCAGAAATATACAGGAGAATAAGGGCAGATTCAGTTGAGTTCAATTGACCTTTCAACTGCAATTGTCTGGCCTTCACAATAATACCTGGATTAGAACAGATTGGTATTTCAAAGAAACAATACTGCCATAGCTGGAGATTAAGGTTCTACTGACTGCATTCCCATTGTTTGGTGCCAATGTGTTTACTCACAACTGGATAAGATTAAATAAAGTCCAGTTCTACAAAAGAATGCAGGAGATAAAATGAGCTGCCAATGATTGCTGAAAATTGTGTTCCCATGATTATCTCATGCACTCTGACAATAACCATTATATTTTTGGTGAAGGACAATCTGCTGTGAGAGTAGAGCAATTCTCCATTCAAACTCTCCAAGAGCTTTGAGGTCAATCATGGTACAGATTAAAGTTAACTCTGCTGTTTCCCAGCTGAGCCCCTTAATGCTGGGGGAATGCAAACTCTCCCTTTCTCTCCCTACTAACACCCCTCCACCCCTCTCTCTTTCTCTCTCTGTATGTCTCTCTCTGTGTCTCCACCTTTCTGTGTGTGTCTCTATCTCTCTCTCACTCTCTGTCACACTCTCTCTCTCTCTCTCTCTCTCTCTCTCTCTCTCTCTCTCACACACACACACACACACACACACACACACACACACACACACACACACACACACACACACACACACACACACACACACCCTACCTGTTGTTTCACCTTGTAGACTCACGTGCATCAAGAAAGGGGCCAGATTCACTTCACACTGGAACCTGACGACCAGCAGAGCAGAGAGGTGTTCATCCAATGAACCAGGAGTGGGCACAAAGCTGCGGATCCTGGAGTCAGATGGACACTGTGGTCCAAGTCATTGCGACCATTCTGACTTCCACTGGACAATGCCTGAGGTCACCCTGAAAGCCAGGATGAAATAACAATGAAGCAAATCACTGCATAGCAGTGGCAATGTCATGCACTGGGCATCTTTAGGAAATAATTTAAAATTATTTTTGCATCTGATTTTGACCAATTAGGTGATCTTTGGCAATTGGAAGGATTGAGATTTGAGAAGTTAGTGTAGAATCTGAGTTTGTAAATGTGTATACAATGCTCAGCAACCAATACTTTGAGCATAATTGTGGTTTCTCTTTCTCAGTGGGTAAAGGCAGGAGGTGTGTGGCACCATAAAGAGCAGAATACCCCCTGTTCCATCTGTCCAGTCCAGTCTGATGCCTGATTTCAGTCAGGGCCATGGAAATATCCTGGAGTCTGCCATCTGCCTTAGACCCTCCTACTGTAGAGAGGGGCTGAAGTCAAACCAAATGCTGCACTTGATTGAAAGAACAGTAATAATCAAGCTACCTGATATACACAATTCTACAGAAATCATTGTGTCTTTGTCCTATCTGAATGAGTCTGTGAGGGCTGATAATGTACAAACTGCTTGTGACTCTGACCTCACGATCTATCTTGTTGTGACCTTGCACCTTATTATGCTGCACTTTCTCTGTAGCTGTGACACTTTACTCTGTACTGTTATTGTTTTTACCTGTACTACCTCAATGCACTCTGTACTAACTCAACGTAACTGCACTGTGTAATGAATTGACCTGTACCATCGGTATGCAAGGCAATTTTTTTTCACTGTACCTCAGTACAAGTGACAATAATAAACCAATACCAATAATACCCAACAACTCATTGGGTGAATGCAGTGTAAGATATTGTGCTAATCAGACTGGCAGGAGCATGCCAGGTTTAGGCTGGCATTGCAGTGCAGCACTGAGGGAGTGCTTTGTCGTCCGAGGTGCTGAATGTTGAAGGAAACCTTAAACCCTGTGTGCTCTCTCATGTGACTACAGATGATCCCATTGGCTTTATTCAATAAAAGAACAAAGATATTTTCCCCAATAATTAACCCTTATGGAAACATAAGGGCGGCACGGTAATGTAGCGGTTAGCGTAACGCTATGACAGTGCCAGCAACCCGGGTTCAATTCCGGCCGCTGTCTGTAAGGAGTTTGTACGTTCTCCCCATGTGTCTGCATGGGTTTCCTCCAGGTGCTCCGGTTTCCTCCCACATTCCAAAGATGTACAGGTTAGGAGCTGTGTGCATGCTATGTTGGCGCTGGAAGCGTGGCGACACTTGCGGGCTGCCCCCAGCACATTCTCAGTAACACCAAAAGATGCATTTCACTGTGTGTTTCTAAATACACGTGACCAATAGATAGATAGATAGGTGAAAGAAATAGACAGTTTTCAGTTTGTGGAAGAAACCTGCTGTGTTTCAATTGCTACCTGTGTTTTATATTAAAGGCAGTTCCAAGGTTACGCCAGGATTCTGTCCCTGAGAACTGCTCAGAATCCAAACTGTTCGTAAGTCGGAAATGAACATTAACAGTGTGTGGGAGAGGTTCCCAGAACCAGCTGTGATGGCAGTGTGAGCAGGCACGGGAAGAGTGGCCACCAGTGAGTGAGTGAGTCTGCTCACCGCTCCCAGTTCTGCTCAGCTCGACCCAGCCCCCGATTGTTGCAACTTGGGGTGGGGGTGGGGGCGTTGGTGAGAAGGCATGCGGAAATGGCCCATTCCCACCTGGCAGAAGATGCCTGTAGTCGCACAGCAGCTGGCAAATCCATCCTGCCGGTCTCCCAAATGCCCGCTCGTATGTAATGGGTGTCCATAAGTTGGGTGTTTGTAAGCCAGGGAGGACCTGTACAGGGTATTTCGTTATCTGTAAAACACTTGGGTATTTGCTGAAGTCTTGAAAAGCACAAAATAAATGCAAGAAGTACCAATTATTTCCTTCTTCCCTCCTTTTTCTTCCTTCGATGCTTACTTTGTCCCTACCCCTGAGGGCAGAAAGGTCAAGTTATCTTATATTGATAATGACAGGTTTGTATTTACCAGACTTGCCCAAGTTAAGTGTGTATGTTGTGCAGGATAGCAGTGAAAGGAGAGCTGGAGAAGAAGATAATTGTAATTATAAATGCCCATTAAATCCAGTGCTAAAACCAGCCACAAGCCTGAGCCAAGCAAAATCCCAGAGCATTCTTTTACTAAAACCAAAATAGGCAGCGACTGATCTCAATGACATTAATTGTCTGAAGCCCATCGAAAGTGCTCAGAATATTATACAGCAGCTTGTTGACTGAGCTGCCCTCTAGTGGACTGAGGGAACATTTTCCCACCACAGATCGTTACTAAAATAGGATCGCCTTGGTGAGACTTGCACAGTGACAGAAGCAATCTCTTCAAATTTCACTGCAGTGTCACAGAGTGTCTACCTGCTTTGTTGAAACCTGGTCTCTTAAGACAATTCCCTTCTGAGATGTAGTTTCTGATAATGTGTTAAGAATTCCATCTGCCTCTGGGACTCAGGCTGAGCTCTTCATCCTGGAGCCAGCCCCTAAGGATCAGGGTCCCAGCTGAGAGGGTGGGGTGGTTTGTAAAGGACTTGTAATTTATGTTTAGCCAACAATAGCTGCTTAATCCTCCAGAAAGGCTTCCCTGGGAGAGGTAGGCCTTTGTCTCCAGACTTCAAAATGCAAAGAAGAGAGGCTTCCCCCATGTAATTTATGGTGGGTAGGAGGGGATGGCTTAGTTCAGAGCCTGTCCTGTAGTTATCTGATTAAATTGAGACCCTGGTCACTTCTCAGTTGCAGACAGTTTGCCTTTTGTTGCCAGTATTTTCATTTTTTGGAAGGAATGCTTTGTGGCTGTTATTACTGCCACTTTAGTTACTGATTAGTTGACAGTTCAGGTTGTGACAAGATATTTTTGACACGGTATTAGCAGGAGTCAAACAACTTGGTCATTTTGGGGGAAGGCTTCGTTATCCAGCTGTTAATATTTCACTTTGCAAACTTCTGACTCTACCATCTTGAGGAACTCTCCTACTTCTCCTTCAGCAACAGGACAGGATGTTTTATAGTTACACTGTATATGCTGCCAGTCAACTCAAACCAAAGAAAATTTCAATGTGGTTAAAATCTGACTGTGGGGAACTAACAGATTTTCTACCACCCCCCCCCCCCCCCCCCTTCCCACCTGCCTGCCCCAACCTCTACCATCCTTCCTAAAAGGGCAGGTGGCCCACTGCCCGTGTTTGCTCACTTTTGGGTTAAGCATAGTAAAAGGCATGCTATGTTGGCGCTGGAAGCGTGGCGACACTTGCGAGCTACCCCCAGAGCACTCTATGGAAAAGATGTATTTCACTGTGTGTTTCGATGCACATGTGACTAATAAAGATATCTTAAAATACAATATCATAGCACAAAGCTACATCATTAACTCCAGAATATGCAGAATGTTTTGTATAGAATGGTCCATAAAAGTATCGAGGGTTATGGGAAACAGGCAGCCGAGGAGCTGAGGCTAAGATCAGATCAGTCATGTTGTTGTTGAATGGCGGAGAAGACTCACTTTCTTGTGTTGTTATGGAAGAGGATTTTTAATAGTTCTATTTTCCCAAGATTGGAATTACATCTTTATAAAAAGCTGGGACAAAAACAAAATAAAATAATGTTTACCATTACTTCAACAAAAGATCCGCAGAAACGCTGGTGGAAACAGCAGATGGAGGAGATGCATCTTCACAGGTTGGGTAACATCTGCTGAGAGAAACAGAGTTAATGTTTTGGGTTGATGACTCTTCTGATGAAATGCTAATGGAAGGTCATCAACCTAAAACGCTGACGCTGTTTCTCCCTCCGTGGATACTGCCTGACGTTGAAGCAGTGCCATCATTTTCTCTCTTTACTTCAGATTTTCTGCATCTGAAGTGTTTTGATTTATGACTAGTTACATCTCACATTTTCTTTTGTGGAGAATTGTTGCTAAGAGACTTGTGTTCAGAACAATAGTTGCACTTCACGATAAGAGAAATATGTCTTGGGTATCCCAGAGCGGCAATGAAGAAAAATCTGTTCACCCATTTCAACTGCTTGATTTCCCTTCCATCGCTATCTCTGACCTCAAGCTAGGGTCTCCTTAAAATTGTCACCAAATATCAATGATTAGTTTCTCAGAAAATGGCAAAATAGCCAGTCCAGAGAACCACATACTTGTTATACTGTCCACTGGGAATTCAATTCTTAAAATAAATCTGAAGAGTCAGTGAATGGTGAAGGAAGTTGCCATTAAATTGTTTGGGGGAAGCAAGTATAGGAAAGTGAATAAGCATATTTGTTGACCAAAACAAAAACCTGCAAGTGCTGAAATCTGAAATAAAATACTGGGATTACTCACAAGGCAGGCAGCATCTTTTGGAGAGAGAAATAGAGTTAATGTTTCAGACTATAGATCTTTGAAGACCAGTTCTGAAAGCAGTTCAACATGTCATACATTTTAACTGAAGCAGTGCAGAGGAAGAGAAAGTGATAGGGGAAAAATAAAGGGGGATTCAATTCCAGCTGCTGTCTGCAAGGAGCTTGTACGTTCTCCCCGTGTCTGCATGGGTTTCCTCCGGGTGCTCCAGTTTCCTCCCACATTCCAAAGACGTACGGGTTAGGAAGTTGTTGGCATGCCATGTTGGCGCCAGAAGTGTGGCGACACTTGCGGGCTGCCCCCAGAACACTACGCAAGGATGCATTTCACTGTGTGTTTCGATGTACATGTGACTAATAAAAGGTATTTTATCTTATCTTAATGAAAACACAGAATAATGGAAATGCACAGCAAGTCAGGCAGCCTTGGTGGAAGTGTAAACAGCGTTAATGTTTCAGGTTGAAGACCTTTTGTCAGAACTGCCAGAGAAAGATCACTTTTCTTCATCCTAACCTACTCAGACTTCCCTGTTCACTGTTTCAAAGAAGTTCAACATAATGAAAATCAAAACACCGCAGATGCTGGAAATCTGAAATAAAAACAGAAAATGATGCCAACACTCAGCATCCATGGAGAGAAAAATAGTTAACGTCTCAAGACCAGGATGCTTCATCAGAACGTTAACTGTTTCTCTTTCCACAGATGCTGCCTGACAAGCTCAACAAGTGGAAGAACAGCACCTCCCCTCTATACCCTTCCAGACTAAATGTCGGGTTCAACCATTTCAGATAATGATTTGGCTTTTCTATTTAAACACTCCAGATACATTTTTTGGTTCTTTATTCGGTCCACTTACGCCTGCCTTTCCTTACACCCTCAACCCTTTTGTCATGTATTCTCCCCTGTCCTCCACCCTATTACAGCCTTGCCTTTCTGTTCTTTCCTTCCCTTTCAAACTTTGTTTTATCTCAACCTTTTCTCTGCACTCATGAAAGGTCATCGACCTGAAATATTGCCAGTTTCTGTCCTCCTCAGATGCTACCTGATCTACTGAGTATTTCCACTTTTTACCTAAGTATATACATTGATCTTGTCTTTGATTCTTGTTGGGATATTGGGACCACAACAGCAGTCTTTTGCTATCTCATCCCAGAGTGGGTATTCCTTTGTGTGAATCTCGACAGTGAGGGTTGGCAACTATTCTGACCCCTGGCGCTGTCTGCGTGGAGTTTGCACGTTCTCCTTCTGACCGAATGGGTTTCCTCTGGGTGCGCGGTTTTCCAATAATATAAAATTACTTTGTTAGTCACGTGTACATCGAAACCCACTGTGAATTGCATCCTTTTGCATTGAGTGTTCTAGGGGCAACCCGCAAGTGTCGCCACGCTTCCGGTGCCAACATAGCATGCCCACAACTTCCTAACCGGAGCACCCAGAGAAAACCCACGCAGACACGGGGAGAACGTACAAGCTCCTTACAGATGACAGCAAGAATTGAACCCAGGTCACTAGCGCTGTAATGGCGTCATGCTAACCACTACTGCAGTAAATTGCCCCTAGTGTGTAGGTAGGTGAGTGAGTGATTGAGACTGGAGTGGGTTGATCAGAATGCAGGGAGAATAAAATGGGATTGGTACAAACAGGTGCCTGATGATCGACATGGATTCAATCTGAAGGCTTCTTTCCATGTTATATGACCCTATGACTCCATGATCATTTGTGTTACAGAGGCCCTTGTGATATATGACAAGAATTAAATCTGAGACCATCCTGATGTGTATGTCTCACTACCATATTGATCAATGTGCTAACCCTCTGAATCATTAACGGGAAATTTAAGAACATTTGAAATGAACCAGGACTTTATAAAGATAAAGTCAGGAAAGGCGCATGGGTAGTTTGAATGCATTGAATACGTTCTCTTGATCAATAAATCTGCCTTTTCCCCCATGCACAGTCGAACCTCCCCTCCTTCGTGCTCCTGGTTGGGTTCTTGTTATTACAGTAAACAACTTCTACAAAGCATTCTCTGAGTTCCAAATGCTGAAATCTGTCTCACTTATTGCTGGGAGCCGGGATTCTGTTTAACCAAGCAGCCCTGAGCTTTCACGAATGTCGCTCAAATGCTGCAGAATTGGAACATCTATCTTGAAGTGAAATGAAGCTCAAAGAGAGCAGGCAGAGAGGGGCTCAGTCACAGATCGGCTGAATTGTGGTGCCAATCATTCAGAAACCATTTTTCAAACCATGCCAGACCAGCTGAGATGAGACAAACTTTTTAAAGCAGTTTTTATATTTGTTTTATTTTCTGATTTCCCTTGTCAGCATTGCCTGGGATTGGAGGCGGATGGGAGTGAGGTGCAGAGGAATAGGACAAGCTGAAGACTGCACTAAATTCCCACAGTCACCTCCATCCCATGGCTGGCCAGTGCAAAGACTGCAAAAGGAAAAGCAATAAAATCTGAGATGGTGGCAAAAACAGCATAGAATTTACCACAACAGGAGTATCAAAACAACCCAATCTTGTAATTGTGTAACCTTTGAGCTCAGAAAGGATCGTTCAGCCCATTGTTCCTCTGAAGAACCTCACTTCCCAACTCTATCCCCTTAGGTCTGACCTATCAAAGCCTTCATAATTTTGAACACTTCTATTAAATCTTTCTCTCTGTTTTAAGAAACACAACAGTCTGTTCAGAGTACAAGCGACCCCCACATATTGGCTGTTCGAGTAATGGGAATTTGCCCATACAGAATTCACAGATCACTACCCAGAAATTTGAGATATGGAATAAAATACGCTCTCATGGAATTTATGTAGGGAAAAAAGTAATTTTTTTTTCAACTCGCATTTCTTGATGCATGCGAAGACGTTGCAGCTTTGCGTTACGGAAACTCGCAATATGGACCATTTTCCGGGAAAGCAGCCCCCCCACCCCGGGGCTGCCTGTATCCACATAACTAAATTGACAGGTTTGTTTTGACAGATTAGTAGCAGTTGTGGTTCTGTGGTTAGAACTCTCACCTCCTACGTCAGAAGGTTGTGGGTTCAAGTCGCACCAGAGGTTTCATCACAGCAATCTAGGTTGTCGCTCCAGGACAGTACTAAGGGAACGCTGGGAGTGCTGTACTGCTGGAGGTGCTGCCTGCTGGTGGAGTCTCAAGTTTACGCTCCGTTTGCAGATGTAAAACAGTTCATTGCACTCTACCTGTTAGAAAAGGGTATGGCCTAAATAGAACAGCAGCAATATTCCTTGAGGAACTCAGCAGGACAGGCAGCATCTGTGGAAAAAAGCAGGCAGTCAACGTTTCAGGTCAGGACCCTTCCTCAGTCCTATATCCCTTTACTCTGAGTAGACTGTTGTTTTCCTTAAAACAGAGAGAAAGATTTAGTAGAAGTGTTCAAAATTATGAAGTCTTTGATGGGTCAGACCTAAGGGGATAGAATTGCGAAGGAAGGGTCCTAACCCGAAACATTCAGTCCTGAGGAAAGATCCTGACCTGAAATGTTGACTGCTTGTTTTTCTCCACGGATGCTGCCTGGCCTGCTGAGTTCCTCCAGCATCATGTTTTTCATCTAGATTCCAGCATCTGGAATCCTTTGATTCTGCAGCAATATTCTTTCATTGGCAATAAAGCACTTTGGTGTGGTCTGAAATGGAGGCAAAAGGCACTGTATAAATTTGTGAGCACGCTGTATTTATGAAGTTGAGGATCTTGTATGTTTTTTATTAACAGCTTTATCAACTTGGTCATTCGCCTTCAAAAACTGATGTACCCAGGTCTCCCTGCTCCTGTACCCCCTCTAATTACCATTTAACTTTGATTTTCCTTACTTTTAAAAAAATTTTCCATCCAGTATCTTTTTCTGGAACAGAGTAGTATTGCCAGTTCCTGAGGGTTTTTTCTTTTGCAATTTTAACAGCAGTTTTCTGGTAAATGGGTCTTCTTGCCATAATTTTTTTTGTCACCTCCTCTGGAATTTTCTTCAGGCTATTTTAAGCCCCGTGTTTGGTTTTCACCAACCGCTCCTTTCTTTACAAAGTTCAATTCCTGTTTATCCAAAGATTAAAATCCTGACTGCTAGGGAGTTTTCATTAAACCAGAGGGCTAGGTTATTTCTTGACATATAAAGAAAGAAATACAACTGTGAATCTAAATTAAAAAGGCAAAATGCAGGAAATACTCAACAGGTTCTTTGGCATCTGTGAAAAGAAAAAGTGAACCTGCTAACCGTAAGTTCTGGCACACATTCTGACAAAAAAAACTACACCTAAAATATTAGCTGGGCTTTTAATTCCTCCTTTTAGCTGCCAATGGGGTTGCTAAATATTTCTGGCATTGTTCGGTTTATTTTCTTGTTTTTTAAGCTCTAATTAACATCAGACACAGTCACTTTCCTTTCATTTCTTCAGCAGTGGGACTTAACTTTGGACAGTGTTAACCTTGTGGAATTTCTGTCTCTGTTTTTCTCTCTCTCACTGTCTCATTCTCTCGGTTTCACTCTCTGTGTTTGTCTGTCTTTCTCCCTGTCACTCATTGTATCCCTGTCTCTTTTTCTTTCTGTCTCTCTGAATGTGTTTCTCTCTTTCTCTCTCTTTTTCTCTCTCTGCCTCTATTTGTGTGTGTGTCTCTCTCTCTCTCTCTGTCTCACTGTGTGTGTGTGTGTGTGTGTGTAGCATTGAGCATTGTCGCCAAACTCCTGCACTCTATAATGTGGATTGGATGGATCGGTAACATCTTAATCAATAGTGCAACAAATTCTATTCATGATGCAGCCCAACATGCTTGGATGCTTTAACTACAGAATAGCACCTCTGAGCCTCTCAATGTTTGGTGTGTGAATGGGCCACTTGGGGGCTTTGTGTTGCTTGTTTTCCACCTTATGCTGGTCGAGTCAAATCTACATGCTAATAGAAACAGAGCAAGTTTTTTTTTAGCTGTCATTGCTCGTTTGGGTTTTCTCTTGGTTTATTGCGCGATATAAATCATTCACACTTGTGCAGGTTTATGACATCTGAAAACTGAATGGATCTGGCCACTTAGACTTTAGAATGAGCAGACCTGAGCAGATTGGAAGGTAGAAGGTAATTTCCTACCATTCAGAAAGAGAGTGAAAACTGGCAACTTCAGGCCAGTTGCACTGATATCAGTCAGAATCTGTTTTTACTGCAATCTGTTATTATTGACACCGTAACAGAGCACTTAGAAGATGGTGATATGATTGAACAGAGGCAGTATGCATTAATGTGTGATAAATCTGTCACATTTTTTGCAGGCGAATGCAATAGTTCAGATCTTCAAAAACAAAACATTTCATAAAATGCCCCACAGAAGGAATATTACAAAAAATTAGGTTCATAGGATGGGAGATAACGTTGGAGCATGTTTTGAGGATTGGTTAACAGACAGAACAAAGATTGTCAGGTAGTGTTGTCCTGCAAGGATTGGTGGGGGCAGGGGGGGCGGGGGTGGGGTGTTCTTAGCTGGTTGCAATCTAAATTTGTTGGTCATTGCTTGTGGGGCTGGAGGAAAGAAGCTGCAAGGAAAATGCAAGTGACTGCAAGGGGGAATTAACAGGACCGGTGTATGGGATGGAGGGTGATAAATGGATGAAGTGTCATTGACTTGAAACAACTCTGTTTCTCTCTCCTTGAAAGCTGCCTGACATGCTGAGCATCTCCCGCATTTTCTGTTTTTATTTTGATTTTCCACAATCTGCAGCTTTTTGCTTTTAAATCGATGGAACATAGAGTGGCAAAGTATGAAGTGATCTACTTTGCAAGTTAGAAGAATACTAGAGATACAGCACAGAAACAGGCCTTTGACCCGACATCCATGATAACCATGAAACATCCACTTACACTAATGTTGGAGTCAAATCATTTTATTCTCCCACATTCCCATTCACACCTCCCAGATTTTATCACTACCACCACACATCATTGGGATGTGGGAGGAAACCAGAAAAACCCACACAGTCACAGGGAGAACATTCAGGCTCCACCAGAGTCCAGAATTGAACCCAGATCACTGGAGCTGAGAAGGAATGGCTCTACCAGCTGTGTAGAAGATTGATAACCTGGAGGGGGTGGGGTAAGGGGCGATCTGATTTGTGGGATCACAGTCCCATGATAAGGAACTGGTAACTGAAGATGGAGATGAGGAGGAATTAGTTGACGAGGGGTTGCATGTCTGTGGTAACTTCCATTCTGGAAGGCTGTGGGTGCTTGGTCATTGGGGTCTTCTGGCAGAAGGAATTTCAGATGCAGGGGTGTGAGGACAGAGTGGGAATGTGGAGTTGGGCGAGGTGGATAGTTGTGACCATGCCTTGAAAGGCCAGGGGATCTATTCCTGCTCCTAATGCATATGCTCTTTATAGTGTAGGGCTTTAATGTCATTTTTCTTCAGAAGCAAAAAGAATAATTATTAAGTTGAATTTAATTTGACTTAAATCAGATTTTATTCCCAAATGCTATCAATGAACCAGAAGTAGTGGTAAAGGAAAGACAATGTTTTTGTGCTTTAAACAATATTCGGTCTGGAAAGTATTTTTTTAGAAGGCTAAGCTGTTGCTTTCTGTCACAGAGACCGAGGCTATTTTAACCTACCTGTGTAAGGTACAGGACCATCACCCTTACCAGTTTCCATTCTCGTAGGTACCAGCAGATGTCCTGCCCTTCTTGTGCTATTCCTCATTATTATGTGAGAGTGGGAGCACAGAAACAGGACTTCAGTCCACCTGGACTACCAGGAGCTCTATAGGATGATTCCTCTTCTACACAGGAGTTCTGGATGTTCAGGGAATCAAGTGATATGGGGATAGTGCAGGAAAATGGTGTTAAATTGGAAGATCATCCGTGGTCCTGACAAATGATGGAGCAGGCTCAAAGGCTTCCTCCTGCTCCTTTTTCATGTCTTTGTTATGAAATATATGTAGTAAATACAATTGGGGAACACATTTCTCTCCAACCATGTCCTGTCAGTGATACTTTGCATTAATGCCACCTACGTTTCCTCCTTAGAAGAGCTCCAGCAAGTTGTGAAGCGGGAGCAAAGAAAGGACCATGCTCGAGCCTTCTCACATGCTCACATATATGTGCCCTTTTAGCAAGGGTCACTGGATAGCAATCAGGAGCAGGAGCACTGGTTAATTTTTCCTCCCCTTTCACTAGCCCCAGGGCACTGCAGCCCAATTGTGGCTCCTTTCCCAGTAGGTTACATCTGAAAATACCTGTGATGCTAATGTCCCTGATAAGAATGTTTGCAAGTTTCTCAGGTGCGCATTCCTAGGGCTGCATTTACATCTCCTGATCACTGCCTTATCAAGTAATATCAGTAATGGGAGGGGAAAAAATGTGAGCTATCCCAGCAGTTACTAAATGAAGCTGAAGCCATTATTATGCCATTAGCAGTTTGAGATTAATTTTGCTATGAGACAAAGGAGGATCCTTTTGTGTGAAAATGCAGTTTAGCCTGTGCAGAGACAGGCTCCAGGACAGGAGATGCTCCAATTAGATAAACTAAGAAGGTCAGTTCAATGCACCAACCTCTCTGCCCCCTGTGGTGCTGCACTAGGCATTAGTTCCTTAATTATATCAGCTAATGATGTCAGCCGTGGCTGATGTGGTAGCACTGTTGCCTTTGAGTAAGTGTCCCACAACAGTAATTTGAACAGGCTCACACTGACTGGAATGCTACCTCGTGATCAGACAACAAAACCAAGGACCCGACTGTCTAGATAGGTTGAACGTATAGGTGATGTTGTTCTTCTTATATCCTGGCCAGTATTTGACCACTTGCTCTTGAAGCAGGTGATAGAACTTAGGACATTTTCAGCACAGTACAGTCCCTTCGGCCCACAATGTTGTGCCGACATTTTATCCTGCTCTAAGATCTATCTAACCCTTCCCTCCCACATAGCCCTCCATTTTTCTATCATTCATGTGGCTATCTAAGAGTCTCTTATATGTCCCTAATGTATCCGCCTCCACCACCTCTGCCCGCAGTGCGTTCCACGCACCCACCACTCTCTGTGGAAAAAAAACTTGCCTCTGACATCCCCCTTATACCTTCCTCTAATCACCTTAAAATTATGCCCCTTCGTGTTAGCCATTTTCGCCCTGGGAAAAAGTCTCTGACTGTCCACTCGATCTATGCCTCTTATCATCTTGTACACCTCTATCAGGTCACCTCTCATCCTCCTTCTCTCCAAAGAGAAAAGCCCTAGCTTGCTCAACGTATCCTCATACGACATGCTCTCCAATCCAGGCAACATCCTGGTAAATCTCCTCTGCACCCTCTCTAAAGCTTCCACATCCTTCCTATACTGAGGCAACCAGAACTGAACACAATACTCCAAGTGTGGTCTAACCAGAGTTTTATAAAGCTGCATCGTTACTTCACGGCTCTTGAACTCAATACCCTGACTAATGACCGACACACCACA
The DNA here is from genome assembly GCF_009764475.1 of Pristis pectinata. Classification (NCBI taxonomy): domain Eukaryota; kingdom Metazoa; phylum Chordata; class Chondrichthyes; order Rhinopristiformes; family Pristidae; genus Pristis; species Pristis pectinata. The sequence continues at coordinate 23,246,724 of NC_067406.1, forward strand.
CGCCTTCTTAACAACCCTATCAACCTGTGCGGCAACCTTGTGGGATCTAACTTCTGATCATTTATTTCATAGTTGGTTGTGGAAGTTTGCTGAGTGCAGGTTATTACCATGGTGATTGCACTTCAAACACACTGGTATCACATGCTTTGTGGTGACCTGTGGTTGTGCTTTACAAACCAAGTCTTTCCTTATTCTTTTACTTTGGCCATATCAAACAGTCTGGGAACCTATGCTGACTCAACTGAGATCAGTGTAAATGAAAAACACGATGATGCTGGAGGAACTCAGCAGGCCAGGCAGCATCTCTATGCCTGGGATCTCCCTACTGACTAGATAAGTTTGCTGAAATATAAAGTTGTCTCCTGTTGAAAATAAGAGCCATTTGTGTTGATGGTAGCTGCCCTCAGCTGACGTGATAGTTTGATCTGCACACAAGATGCTGGAGGAACTCAGTTTGATCTACACAGATGAGTTCTGTTGCTCAGCGAAAGGAGTTCTGATAAATTCTGCCTGAATTCCTCTCATCTATCTCCATGGCCAGTGTGTGGAAAGCTTGAATAGTCACCAGCTCACATATGACAATTGGCCACACGGACAACCACAGTGGAGAAATTCCAGAGGAAAGATACCACCAAGGAAATATTTTAATATAAATAAAGCAGCTCAGACTGAAAGCAGTTTCTGGGTGCATTAAGATGGCTCTTGTGGATGGACGAGACACTTTTCTCCGTTTACTGTGAGGCAGCAATAAACTCAGAGGTTAGTTTAGACCATGAGATAGAGAAGCAGAATTAGGCCATTTAGCCCATCAAGTCTGCTCTGCCATTCAATCATGGCTGATTTTATTTTTTTCAACCCCATTCTCCCACCTTCTCCCCATAGCCCTTAACCCCTTTACCAATCAAGAATCTATCAATCTCTGCCTTATATACACCTAATGACTTGGCCACCATAGCCCTCTGTGGCAATCAATTCCACAGATTCATCACTCCCTGGCTGAAGAAATTCCTCTTCATCTCAGTTTTAAAGGGACATTCCTTTATTCTGAGGCTGTGCCCACAGATCCTTGACAACATCCTCTCCACGTCCACTCTATCCAGTGTGGGGTGGTGTTCATATTAACTTTTTTTTAATATCACAGTATACCAATTTTAAGGAATTTTAATTAGCTTTGTAGCCATTCCAACCATCTTCACTACATGGCTTTTGCCAACTTTCAGAGTAGCGTCTAAAACAAACTCAAGAAGATGTTTTTGTTCTACCCAACATTGGTAGAGTTTCACACAGGAATTCCAGTTTGGTATTTCAGGAATATCAGTCGTGCTCCATGAAATGGTACCGGAGGATTGGAGGGTGGCAAATGTTGTCCCCTTATTCCAGAAAGGTAGTAGGGATAGTCCAGGGAATTATAGACCAATGAGCCTTACATCTGTGGTGGGCAAGCTGTTGGAAAGGATTCTTAGAGATAGGATCCATGGGCATTTAGAGAATCATGGTCTGATCAGGGACAGCCAGCATGGCTTTGTGAAGGGCAGATCTTGTCTCCCAAGCCTGATAGTGTTCTTTGAGGAGGTGACCAGACAGATTGATGAGGGTAGTGCAGATAATGTGGTCTACGTGGATTTTAGTAAGGCATTTGACAAGGTTCCACATGGTAGGCTTCTTCAGAAGGTCAGAGGGCATGGGATCCAGGGAAGCTTCGCCGTGTGGATTCAGAATTGGCTTGCCTATAGAAAGCAGAGGGTTGTGGTGGAGGGAGTGCATTCAGGTTGGAGGGCTATGACTAGCAGTGTCCCACAAGGAAGGACAAACTCCAAGGCAGAGTACAAAGTGAATGGCAGGATTCTTGGTAGTGTGGAGGAGCAGAGGGATCTGGGGGTCCATATTCACAGATCCCTGAAAGTTGCCTCGCAGGTGGATAGGGTAGTTAAGAAAGCTTATGAGCTGTTAGCTTTCATAAGTCGAGGGATCGAGTTTAAGAGCCGCGAGGTAATGATGCAGCTCTATAAAACTGGTTAGACCACACTTAGAGTACTATGTCCAGTTCTGGTTGCCTCATTATAGGAAGGATGTGGAAGCATTGGAAAGAGTGCAGAGGAGATTTACCAGGATGCTGCCTGGTTTAGAGAGTATGGATTATGAGGAGAGACTAAGGGAGCTAGAGCTTTACTCTTTGGAGAGAAGGAGAATGAGGGGAGACATGATAGAGGTGTACAAAATATTAAGAGGAATAGATAGAGTGGACAGCCAGCGCCTCTTTCCTGGGGCACCAATGCTCAATATAAGAGGCCATGGCTTTAAAGTAATGGGTGGGAAGTTCAAGGAAGATATCAGAGGAAGGTTTTTTACCCAGAGAGTGGTTGGGGCATGGAATGTGCTGCCTGGGGCAGTGGCGGAGGCAGGTACATTGGTCAAATTCAAGAGATTGCTAGATAAGCATATGGAGGAATTTAAGATAGAGGGATATGTGGGAGGAAGGGGTTAGATAGTCTTAGGTGAGGTTTAAAGGTCGGCACAACATGGATCACAGTATCTTCCACGGACACTTATATTTTGAAAGTTTTGCACAGACTTCCTTTGTGGAAGTTGGAACACAGAAATGTTCAATGTAAGGCTGCTGGGGAGTGTGTTGTGGCTGTCTAGATTAACTGATGCAGTCAGAGGGACAAAGGTTGGTCCGAGAGAGGGGCTATACACACTGATTCAGATCTAGTCAGTCCTCCAAGGGAAGTGGGTGCTTGTGTTGTCCCCATGTGTGTGTGGTAAGGACCTATGCACATTACAAGTGACTATCCTTCAAAAGCACTTCAATGGGGTGTTTTAAAAGGGACTTGAGAGACAACTTCTCTTTCACAAATACACCCTGAGCAGTGTGAGGCAGGCTGACAGATTTTTAAAATTTTTTCATGAGATTTTCAGCTGCAGTCACTCCACTTGTTTTAACCCTGTCTATCCCCTGACATTCCCCTGTCCCCTCCCCATCACCATTCCACCCAGGTTTCAATACTTGGGCACACTAGACAAATTTACACTCAGCTGAGGCAAAACTGGAGAGGGAGAGACTAACCCACATTTTCTCTCTGCTGCACCCTGATTAGCTCTCTGAGAGTTTGGTTAGTGATCTAAATGGCCTGGAGGTTATCATTCGGAATTTTTTTTTAATTGCTCAGGCCTTCTCTCTGCAGGAGCGGGGTTTGAAGACAGAGGGACTGCTGTCACAGGAGGGTGACAGTGGAGCCCTTTGTTTGAGGTGATAAAAAACATCTCCCTTTCATGTGATGGACATAAACCAGGGCCTCTACTTCCAATGTAAACTGCAATAGAAAGTGAATGTGACAGGCCATGATATTGATGGCCAAAGTGAGTCATGGAGTCTGAAAAAGATTTGGGAACTGCTGCACCTCAATTCCAGGATCAAACTGGTTTTCTCCTTTGTTTTGCCTTATCTACCACCCTCAAGTTTTTCCGTGCGATTCTGATCCAGCTCCCGAAAGCTCTGACTTGAACTGTGATCTGGGTAGGTCTCCAATTCCCATGTCCAGAGTCCACCATTATGGACAGTAGGTGGTAAAGGACTTGGAGGAGGGGGCAGAGTTTAAGATGTACATGTTTGCTGATGGTATGAAAATAGGTGGGAAGGTTTCTGCAATGAGGATATTTGGACTCCACAAACAGAATCCGGATAGGTTGAGTGAGTGGACAAAACTTGGCACATGGAGTTTAGTGTGAGGTCATGCATTTCAGTAAGAGAAATCAAAAGGTAGGTAATTATCTAAATGGAGAAAAGTTGCAAATGAGTGGAGTACAGAGGGATCTAGGCACTCTTGTGCATTAAATGCAAACATTAGCATTCAGGTGTAACAGGCAATTAAGAAGACAGATGGCATATTGGCATTTATTGCTGAGGGTTGGAACTTAAAAATAGAGAAACATTATTAAGATTGTTGCAGTTGGTGAGACCACTGTGTACAGTTTTGGTCCCTTTATTTAATGAAAGATATAGAGTACTCTGATAATCCGGCATGCTGGGGACTTTGTTGGTACCGGACTGGCAGATTTTTGGAACAAAGTGAATGTTGACCCAGTTAGTATTGCAACACACTTTAAATTCAGTTTTTTTAGATGTTACACAGTTTTGTTATAAATTATCCAGTGAACTTGGTAAGTTCAAAGGATGTGCAGGAACTGGGGCTCCGGTGAGTTTAAGGGGAACTGGGGCTCCGGTGAGTTTAAGGGGAACTGGGGCTCCAGTGAGTTTCAGGGGAGTGTGGGAACTGGGGCCCAGTGTTATTTTTAGGGGAACTGAGGACCTTGTGAGTTTTAGGGGAGTTGTGGAAGATGTGGAGTGACAGAAAAAGACACCTGCCCCATCTTTTCTCATAGTTCATGTTTTCCAACCCTGATACCATGCTAGTAAATCCACTCTTCATTTTACAGCTCTTACATGCTTTTGTATATGTTCTTTTGTCTCACTCCATAACTGCTCCCATTCACTCATTGACTAGATAACTTTGTTTACAGCTTATCCCTATGGTCACCCCACTTTTTTCCTATCAGAGACATCCCCTTCCTGCACTGAAAAAGCTTCTTTTCTCTCCTTTCCAATTCTGACCTGAAACATTAACTCAGTTTCTTTCCCCGCAGATGCAGCCTGACCTGCTGAGTATTTCCAGCATTTTCTGTTTCCACTCTCTATCACTGCTGGGCAATCACATCTACTCTAGTCACAACATCTCCCTGCAGGAGTCACTGGGCTACTGATACCTGGAGCTGCAAGCCAGCAACATCGGTTCACAAGTTATACTCCTGAGCCTTTCTGATAATCCAGGAATGAGACAGCAGTGACGATGGGCACTTGTCCCATCGCACCCCTGCCATCCCTTCAAAAGAATTTACCATGGTGTGCCACTTCCCTTCCTATCTCCCTATCGCCCTGCAGTTTCTTTCGCTTCAAGTACATATCCAATTCATTGTTGGTGCATTAGTCTCCCTGCCCTTTGAGGCTGTGCATTCCAGATCATTGTTAATAATCTTTCATTTACTTGATTCTCAAGCTGAGCATCTGGGTCCAGATTTTGTGCAGAACGAACACATGCTGCAAACACAGGTCAGACCATTGTGGGAAGCCTGACTTTACCCTCAACTCCAACAGCTTTCCCTGGTTTATCATGTTTACCCCTATAAATGACCAACACTGAGAAAATATCCTGTGCTTAGTGGAAGAATGACACTGGTTATTTTGGGGCTCTGAATGGCAATGGCGAGGAAGAGAGTCTTTCCTTTGGCCACTTCAGAGCCCTATTTTCAGCATAGATAAGTCCCATGTCCAGCACGATGACTTGCCATAAACCAACTTCTGAAAGGCATCCTTCAATTTGCCAACATCTAAGTGTCCTTTTTGCTAGCAGTTGTGCTGAGATGTGTTTTGTGAAACTCCCAAGGAATTTCATAAATGCATGCCCAAAATTTTGCTTTAAGAATGTCATTAGATCATTAGACCCTGTCAGGTCACACAATCATTTAAACCAGTTGCACTGGAAATGCACTAAGTAAGAAGATCTAACCTGCATGACCAGTTCCACATAACTTCTTTATGAATACATCAAAATGAAAACACATCCAGACACTCAACTGATGCTGTCATTTTACATTGCATCTCAGAAGCTAATTCCATTAGTAATTCACCACATCATCCGAGTGTTGTGACAAGTGCAGCTTCAATCTCCATAACACCACCCAGCTCCACCATAGAGCAACCCACCACATCCCCCCCCCCCCCCCACCGGCTCCCTCCTACCCATGTCCTCTCCAGTCCCCATCAGTCCAATCATCTCCTGGCCTTTCTCCTACCCCTGGGATCAGCTTGTGTGGATTTTTACTGTCAAGCCCTGCTTGTCCTTCTCCCCGGATCTCAATGACCTAAGTGCTTAATTATTAAAGATGCGACATAGAAGCAGGTATCTTCTTGTCCTGCACATACTTTCAGAGGTGAAAGGCAGGAAAGGGTGAGTAACCCAGCACTTCAGATTCATCACCCCGTGGGCCATTAATTCTCAACTCCCCAACTCAGCTGATCACTCAAGAGCCACGAGGAAATGTTGCAGCTCTATCAGACTCTTGTTAGACCACACTTGGAATATTGTGTTCAGTCCTGGTCGCCACATTATAGGAAGGACGTGGAAGCTTTAGAGAGGGTGCAGAGGAGATTTATAAGGATGCTGCCTGGATTGGAGAACATGTCTTATGAGGAAAGGTTGAACGAGTGAGGGCTTTACTCTTTGGAATGACGCAGGATGAGAGGCGACTTGATAGAGGTTAGAGAGATTATGAGAGGCATAGACAGAGTGGACAGCCAGTATCTTTTCCCCAAGGTGGCAATGGCCAATACTAGAGGTCACTCGTTTAAGGTGCGTGGAGGAAAGTTCAGGGGAGATGTCAGTGGTAGGTTTTTTTACACAGAGAGTGGTGGGTGACTGGAACGCACGGCCAGGGGTGGTGGGAGGGGCCAGTATGAAAGGGTCATTTAAGAGACTCTTAGGTAGGCACATGGATGACAGAAAAATAGAGGGTTATGGGAGGTGAAGTAGAGAGGGAGATAGATTGAATAGGGATAGGCTTTATGTAGGTCAGCACAACATTGTGGGCTGAAGGACCCATTCCATGTTCATGATGTTGGTACTATTAGGACCAAGTGCAAACAAGATCCAGTTAGAAAAGGTGGTCTGGGTGGAGGCTTGTACTGAGCTGAAAGGCCTGTTTCTGTGCTGTGTATTTAATGTGAATGAAGTACGATCTATTGCATCAGAGAACATTAAAGCACGCATCAGTTTATTTGGATATAGATCAACATTCACAAGCATCACTGCAGCTCATTAATTAGTCCAGTGACCAGTCAGTTCTGGTTTCTTTGCCCAGTTTACTCCTTCATCTAGCTCTCCTGAGGGCACTGGATCACCATTCTGTTGACCTTTTTTGCTTGTCCCTTCTATACACAAGTCATATGATGCCTAGAGGCAGAAGAATGGGTCTTTATGAAGGGATATTCCCAATAATCCCTGAATGATGGGCTATTCCTGATCCAAGGGAGGGGCAGTTAGGTAAAGGTGGACAGGTAAGAGTCTGAGGGAGGAGCAGACTGAAGGGGATTGCGGCAATGTGAAGGAAAGGGATCAAAGAAGAGGATGTGGAGAAGCTAATGTGCCTGCGTGTGTAACCAGAATGCATATTTGTATGTATGTGTGATCAGAGGGCGTGTGTTTGTATGATCTGAATCTGTGTGTATGTATGATCAGATTGCATATGTGTGTGCTTAGAGACTGCATGTGTGTCCATATAAATGTGTGCACTAAGTCTGTGCAGCAGAGGCTGGTCTCCAATTGTCTTGGACCCCCCTCCCGTTGGACCAAGACCTTGTTCTGTCCAGATTGTGTGACAGTTGATGTGCACTGGACACCCACATTAAAAGAGTTCACACAGGCATCTTTGAGTCCTCAGAATCTTCCTCAATGCCAAGGGACTAGCTGAAAAGAAGAAGATTCCTGAAAATCCAAACTGTTCCAGAGATTCCTAGACAGTTTGACCTGTAACATATTGGATTGATTATTAAAGGGGGTTAAATTTCAGGTGGTTGATTGATATCAAAATGAAAAAAAGAAGTTCATTGGTTGTGGTTAATGGCAATCTGATCTGATCCAAGAGTTTAGCTAAGTATCCTCTCATAAAACCTTGGGAAAAATTATTTATTACAGTAAATTGTACTGTATTAGTCTCCATACTTTTAGTTAAGTAAGTGTATTTCAATTTGTGTTGAAATCAATGTTAGTGCAAATTTCCCCTGAACTCTCAGTGGTTTGCTGAGTAACCGAACACAGAGGACCACAAAAATCTGATTGCGATATCCAGTCTGTGGCAAGGTCATTGGTCACAGCCAGAATGGAAGTCAGGGCTCTACACTCCCGAATTAGAAGGGGAACATAATCCAGTATGTTCCACTCCTGGTTCTTTTCCAGGGATCCTGGCTGGAAGTGCCAAGCTCCACACCTCAGACTGCGATGCACTGATGGTATTTTGTCTCCTTCCTCCTCTGTGGAAACAGGTGCAAAGTATTCAGCAAACAAGTCAACCATTCAATCAAACAAGCCAACCTGAATCAATCTGTAATGGGCTCACTGCCACATTACCACTCACTTTTCTCTTAACATATTTATAAAATCTTTTGATGTAAGCTTGGAAACCCCTTGCAAGTTTTGTCATATTCCCTTTCTGATCTCTCATACCTTCTCTGCATCTTTTTATTCCACTGACACCTCTCTCATTGCTGGATTTCCACTTTCCCTTGTGTAATCCTTTTAGCTTGTTACTCTCTCACACCTTATTAACTTTACAAGTGCAATCTGTATTTATTTTACTCGTACAAAATACTTATTTGAATATTTCCTACTATTTGACTGTAAATATTCCCTGCCTGTTAGATTGTTAACTCATTCTGGTTTGTTATTTATCATTGTATCCACCAGGGATAGTTCCCTGATAATTTTGGAACAAGTCACTTTAGAAATCTGCCCCTGAGTACGTTCTAGAAACTCCTTTCCTTTGCAATTTGGGTGAAGTTGATTCTCTTGGGTTGCAAAAATTAAAAGCTCTGAATATAACCCTGTATTTTTTGCTTATGATCCACTAGAATTAAGAGCAGGAGTAGGCAATGTTGAGTCTGCTCCACCATTCATCAAGATCATGGCTGAAATTCTACCTCAGGTCCATTTTCTTACACTATCCCCATGTCCTTAATGTCCAGATATGATCACTCCCTGTTTCAAATTAACGCAGCGACTGAGCTTCCATAGCTCTCTGAGGCAGAGAATTCCAAAGATTCACCACCCTCTAGGTGAAGAAATTTCTCCTCATCTCAATGTTAATTCTGAGCCTGTGCTCCTGGGTTGGGACTGGTCAGTCGGGGGAACTGTCCTCACTGCATTCCACACACACCCCTCCCCCCATATTTCTACATCTTTAAATAATAGTCTCAGGAGATCTATAGTCAATGTTTACTATGCTTTAGCTCTTCTAAGGTCCTTTACTGAATCAAGATATATTCAGATGTCCTGATGCAGGGTTTCAACCCAAAACATTGACAATTCCTTTCCTCCTACAAATGCTGCTCAACCCTCTGAGTTCCTCCAGCAGATTGTTTGTTACTCCTCTATCTGATGTGTGTAGTGGATTCCCTTCTTCCTAAAAGTGTAATTCCAAATTATATACTGTAATCTTCTTTGATCCAACAGTCCTTTACCAACTGCTCTCCAACATTTTATAGTGGGGGGGGGGGGTGGGAATTCTTCATGTGTGAGCCTAGGTGAAGGATTATCCAAAGAGAAATTGCTAGAAATAGTCAGCAGATCAAGCAGCATCTGTGGAGAGAGAGGAGCAAACTTAATGGTCCATCGCCACGAGTTTGTTCAGCCATGAGGTGATGCTACCTCTGAATCTAATCCTGCCCTTAACCAATGTCTGCACATCCACACTTCCAGTACATTCTCTGAACAGCAGTCTGGGACAGGAACTGAGGACAACTTTTGTCCTTAATCCAGGGGCACTGAGGATAATTATTGCAACTTATCTGAAATCCGCAGCACTATGGATGGCACAGTGGTGCAGCTAGTAGAGCCAATGTCTTACAGAGCCAGCGACCTGGGTTCAATCCTGACCTCAGGTGCTGTCTGTGTGGAGTTTGCACGTTCTCCCTATGGGTTTCCTCAGGGTGCTCTGGTAAATTCCCCCCTAGTGTGTAGCTGAGTGCTAGAATCTGGGGGGAGATGATGAGAATATGGAGAGAATAAAAATGAAATTAAGTTAGGATTAGTGTAAATGAGTGGTTTATGGTCAGCACGGACTCGGTGGGCCAAAGGGCCTGTGTCTGTGTTGTGTATCTCTGAGCACAAGAGCACAACCTTCCTCATGACAGGTATTCAGTACAACCTGGTAATTGAACCTGAAGATTTGTTACTGAATGAATGTTGAGCCATCAACCAAGTCTTTACAAGAAGCTTGCATGTCAGCCTGACTTAATTGGGAGCCCCTTTCCCTCTGAATCATGAGTGTCCTGGGTTCAAGACCCACTCCAGGACATCAGAATGTAATCTATGCGGACAGCTCAGCAAAGTAATGAGAGAGAATGATGCTGTCATTTGCATGATATATTGAACTTGGACTGTTAAATTGGATTTTAAAACTTGGTGCCTTGCATTCTAGTGCCATGGCAATCAGAATAATGCAGATTAATCAACTTTTATTTGTGGAATTTTGCCGTGCGATTTGTGGCTGCTGTGTTTATCAAAGACTCCAAAAATAGATTCAAAGTGTTTTGTGAGGTCCTGTGTATTTAAGAAGGTGATATGTAAAGACAAGTTCTTCCTTTTTGTTCTGGATTGTTGGTCGGGTGGCAGCCACTTATAGTTATGATTCATCAGCAGCCTGCCGTAATGTAAAAACACCTAAAATTCAATCACTCGGTTTCAGACAGAGAGAGAGAGTGATGGAGAGGATCGGGGTGCGTGGAGTTTGCAAACAAAGAGTATGTGTTAACCCTGTCACATATGTATTTGGGTTGAGAGAGATTTCTTTATTACTCAGCAGGTTAATTTAAGGAGTATTAGTTGGATCCTATAACTTTCCAATTAGGCAGCTTCTGCCATCCTAATGAGGGACAATGAGGAGATTATGGCAACCTTTTGTCTTGCAAAGCAGTGCCTTTCTTCTGTGGGTGTCACAAAGGTGTTTCTCAGTCCTCAGAATGGAGTTACTGTGGCTGATAAGTTTATTCAGCCGCCAGAATAATGTCGAAGGGGAAAAGAAAGAAGAGGGCCAATGCTCGCCGGAGCGGCAGGGGGGTCAGAGAAGCGGAGCGGCCTAAATTAGGCTCATCAATCTGTCCATTAATGCAAAGCTTCTCTTCATTGTTGGGAAGCCTGTAAAGCTGTCATTTGATGGCAGCTCAGGATTTTAATGCCAAGCTGTTTGTGACACTCTCCCCTCTCACTCCCTCTCTGTTGATGGTATTGCCATCTCACGCACCCCCTTCATCTGTAGGGAAGGACACTGTCTGCTCACAGTAGTCTGGCTAATTAGGCTTTGCTCATTGTGTACTCAGACAAAGAAAAGTACAGGGAAATTAAACCACATTCATTCATTTTTTTCCATTCTTCCTCCAAAAAAAAGCACTATCTGGTTTTATTTTAAAATTGTTAGCCAATTTTCTTGTTAATCACACTGAGGTAAGATTTGGGTCTAGATCCTTTCACTGGGACGTTTAAGTGAAAAGGGAATGAGTTGTTTGAACGACTGCAGTTGCTTGAATGCCTTTCCCCCTCAGCCTAATGCTGCAAACAAGTCTAGTCGAGGAGTGTTTGATTTGCAGAGTGGCAGGGCCCATCTGCCTTGATTTTGAGGAACAGTGAACTGTCACTTACAATCTGTTTTACTGTGAGCTCCTTTGACCATTGTACACTTGTGTAGGATGAATTCTTCAGTTTCTCTTATCCAACCTGATATGACCACTCTAATATTTATAACAGGGAAAGTATTAAACAGTTCGTGAAACTGTTTTGATGCAATTTGATTACTGTGGCATAAATATGACCATGTTAATTGACAATTAGTAATTTATTAATTAAGGATTCATGAAACCACCTCCATAATATTTTAGGGCAGTATGATTCACACTGTTAAGCATGCAATTTAACACTGATTTTTTTGCCCCCTCATCGCTACAGGAATCTGCAAGTATACCATGCAAAAAAGAGCTGCAAAGTTCACCGAAAGTATCACCTTGAGCTCTTTAAGAGATTTTGTTCTCCGGGAAAGTGTTTTAAAAGAAAAACCTTTAACTTGTTTAAAACATCATGGGTGGTTACGGTCTTTTCATCCCTCCCTTCCTCACTCTGGCTTCCTGTCTTTCTGTACTGTTCACCATTTTCTGGTTGAGTAGGTTGGAAGAGAACTCTCTCCTTGGCCAGACTTGCCACTAAGAGGCACACAAGAGCAGTCTGAGATACTGTATGTTCCAATTTATACTCTGTCCCTGAACCTTCCCTAAGATTAACCATGTAGAAATGACACATCAGCAGGCACTGAATTAATGGGTAATCTCTCAGTTGGCACAATACCAGTCAGGGCAAACTATATTAAAGCTGCAGCATACAGAGGGAGTGCTGTGCTACTGCCTCTCAGCCCCAATGTCCCTCTGTCCAGTACTCCTCAATGATCACCATGGCATCAGAAGAATTCTTCCCACCTGATATTTATCCCTTAATCAACGTTAATAAAAAATATACATCATCTGTCCTGCAAGGGATGTGAAAGGAGCTATATAAACGCCAATCTTTCTTTACCTATGATGGATGCCACATCACCACACAATGCACAGGACATCAGCAGGTATGATATCAGCTGATGTATTATCAGCAAGTGGGTTTGAATAAGCATTTGAAGAGTCATCAGCAGTGATATATCAGGAGATAGGTCAGCATTGGTTGCATCAGTAGTAGCTGTGTTAATAGTAGATATGAAAACATTGTATCATTGAGTAATATCAATTTATACTACGCTGCACTCTACGCATGTTGAGATAATTTGCGGCAGTTTCTTAAATAAAATGGTTGCAACATAATTTCTCTCGCTGGACAAATCCCTACAGCTAAACTGGAAAAGTAATTCCAAAGTTCTAAATTATTATTTTTATTGCAATTGTTAATCATCGTAATCTGCGATGATTACAGCGAATCGTGCATTTCTTTACAGTCTAAAGTGATGTGGAGACCCGAAGCCCCAGGGTCAGATTTCCGTTCATTTAGGCAATCCGCACAGAACCAGCGCACAAAAAAAATCAGACATTTTCAGACGTAGGTGAGATGCACTTAAACCGGTTTTCAGCGATATTTTGTACAGAATCAATCCACCCTGTACAGTTTTGATGAAATATTTTCAAGTGATGTTAAATCGAGTTGCTCTGAGCTGAAGTGGTGGATACCTCAATTAAAGCGACTTGATTTTAAGTGCTTAGAGCTATTTCTAGCAATTACCACTCTTAAAATACTTGGAAGAAACAAAAGGAAACATTTGTGTTGCAACATTGCTGGTTAGTGGCCGATTTAACGATTGTTATTGTGCAGATGAATTTTAGCGGCGACTTGAACTGCGATGCATGCAACCAGCGCAATTTCGAGCAGATTTTGACCACAGTTGCGCACAATGTGGAAACCCTGGCTTGATATCAAGGTCCAACAACACTATTACTTCAGTGGATATTCCACGACTTCTGCGTGGACTTTGTAAAGTCGCTTGGAACTTTACACAAAAAAAAATCCTGTTTTATCACTTCTCTTAAAGACAATTTTAACAGAGTGTTGAGAATAAACTAGAAACACGCCAGGAATAAGCCACGTTATTTTTAATGCGATTGGAATCTACGCAGATAGAGATTACGGGAAGGCGCAGAACAAAGTGAAACTTTCTTTTGGAAAAGATAGTGTAACTGATTATATCAGTTGTTCTAAACTTCGAGCAGCCCCGACAGCAAAAAAAGGGAGGAGCTACGCGCTGTAGTTGGTGGTTTGAATGCCTTGCCCTCCCACAAACCTGCTTACTTCCCTCTGCGCGTCACTGCAGAGCGCTCCAGAGACTGAAATCTGATCTCCCTTAATTTTCTCTCTCTCTCTCTCTCTCTCTCTCTCTCTCAGCTCTGCCACTGGCTCTCCGCTGGCAGTTCAAGTCTACGAGCCAAGCTTTCACACACATACACACACTCACAGAGCTCAGCAAACCAAAAAGTACTGCTACACACGGGACCGACGAAGCCAAGCAGCACCTCTGGAGAACAGTGTACAGCCCCGGTCTGTAAAGAAATATACTCTGCTGACCTTACAGGGCAGGAACTCTCCTTGAAGACAAGAAACAGTACTGGGCAAACGAGGTGGATTCTTTCTGCTTTTTAAAAACAAACCTGAGAGCCCCAAGAAGGAACAAAATAGAGTAAATGCAGAAACAAAATTGCTAAAGAAAAGGTCCATATGCTGCTAAGCAAAGGATTGTTTACCGCAGGCACGACTGAGTCCTAAACTGAATCCAAGAGATTGCCATTTCTACAGGCGTTGACAAGCAGCCCCGAGTTTTCATTTCTGGGTTTCACGCTGGATTTACAAATGACTTGAATATTCTGAGTAAGCTTTTATTTACCATCGTTTTTACACCGCTGGAGGAAAACAAAACCTTGAACTCTGCTGCTGGGACCTGAGGCATTTCTGAGCGAGTCGGAATTGGCACCTCTTAACTTGGAAACATAAGTTTTTGCGACCACTGGTCAGGAAGAGGTTCGTTTTGCTCTTTCTTTCTCTCGTTCTCTCTCTGTGTCCGGTCTAGATTTAGCAAGCTGCGATTATCAAGACCAGTCCATTTGCCTTGCATTGGAACACGGGTCTCTGTGAAGTATTCCTTGAGGAGGGAGCTATCAGCCAATTAGGGAGGTATAATATATGGAGACAGGCGTGTGGAAGAGGTTGGGAGCTGTGAAATTGCTGCACGTTTCCTGCACCCTACAGGAAAGAGGGAAGATTGAGAAAAGGCAGAGAGAGAGAGAGAGGTGTGTTTTGGGATCCTTCAGTGTGGAGGATTCTGTGTGACCGTGTGTATGCGTACACATATAACATTCACTTACGTACACACACTTACAAACCGTGTTCCGTTTAGGTCGAGTTCCTAAAGTCCAGCTGAGTCCAACTGGTTGCAAACCAACAGGCAGAGAGAGTTTACCCGCCGCACTAAGGACCCTTGAATATAAAGTTACCATTGGCGGTCAGATCTTTTAAGTGTGCATAATTTTTCACTTGATCCAAGCCGTTCAGTAATCGGAGAGCCGATGTTTTTTTTAGGCTGGACGGCAGCGTGGGTAGTTTTCTGAGCTGCATTTGGTATTTATTTTATTAGCATCACCCGTACACCTCTCCCGTATAAACAAACAATATCTTGCAGAGTGTGGCTGTCGAACATCTGCAAGAGGACTGGACAATGATTAACACTAATGTGTGAGTGGCGAGCATGATCCATGCTCCAGCGGGGCTGGAGGTCCCCCATTGATTTGTTTACTGAAAGTTTGAGGAGGCAGTCTGTAACTGGAAACAGTAAACTCAGTGACGCTTTCCAGTTTCTTTCGCAAGTTTCAAATTAAAGCGGCTCGCAGTGACTTCTAAAACTCTGACACTGTGAGGCATGGGCTGTCCGGTCGGATTAGGCACTAAATGAATATTATTTTGCTACCAGGTTATGCTTCCCTTCTCCAGAATTAGTGAAAGCCTGTCACGTTACTGCAACACAAACAAAATCAAACCAACGGGCCATTTCTGAGTCTTTCGATCTCCCATTACTAACTTACAGGTTAAAATGAATTTAACATTGTAAGTGAAAGGAAGGAAATATTCTGGGAACTCGGTCAATTGTCACATCGTTTTTATTCCCCCTGTAAATGCCACAAAATGTTAGCCGAGCTGACCGTGTCTGTTGTGTCTTTCTAGCCGCAGTATTCTGTGAAGTTGTTCAGTTTTTAAAGTTGCAGCGAGCGGTGGACAGAATGTCCTGCTCCGGCCGCCCTGTATTTAGGAAAAGGTTCTTGCTCATCAATCGGCCTTTTGAAGCTTTCCCCTTTTACTGAATGCACTCGCTTTGGGAATTCATTGCAAAGCGTTTGATTTTTTAAAAATATATATACAAAGCAATTAAGTATTTCCAAGTTCCCTGGCATTAATGCATGTCCTGTGAATGGCGCTAAATCATTAGATGCGTTAAAATAAGCAAACATCTCGCAGGTCCCTTCCTCCCGCCCTCCCCCACCACCGCCTGCCGCCCGCGATCTGTCCCAACAGTGATAAAGTTAACAGTGGTTCGGCCAAGCGCTTCCAGTTACGGGATGTATTAATCGCCCCGTGCTGGGCAAAGTGCGAAGGGAAACCGCTGCTCCGTGTGTGTAACTTTTCCCCACAGAGGAACCGGCAGTACCCTTTTCTAAAAGTCACCCATCGCAGTTGTATGTGGGCTTGATGCTGGCGTCGACCTGAACCGCCTGACAAGCCTTGCTTCTGATGCGAGCACGCTGGTGTTGTCTCATGGAGAGTAACTGTCCTGAATATGAGATCTCAATGTGCGCCCTATCAGCACATTCATTTGCTGCAAAGGAAAAGAAAATGCAGATGTTTCACCCGAAAGTACCGCAAACAGCTGGAAACGCTCAATAGGTCGCCCTAAATACCTGGAAAGGATAAGTCGGAGGATGGGTTTGGGTGTGCGCACTTGGGTTTAATTGTCCTGGGAGGGTGATGTGGTTTGTGATGTACACTGTTCTCTTAACTGAATTTTCAAAACTGGTAGAGGAAAAATATCTGCAAAATGAACAGCAGAAATGTGATACACCAAGTGGAAAATATTGAGTTTATTCAAAGGGGTTGGTATTTTCAGTGGTAGATCCAGAAGACTTGAAGGGTGTACCTTTTGGTACTAAAAGATTATGAGGTCTTTCTTTGGTCCGATCTGTTTCGTGTTTGCAGTAATTTACCTGTTTTTAAACTTCAAAAGCCATGTCATTCAGGCGTTGTGCGTTGGAAAATATATGTTAAGAAACTTGTAAAAAGGGAGCTCAGTATTGGAGGAGACTGAAGACCTATTTACTCTGCTCAGCATATTTCAACTCCCTAGTGTAGTATTCAGCCTTCTGATTACACAGAATGCCATTCTTCCTGATGTACAGTGAGACTCTTTCTACAATATTGTACACATTTACGAGCAGTGTAGAGAAGTGAATGTTGTGCACTGTAAGCAGAAAAAGAGGCATGTTTGCAGAACAAAATACTGCCGTAGTCACAAAAATGTGACAGTTTGGGGCACCTGAGATTAATGACATAGGCTGTTTTGAGCTGAGCTTGTAAATGAATAATTAAGCAGTTAACAGCTCACGGTGTGTATGTGTGTGTGTGTGGAAAACAGCTAAACAATCACAAAATCATAAGAGTGACGCACCTGAGAAAAGAAAACGACCCTTGTTTCTGGAGGGTTAGCTAAAGGCAAACTTCCAGAGAATGAATAACAAGCAAACAAGTTTTCTTCAAAAAATATGACTATATATAGTGGCAGATATTTTAGCTTCTTTTAAAAATAAGTCTTTACAATATTTGTTGGTTAGGAAATGCTTTTTCAGTATGAGCAGGACCTAAGAAGGTGGTCATTGGGGAAAAATATGTCAGCTGCTTACATCCTTTATTATGCGCTGTTCAAACACAAGTGTATTCAATGTAATATTGGTTGCATTGCTACCATTAGTCTTGAAGGGATTAACATGTAACGTGTACACATGAATAGAGAGCAACCAGCCCAGGAGAAAAAAAGCCACAAAGAAGTTCTGCATGTGAGGACGGCCTGGTGCTTTTAGTTATTACCACAGGTGCCAAATATCCTTTGATGCAGAGTTTGTAACACTGTCCTAAAATTTTAGTATCTTTCAATAATCTTTAGTCATATCTTCCTTTTCTCAATTTGCAACACCATTCAGAGCAACCCCCTTGATTTGTCAATGCTACCAGCCCAGAGGAGGAAGGAGCGGCTATGTATATTGTAGTTTTACCCCTCCTCTGTTGGAGGGAAAATATATCAGGCACCCTTCCTTTGGTCACAGCGCGGTGAACCCCTTTTAGGGAATTGTGTGTGTAAATGGTGGAAGAAGAGAGCTGAGCCTGATGTGCTCGCTGGAGAGAGAGCCCTGTTGGTGCTCAGCAACATATCAATGTGAATATTGACTGTTTGAACGAAGTGTGAGAGGGGACTGAGTGCCCCGGCACCTCATCACACCAGAGGCAGAATACAGTAAAGATAGGAGGATGGAGAGGGAGAATGCTGGTGAAAGATTTGAGAACCATCCATGGGGAATTCGCAGCACTCTTTACAATATGGCAGTGAGTGCTGCAGAAACATGTTTCTCCTTTGATCACATCAACAGTCTTTGATCCTTTCGGGAACACCACAGTGGCCAAGGGACTAATTCTGCTGGGCGGCCTTTGCCTGGAGGTTCCCTCTCATCGTGCTGAGCGAGTGCGGCACTGAGCATTAACAGACCTGTATAGTCTTGGGACAAGTCCCTGGGCTTCACAGAGTTAGCTGCTATTGGGTGGAGGATAGATAGGAGTGTCACAGCTTGCATTCTTGGGTGGATGGACAGGAGGCTTTCCGTCCTGATGCCATTGAGGGGATCTGGGCAAGGGGGTGGAGAAGTGGGTGTAGGGAAGCATGGATGTTGGGTGAGTGCAGGATTGGGCTCAGCTGGGACATCTGTCGTACTGCACAGCCATCAGGCACTCATGAATTCATGCACAAAGAGTAGCACCTTTGGTGAGCTGTGGGTCAATACTCTACCAAAGGTAAGGAGGGAAGACAATAACTTAATGCAGATGGATGGCAATCTAAACTGATTTGGCAGATTCAATGTGAAAGCATTGCGAAAGGAGAAACAACATTTGAGACTCAGACCTTGTGTCCAATGAAGAACTTTTGCAGTTGTAAGTGGTACATTGGCACAGTTGCACTTTTACATCCACTGATTTATTAGCAAAGGATCATTTACGATAGTGCAAATGTGTCAGTCCAAGACCACAGGTTGGACAATGCCATGATAATGATCGATCAGATTTGGTGGTTTACATTTTGCAAAAATTTCTTCGATCATTTAATTAAATTTCAAAATATTTGACTCTACATGAGGAGTGATTTATTGAGTTCTCATCAAATAGCATCATTAAAATTTTAAAATTATGAAAGTGTTTTTCAATGACTTGAAAAGTAGCAGAAGCTTACAGTTGACCTAGGATCCATTACTGGTTTGTACTCATCTTTCTGACCTTGGCCAGGGCTGTTATAGCAGCCATCACAACTTAATATTGCCAGGCTAGAGAAGGAAAACCCAATAACAGAAACATGCATTTATATAGCACCTTTAAAGGTGAATTACATCTTGGTTCTGGGTTCCCACTCCTGATGGTTATCTAGCGACCCCTGCTGGAAAGTGTTTGTGGAAACTTGTAATCAAGTAATGCCTCATATTGGAAGTAAGTCATTTTATCTCAGCTGGTCTACATTGGTGACTTTCTGCACATGAGCGACCTTGGTTAATCCTTCTCCTTCCCTGTGACCTTTAATATTTCTCTCTTTCAAGCAATGATCTAATGTGTGTGAGCATCAGATAAGGTTGTAGCTGATATCAAAGAGTTCCTCCCCAGGCTGCCAGCACTCAATGTGTAGAGCAGGAAGAATGATTGCTTCTGTAACACACCAAAGGGCTGTGCCATAGGACTCCCTCCTCTAATGAGGAGGCAATTCCTACAATAAGAGGATGAGGGGAAAATTCAAAAGGGAACACTGCAAAGAAATCCTTTCTTTAAGACATTTTCATCCACTTGTTGGTTAGAACTCAAACCAAATCTGAATCATAAGTTCTTGACATTTTTATTACAGAGCTAATGCAAGGTTGTATCTCTGCTGTGTAAGGTTATGTGATAAATCAGAATGTGATTTATTTTCAGTACTGGTCTTAAAAGATTTTTGTTTTTGTTTCCCCGGGATTTTCTTTTCATCTATTGGCTTGCTACCAACAGCACTGAATTTGGAGAGAAAGATCATGTGGGGCTCAATCTTTAAATCTTTCATCTTCTGGTTGTTGACTTAACATTGAATCCATCAAGCCTCTTGTAACTGGCCTTATTCAGGGGAACTTAATGCTTGCATAATGCTTCCCTTTCCCCGCCTACCCCCTCAGCCTATCCTCGATGAATAAAGAAACTGCTTTGCCCTTCAGAGTAGCGTCTCTTTGTTATAACTCACTCTCTCTAGGATATGGGTAACTTGACAATTCAAACCAAGGACAGGTTCCTGGTCACTAACAATATCTCAGCAAATACTATCAAACACAAGCAATCATCTCTTGGCATTTCGTAGAATTCTTGATACCCAGCTACCATGTTTGCCCCCATTAAAGTTATTTCAGGGTGCCGAGAAGCTTCAGTAGAGGCAGCTTCACCTTGTGATTTTATTTAACACAGGATTGTGCACTGCATTACTGTGGGTTTAAAAATTAGCCAAGTCACAGAGACTTACCACAGCAGCTAATGTTTAGCTGTTGCATGTAAAGGCTTGGATGAGCAGGAGGCAATAAATCCTTACATTCAAGCGACAGCATTGGGTTATGGTTAATTGCAGACATCATGTTGGATTCTGCATTTAGAAACACTTTCAAAAGGCAAAGGGGCATAAAGGGTGAAGAGTACCTCAGTAGCTCAGGTTGTGGAAATCTAAGTCACCCACAAGGCCCATTCAGAGTTGCTCTTTACTGACCCCTACTGGAAGGGCTGATTGCATTGGCACCAGTGGGGAGCAAGACTTAGAATTCTACATCACATCTTAGAAAATCTTTAAGTGCTTGCTATCTAACCTCAAAAATGAAGAATAGCCATTTGAATGAGGATACAGAGGGTCCCCAGTGCTTGTGGAAATATTACCCAATGAGCACTTATTGGATGACAATAAATCCATTTATCATTGCAGTGTTGTGGAATTAATGGGCTCATTCTGGAATGGTGAGCTTCCCAGGGGTCACCAACATCCTCCCCCTCCCCAAACCATTATTCCAGCCTGTAATTCCTCCTCCCCATTTCAGTTCCAGAAGAATTAGCCATATGGCACTAAAAGTTACAATAACATTGTGTGATAGGTGCTTTACATTAATTGCCAACCAACATTTTAAATTCTCATTAGCTATTAATCTAATCCACTCAACTACAACACTTAAGAGACTCCATGAAACCCTCTTGACACAAAAGTTTGTTTAGATTGGGAGTGCTTTTCGCCTGGGTTTGTTAATTGGTAATAATCCCATGCTGGGGGATTGTATCTTTGGTTTTAAAGATCAGATTACATCCAATAAGTTTTTAAACAAAAATCCTGTGTAATTTACAATGCTGTTGATGAAAACATACAGGAGGTATTTCAAATATCTGCTGTGGGTTGATGCAGTAACTGAAGTTTTAGATAAGATTGTCTTGCAGGGTGATTTTGAGAAAGAATCGCAGGGGATTAAACATTATTTCGGAGTGTTTGGATGGATGATTCCTGGAAGAGAGATCTTGGCATTCCCCATTTCATTGCCAGATCTTTGCTCTTAAATAATCTGTAGTGGAGCTCACTGCAGGAAATCCGAGGACAAAGAATCATGTCACTGACCTCGAGTATAGGTGCCGGGGTAGGAGGCTGCTGAAGGGATAAAGAAGCCCTGAGAGCAATAGGATAGGCCACTGAAATGAGCAGATGGCCAGAACAAGGGAAGACAAATGGTGCTTCTTGCAGGGTGAGACGGGGGACTCTCCTGACTCTATGGAAACAGAGACAAGACACAGTAATGGAAGGCTGTGTGGCTCCTTTACAGAAATGCAAAGGCCGCGTTTCATATGCAGCAGAAGAATCTTTGATGTGCAGATTGGGATCATTTATTCTCTGAATTAATGCCAACTAGAGCACCAGGGTTTTGTTTGCTTTAATGACAGTGTGCAAAGTCAGCCGTTGATGTATCCTGTGTTTTGCTCATCAGGTTCCTTGGATCAAAAGTAAAAAGGGTCATTCCATTTCCATCCGTTCTCATTCCCCAGGCCACTGGGCATTGATCCCACATTACATCCAACTGGACATGAATTCTGCCTGATGGCTTGAGCTGCTTGCAATTGCACATCAAAAATACTTCATTGGCTTTAAAGCGTTTGGGGTGTTCTGAAAGGGACATATAAGGTGCCATAGAAATGCAGGTCTTTCTCATTGAGACGGTTTGCTCCTCAAATAAAATAAAATACAGTGAGGTCAAGGTTTATTCTATTAGAGTCTTATAAACAGCAGCACAGAAGCTGTCCTTGAGCCTGGTGGTCTGTGTTCTCAAACTTTTGTATCTTCTGCCCAATGGGAGGCGGGAGAAGAGGGAGTGACCAGGGTGGGAGGGGCCTTTGACTATGTCAGCTGCTTTCCTGAGGCACCGGGAAGTGTAGACAGAGTCCATGGAGGGGAGGCTGTTTTTCACAATGGACTATTTTGAGACTGCTATATAAATGGAAGTTGGTGTTGAGGCAGGTGAGTGTAAGGGGGGGGCTTGGACTAGAGGCTGCTGAAGACACAACTGTAAGTGGTGGGTTGATGAGGAAGCCAGGGGTGTTGTGGGGCAGGGCATTTGATGGCATTGGTGGTGAGGGACATGAGAGATGTATCACACCTAGTCATGTCATTATTTGGCATGTACACATGCATACTTTCCAGCAAGTGTCACTGCCTGGTGATCAGGAGCTGAGCAATGACTAACTTTATTTATCCCTCCCTAGCCTTAGGGTGCTGAGTTCAACTGTAGCAACCTCAGATACCAGCACGACTTAGATCTGGAATGTTGAGCTTTGTGTGGTATCTGCAATGCACATTTATTTCACGCAGAGATAAAATGTTACAGTTAAAACGTTTACACGATTTCCAGAACAACCCCTGAGCACTCATCGCCATCGTGGACTGTTCCCAGATTCGCAGGTTGCTGCAGACGAGGAGGTGGATAGGACCTGTTTTAACTTGCTGTAAACTGGTGCCAAATGACATATTAATGGGGGAGAATAAACTGTGCACATACACCTTCCAGCTCCCACTGGGTCAGCTGCAGCTCAGCCATCCCACCCCCCACCATCCCTCCCTACACCCTGCTTCTGATTTTATGCGTAAGAAGCCCAGGCTGCTGTCAGTAGCTATTCAGACTGGTTTGACCACAGAATTTTCTGCTATCCCTGCCTTTCGCATCAGGCATTTGCTTCTGATTGTCTGGGCTGCAAATATGCTAGATTCACCGAATTCCCGCATGGGTAAGGCCCTTCCTAGACTGCGACATTGGCAGAGATTATGCATTCCACAGTGAGCTGGATTATCTGACCCCCTCCAACTACCTGGGGTCTTTGCCCTCTCCCTGGGCCACTCCTGGAGTCTCTGCCCTCGCTCTCTCTGCATCACTCCCGAGGTCTCTCGGTTACTCCTGGGGTCTCTAGGCCACCCCTGGAGTCTCTGCCCTCTCCCTGTGTCACTCCCGAGGTCTCTCTGTTACTCCTGGGATCTCTAGGCCACTCTCGGGGTCTCTGGTCTCCGTATGGGCCACTCCTGTGTCTGCCATATGCCCACCCAATCATGGACCCAGGCTGGCCTACTTCTGCAGCAGTCCCCATGAACCAAACCAATCGCATCTCTGGAACGCAGCACCGATCTGCAGTGCACCCTCAAACATATATCGAAAAGAAAGATGCCAAGATGGAGTACTCTGCAGACATGATTTGCATATTTTAAAAAAATGTATAAAAGTGCTTAATTTAAACTGCCTTCCCCCTTCCAAACCAAAATTGCCTACCAATTTTAGCAAATAACTGCAATTAATAAGTGTCACTTTTCCACAATATTCTCTGCCCTATCCACAACATGTCCACAGTTATTTGAAGTTCACCCTGCAGCGGAGGTCAGACCTTACCTGTTGCTCATGTGGAGCTGAATGTTTCATCACTGCAGCTTAGTTTTGTCATTCCGTTTTCCAGTCTGCCGATGTTACACGGATCCCTGCCAACGCCACCCCCCCCCCCAAACAAAAGTGTGGTATTGATGGTTGCCATGGTAGGATTTTGTAACTTCCCTGTACTTTTTTGAGTGGTTATTACTTTCTGCGAGCTGTCTCAGCAGCTACTTGCCTGCGTATGCTCAAGCCTAATCCTCAGCTTCCTGTTACTGCTGCCAACAGGTAGACGAACGTAAGAAATCGAAGCCATTCACCCTCTCGAGTCTAAATTCTTCTCCAATTCACCCATCTATTTGTTCCTGTAAAATTCAAAAATCCATCAATCTTGTAGATTGTCGTGAACATCTAGGCAGCAGTGGGTAGAGAATTCCAATGATCCACCACTCTCTGTTACAAAATAATTTCTTTTTGTTTCAACCCTAAACAGAGAACCTCTTATCTTGAGACTGTAAACTTTGATAGAGAGAACCTTTTCCCTGCCTCTCACTGTCCAACCCCATAGTTAAACCCATACCTATGGACATTTACACTTCAAGCAGGAAGGAGAACTCTAAATGGTTTTTTCCACCAACGCCGCCTCCCACCCGTCCATTACATATTCACATTTTGGGATGTGGTCTTTGCTGGTGAGCCCAGCATTTATTGCCCATTTCTAACTCCCCTAGTCTAAACAAACTTTTGTTTAAGAAGGTGGTGATGAGATGATGAAAAGTCCTTAGGATTGTCGAGGAAGAATGAGCTGGTACAGGATACCCAGTCTCTGACCTGCTATTGGTTTATTATTGTCACGTGTACTGAGATACGGTGAAAAGCTTTTGTTTGCATACCATCCAGGCAGATCATGCCATACATAAGCAAGCACATCAATGTAGTAAAAAAACAATGCAGGATATACCCTTGCTGCTACAGCTACAGAGAAAGTGCAGTGCAGGTAAACAAATAAAGTGCATGTGGCTGGTTCATTTAAGTTTCTGGTCAATGGTGAACCCAGGAAGTAGTGTTGGCGGGAGGTGGGTAGGGGGAGGTAAGTTTGGCAAGGTAATGCCATTGAATGTCAAGGGTAGGTGGTTAGACTTTTCTCTTGCTGGAAATGGTCATTGCTGGCACTTTGTGGATGAAGGTTATTTACCACTCATCAGCCTTGCCTGAATGTCATCTATGCAGTGCTGGCAATTTACTAAGGAGTTGCAGATAAATTGAACATTGTGCAACTATTGGTGAACATTCCCCCTTTTAATCCTCAAATGGAAGGAAGGTCACTGATAAAGCAGCTGCATGTGATTGGACCTGTCCTGAATCACTCCTGCATGGTTAACCTCCAACAACCACAGCCGAAGATGGTGATAGGTGATCACAATCTATCACACTGTGACAGGTGATTTCCCATTTACGTCTCTGGAACTTTAGTCTAATTAGTAGTCCAGTGACAACCAGTGCATCACCACCAAGCTGGGCCATCTGAGACCCATTATATCGATCTGCAGAAAGCTTTGTGCCAGAAATCAAAACCTGAGAACCTTCTATTCTCTGTGGTGTGGACACTCAACACTAATCACTCAGGATGCAAAGTGAATTTCTCCCAAACTAAATGATGCAATGATAGATAAACAAAGGACTGCAGATGCTGGAATCTGGATGAAAAACACGATGATGCTGGAGGAATTCAGCAGGCCAGGCAGCATCCGTGGAGAAAAGCAGGCGGTCAACGTTTCGGGTCAGGACCCTTTTCCTATCTTCAGACCTGAAGAAGGGTCCTCACCCAAAACGTCAACTGCCTGCTTTTCTCCACGGATGCTGCCTGGCCTGCTGAGTTCCTCCAGCATCATCGTGTTTTTCATCTAAATGATGTAATGTTCTTCTTCCCTACCAACCACACGCAAATAAGCACCTTATGTCCTGGCTCAACGCACCAATGGTTTGACATCTTAGTGCTGCTATTCTTCCAGACATGGCCACGATTCCCCAGAACCACTTTATTGGCTCACTCATAATCAGGCTATGTTGAAAGCTCATCTAGTATCTTATTAATGTGAACACCGAACTTTGTGTCCCGTACACTAGGTTACAGTGAACTGCAACAATTTAGGAACAGTTGCTATTAGAACATTGAACATGTTTGATAAAGAGTATCAACCATTCTTAGATTTGTATATCAGAAAAGAAAGCATAAATCAAGAAAGAACATAATTTAAGGCGCTTAATTGAATGAATTCCAGTTTGTATAGAAAAAGTGGTCACAAGTCTGGACCATATATGTTTCCTGAGGGAAACAGTGACCAGCTCAGCTGTTCCCGATGAAGGTACTGGGTGAAAGGATAGGTGACAGGTCCCGCTCTCCTTCATGTAATGTTGCATGATCCTTGCAACATTTAACCAGCTGAGGAGTGCCACAGTTAATTCTGCATTCCTTCATTTCTACAGGATAAGAAAATCCCTGGGTTGAGGGGACGTCAATCCCCCATTGCCTGGAGGTGGGTATTGTATGTCAAACACTGGTGCATCAGGAGCACCCCCACCTTGCTGACACATGCTGTTACCTCAGAGCCTGAGGGGTGAGTTTCTAATCTGGTATGCGAGCAGCTCTAGTCCTGCTGACGATCAGCCTGGGATGCAGATTTCATTCCACAGGCATGAACTTTGAAGTGCAAAAGGAGGCTTGAGGGGAATTTACTGAAATAGCCCCTCTGGTGTGAAAACTTGTACAGGCAAGACCCCCCCCCCCCCCACCCAGTTCCCATGTTACGGGGAGGAGGGCAGGGAGGGGTTGTGTTCCTGGAAAACGGTCCATATTGTGATTTTCCGTAACGCAAAGCCATATCATCTGCACGTTTCAAGAAACACGAGTTATAAAAAAGTAAATTTTGTGTTTATTTATTTACTTTTTTTCACATCAATTCTGTGAGAGAATTATATTCTGCATCTCAAATTTTTGGGTAGTAATTTGTGAATTCTGTGAGGGCGAATTTCCATTTCAACCCTGTATAACGTATCATCAATCAAGCCTTTGTAAAACAGTATTCCAGAAAATTCTGGCGTTCAAATCTCACATGGCTCCAGCCATTTTTAGTGTCCTCACATTGTTTGATGTTTAAAGGCAGAAATCCATGCCTGGGTGCCAACAGCTGATAATGAGGTATTCAACGCTGTGGTTTGGAGGGCTTGTATGTGATCCATGCACTACATCAGCAACATTAAGAAATGAAATAAGTGGGCTGGTTATTGCAGCAGGTGCAGTGTTTAAGATTTCCCCCGATATTCTCCTTCTGACACCTGGAGGTTGTCTTTCAATGGAACCAGATTGATAACACAGCTAAAGATGTTTCCAGTAACAACCGTTTCTCACTTCTGACATTGGATAGTCAGAGCTAGATTTTGGCTCCAAGCAGGAGGCACAAGGAACTGCAGATGCTGGAATGTGGAGCAAAAAAACGAGCTGCTGGAGGAACTCAGCAGGTCAGGCAGCATCTGTAGAGGGAAATGGACAGTTGATGTTTCGGGTCCAGACCCTTCATCTGGACTGAAAGAGTAGTACTATTCTTTCAGTCCAGATGAAGGATCTCAACCCGAAACAGCGACTGCCCATTTCTCTCTGCAGATGCTGCCTGACCCACTGACTTCCTCCAGCAGTTCATGTTTAACTCCAAGCAGACCATCTAGACTTAAACATCCGTCGGCTTTTCACCCGTGGAGGACACCATCTTGAGCGTGTTTTCTTTTTCCTTCTCTCTTAACCTACACGGTTCCCACTTCAGAAGGACAAAAGAGATTCAAGAGGAGTCATTTAACGCTAAAGAGGTTTTCTAGATAAGCACTTAAATTGCTACGGCATAGTAGGCTGGGGACCATGTGCTGTTGAATAGGATTAGTGTGAATGGGTAATTGATGGTTGGAACCATAGAACAATACGGCACAATACAGGCCCTTCGGCCCACCATGTTGTGCTGACCTTCAAACCACACCCGTGACTATCTAACCCCTTCCTCCCACATATCCCTCTAACTTAAATCCCTCCATATTCTTATCCAACAATCTCTTGAACTTGTCCAATGTATCAGCCTCCACCACCACCCCAGGCAGCGCATTCCATGCACCAACCATTCTCTGGGTGAAAAACCTCCCTCTGACATCACCCTTGAACTTCCCACCCAATACCTTAAAGCCATGCTCTCCTGTTTTGAGCATTGGCGCCCTGGGAAAGAGGTGCTGGCTGTCCACTCTATTCCTCTCAATATCTTGTATACCTCTATCACGTCTCCTCTCATCCTCCTTCTCTCCAATGAGAAAAGCCCTAGCTCCTTTAATGTCTCCTCATAATCCATACTCTCCAATCCAGGCAGCATCCTGGTAAATCTCCTCTGCACCCTTTCCAATGCCTCCACATCCTTCCTATAATGAGGCAACCAGAACTGGACACAGTACTCCAAATGTGGCCTAACCAGAGTTTTGTAAAGCTGCATCATCACTTCACGGCTCTTAAACTCAATCCCCCGATTTATGAAAGCTAAGTTTAACATGCCATTCTACAGACACCTCCTTCGGCAGCACAGCACTCCCTCAGTATCGCGCTCAAGTATTTGCCCAGATGTTTGTATCTGGAGTGGGAAGCAAGAACATAAGAAACAGCAGCAGGAGTTGGCCCCACAGCCTGGTCAGCATGCTCTGCCATTCAGTCGGGTTGACTGAACTGATCTTGGGTCTCCCCAGAACCTTTGGCTTGCCCACAGTCAGCCCAGCGCATCATGGACACCAGCCTCACCTCCTTGGACTCTGTCTTTACCTCTTGCTGTCTTGGTGAAGCAGCCAGCATAATCAAAGACCCCACCCACCTGGCTCATTCTCTCTTCTCCATGGAGGGTGGGCCAAATGGCCTGTTTCTGTGCTGTATGACTATGAGACAAGAGCAGGAAGTGGTTGATATCACCTTCCTCTCTAGCCCAAGGAAGTTGATTCCCCAAGTTACAACCTAATCTGATCATTTCAGATCAGGTTTGAGATCTAATCTGGAACCTTTGTGGTCTGCCTGGCTCAGTAGCACAACACTCTCTCTTTGAAGAGAATTCAATAAATTCTTCCACTAGTTTTTCTTTTTGCACATAATCTTAGTTTGTTCCACTGCAAACTTGGCAAAGCTACTCAAGTCAAGTGGGGGAAAAAAACAAACTGCTGGAGGAACTCAGCGGGTCGGGCAGCATCTGTGGAGACAGAGGGATGGTTGACATTCTAGCGGTTCATTTTTTCACTCCAGATTACAGCATCTGCAGCCTCTTGTGTCTCTACTCAAGTCAGGCTCCCACTCTGCAACTTAAGTAGGTAATCTATGAAAGCACCTCAGTACATTATGAGACATTGCCACATTAAATTTTGGCTGTGATGCCCAAAGGGTAGAAGATGCAATATGAGAATAAACTAGCAAATAATATAAAATCTAAGAGGATTCTAGGGAATTAATAATGGGAAATAGCAAAATAGCAGAGATTAATAATTGTTTTGGATCAGTCTCCACAGGAGAGGACCTAAAAACATTCCAATAATATTAGATGTTTATTTATTAGTCACATGTACATCGAAACACACAGTGCAATGCATCTTTTTGCGTTACCGAAAGGCCTGGAAGGAGAAACTTAAAATAAACTTTATTGTTAGCAAACTAATAGGGCTGAAGGTCGACAAGTCCCCTGAACCTGATGCCCTGCATCTTAAGGTCTTATAGGAAGTGGCTACAGGCTTAAAGGATGCATGGGTTGTCATACACCATATTCCTTGTACTCTAGAAAGGGCCTAGAGGGAAATAGTTAATATACTATTCAAAAATGAAGGGAGAAAGATAGAAGGAAACTAGAGGCTAGTTAGCCTAACTTATGTCATTGGGAAAATACAGGAATTGATTCTGAAGGAGGTAGAGCACAGACAAGAGAATTCAAAGATTGACGACGCTTTCATTCAGAAAATTATGAGGTAATCAAGCAGGTCAACGTGGTTTTATGAAGAGGAAATTGTAGGCAACAAATTTGTTAGCGTTCTTCAAGGATGTAACACGCAGGTTGGATAAAGGGGAATAAGTAAGTTTAATGAATTTGGATTTCCAGAAGTTGTTCAATAAGGTGACACATGAAAGGTTGTTGAGCAAAATCATGAAGTTGAGGGTGATATATTGGCTGGGATAAGGTGGTAGGACAGGGATAACAGAAAACAGAGTTGGGGTAAATGGGTTGTTTTCAGATTGGCAATCAGATGGTGCCTCTCAGATCAGTGCTGGGCCTAAGGTGTATGGTTAATGGAAATAGAGAAGTTTTGATACAATTTGACAGGGCATTGGTGAGATCACACCGGGAATACAGTGTTCAGTTTTGAATTTCATACGTACGGAAGGAAGTGCTTGCATTGGAGATAGTGCAGAGAAAATTCACTAGATTGATTCCTAGGATTAAAAGGGTTGATGTATAAAGAGAGGCTGAACGGGTTGGGTCTCTATTCATTGGCACATGGAAGAATGAGAGCTGATATTTTTGAAATACATAAAGTTTTGAGGGATTGGCAAGGTGGATCCTGAGAGAATGTTTGTTATCTTGAAATAGTGGGTATACTTTCAAAATAGGGGTCACCCATTTCAACTGGAGATGAGGAAGAAATGTCTTCTCTGAAACGATCATCAACCTTTGAATTCTCTTGTCTGTGGAGGCAGAGTCATTTCAAGGCCCCAGATTTAAACTACAAGGGATTCATGGGATGTGGGGAGCAGTATTGACACCAAAATCCGATCAGTTATGATCTTATTGAATGGCGGAGCAGGCTTGAAGGGTTGACTCCTGCTCCTGCTTCTTACATTTGTATATGGAACCATTAGAGCATTAAAAATCCCACAGCAACACTCAAGGAAAAGCATCGCATTTTCCTCAAATCCTGGCCTATGTTGCTCCCTTAATCAAAACTAGATTAATTACTGATTTATCCCCTCACAGAGATTTCAAAAATGTGCGAATTAACAATGTGTGTGTCCACATAACAGCAGTGAAAGGACTAAATGATTTTGCGATGTTGTGAAAGCCTGTGAGTAACTGAAATGCTTTTATTTTCTTGGTAAAGGGTTTGAGATTTTTTTGACAGTCGTATCATTCATGCATTCCCACTCCAGCTCCTGGGAGCAGCACAGACGCAATGGACCAAAAGGCCTTCTGTAACTGAGGACATTGTATGAAATGATATTAAATAAGGAAAAGGGGAGAAAGAAACTACAATACACCATTTGCCAATTACCCATTTCTGAAATGTGACCATTATACAGAATAAATACATAAATGCTAAAATGCATAAAATACATGTGGCTTTATTGAAAATCGATACTTTAAAGCAGCGGAGTGTGGCATGATGTTCTCTCCATGTCTGACACCAATCACCTCCCTCATCTCCAAGCTTGTGGGCTGTGCTCCAAAGCGAAAGGGAATAACATTGCAAACTACACATTTGAAAATTGACAGCTTCAGCCAGCTTGTCAGCAGAGGAAAATGATTGAAATGAGTTATTTACAGCTAGAAAGTTGGGAGAATCTGCAGGACTTAAGGTTGATATATTGACTACTGTGGTACAATCTGTGCTGTAGTGACTGCATTTCGAGCCTGCTGATTTTATGATTGGTGCAAAAGCCTATAATACAACAAAGGCCCACAGCACAGTAAATGTCAGGCTGCTTCAGTGCACCAGCGGTGAGTGGAGGTAATTGCTACATCTGTGTTTATTCGAGCAGGAGCACGTCCACCAGATAAGGAGACGAGTATAAAATGCTTTTAAATGAGAGTGTGTTCACTTGCTGATGGATGTTTAGATGTGACTGGTCCAGTCCTCAGTGTTGGCAGGAAATTCAGGTACTGAACAGGCAGGGAATTGAGGGATATAGACCATGTGTAGGCAAATGTGCACTTTAAATTGGCATCATGGTTGGCACAGATATTGTGGACAGGGGGGCCTGTTCCTGTACTGTTCTATGTCCTATGCCCTATTATGGTGGGCACTGATTCAAGCTACCCCTGCCAGTCTTTGTATCAAATGGTTTTCTTTGTTCTGACCAATGGAATTCCTTGCGTTTGACAACAGAAGCCATTTTGGCAAACATGATTCAGCACTTGAATCACCAAGGTAAAGGAGGCTATGGATCTAATGTGGGTAGTGGGATTAGTGTAGATGGGTGCAATGGTTGGCGTGGACATGGTCAGCTGTAGGCCTGTTTCTGTGCTGAATGACTCTATGTCCATGACTATAACTCTTGTTAAGTGGATTTTTTTGCCATGGAGGCTATGATTGATATGGATTCTCCAAAGGAAAAACCAAAGGCACATTCTTATTCAATGAGATCTCTGCTGGTGTTACCAGCTTCCATCAGCAGGTATTGTGAGATATTGAAAATTTCCTTGACAGACCAGTCATAATCTAATTGAATGGCAGAACCAGCATTAGGGTTCCAGATAGTATTCTGTTCCTGTGACTTGCAGACAGTTATACCAGTCCTGGGCTTGGGAATAAGTGTGGTATAAAATGTCCTTATAACATGCCAAAGATGTGCCATGTCATAGGGGAGTCACATTGGCTCCATTGCATATTTATAGAGCGTCACGTTGACTGAACTGAAACCTCTTGTTGCGAAAGCATGATTGGTCAGTGAGTTGGCAAAATGAGTCGATGCCGTCCTCAATCCAATCCAACATAAACAGTGGTCTGGTGGGGTGCTTCGGTTGACGTGTATAAAATTTTGAGGGAGTGTGGGGAAATATTTATTACTAGTGAGCAAGAAATTTAAATCAAAATAACTCTACAAAGAATATATATCATTGTGGAACATCAAAGGAGCATTTTCATAACAAAATTTGAACGAGTTGCACAAGTAGATATTATGAAAAGTGATCCAGTGCATCAAACAAGGCAGCATCATTGTATTAGTTCTCTTTGCGATCTTCCTCACTGCAATATCGCTCTTTACCACCAATAAACTCCCAGCTGGAGTGAAGGTAGTCTAAGATACAAGCAAAAAACTGTTCAACCAGCATTCCAGAACCCAAAGTCACATCAACTTTGGTCATCATTACTCAGATTTTGCTTGCATTTGTGCATACTTGGAGGCCAAGCTCCAAACCACCAAAGTGCACAAGATGTTGAGTCTTTCACTAGATGGCCCGAAGACAAAGGTCTTTCACCAACCTGTTCCCGTCACACAGCCCTCTGATCATCACGATTCATGGTGGGATCCTACTCGACATGAATCATTTCCCACATCTGGGGAGTGGGACTGTCAGCATTGTATTCCAATAAAAAGAGACAGGATGTTGGCTGGGCCTTATTATCTTCTACTGTACGACAGGAGATCCCGGAAGAAGCACTTGATCAGTGTGCCAGACTGTCACCATGGACATTATTTGAAGTGAAATTAAATATATAAAAGAAGAAGAAGAAAACATAATTTAGGATCTGCCGGCTTAAATGACCATTAAACTCTTAACACTCCATGCCATTCACACTAAATGCTTGAAAACTTTATTTTTTAAAAAGCCATCATTCAAAAAAAAAATTTTAGTTTTCCTCTCAGAG
Organism: Pristis pectinata; assembly: GCF_009764475.1. Classification (NCBI taxonomy): domain Eukaryota; kingdom Metazoa; phylum Chordata; class Chondrichthyes; order Rhinopristiformes; family Pristidae; genus Pristis; species Pristis pectinata. Next base: position 23,279,941 of record NC_067406.1, read on the forward strand.
CAAACATTTCCTACTCCCCTAGGTCAGGAGATTGGCCACAATCTCTCCTTGTACACCCTCAAAACTACTGCCCTGCGCACCATCAGCTTTATCCGGGAATCCCGCAAGTTTGCGTACAAACACATTTGTCTCCAACAAGTAAAATCTGGAAGGGAGCCCAGGGCAGGGATGGTAATTTAAAGAATCTTACAGCCCATTGTGCCTGTAGCAGCAACTTAAGACAACTCTTTTCGATTGCCATTAGTGGCAGCGAGAGAACTGCTGGGACCCAGGCTGGTCCCTGGTACCTTGGCCCTGGGAGCAAATAACTCACCCACCTGCCCCATCAAGTTGTCCCTGTCCCAAGTGTCACAGAGTCTCACACAGCAGTCATTGGCCACCTCAGAACTTGGAGAACTGCAGTGGAAGCAAGCCATCTTAATCCATAGGGACTGCTGCCCCAGACGGAAAAGGGAGATAAAGCATTTGTAGGGAGAATAAAAAGGGATTGGTGCAGGGTTAGTGTGAGTGGGTGCTTGATGATCAGCACAGACCCTGTGGGCTGAAGGGTTTGTTTCCCTACTTTATTTTCAGCTGCCTGGTCTTACTCACATAAAGGGTTAGATGGGTTGGATGGGATTTCCAGTAACAATAAGTTGTTTAACACTGCACCAGGATTGCACCACAGGAGTTGGTCTTTGAAGTAGAGAGTGTGTTAACGTTTAAGAATACATTCAATAAATGTTTGAAGGGAAGTTGGAGCAGGCTGGATTACTGTGACTGCTTATGCGAAGGATAAATTATGTCGACGGACTGGGCCAAACAGCCTGTTTCCATCGTGCTTTCTGTGAAAGTGAGTGATGGGTGGAAGCCTAAACACAGTTCCCACGTGGTGGGGTTCCAACTCGCTCTATTCAAAGGGAAGCAGCATTGAGTGAAGATTCTCCCTCTATTTCCAACCTCTGGCTCTAGGTGCAAACTACCTGCCTATTGAGGAGTTCTTGTGCCGTGCAAGTCAAGGGGTCATACAGCATGAGAGGAGGCCCTTTGGCTCATGGAATCAGCACTGACCATCAGCCACCCATTTGCACTAATCCTCACAGTCCCATCAGCTCCCACCGGATTCTACCATTCACTGCCACACTAGGGGCAATTTACAGCGGCCATTTATCCACCCAACCTGCATGGGATGTGGGAGGAAACTGGAGCACCCAGAGGAAGCAAACAGGGAGAGCATGCAAAATCTACACAGATAGCACCAGAAGTCAGGATCGAACCCGGGTCGTTGGAACTGTGAGGCAGCGACCCTTACCAGCTGTGCCACCTGTAAGTGAAGAAAGGTTGGCTAATCCTGGAATTGCAAATAAAACACAGGCCTATGCAGTGACAGAATTAAGATTGCTGTCAACCTTTGGGAGGTAGAAGCTCTCCTTCAGGACGTGGGTATGGAAGTTCCCGAGAGTGAGAGTTCAAGACCCTGCCCACACCAACAGCCCCAAGGAGGGCTATTTAAATTAAAATTCATAAATCTCAGTAAATGAAAATAAAGAAAGCTGCAGATGCAGGAAATCTGAAATCCTTCCAAAGAGGATAACCTCACATTTCCCCACATTATTCTCCATCAACCAACTTGTTATCCACTCACATAACCTGTCTACCTCCCTTTGTAAACTATGTGTCCTTCTCACAATTTACTAACCAACCTATCCTTATATAATCAGCAAATTTGACTGCGGTACTCTTGGCCTCTTCATTGAAGTCATCAGTATAGATTATAAATAATTAAGGTCCTAGCACTGATCCCTATTGCACCCAACAAGTTATAGATTGCCAGTCCCAAAATGTATTTACCTCAACTCTGTTTTCTTTTCATCAACCACTCCTCTGTCCAGGCAAATATATTGCCCCACATTATGCACTCTGATCTTGTGCAGTAACCTTTAATGTGGCACTTTATCAAATGCCTTCTGGATATCCAAATGAATTAAGCCTATTGGTTCCCCTTTATCCACCCCGTGTGTTACATCTTCAAAGAACCCTAGCAAATTTCCCTTCCATGAAACCATGTTGACTCTGCTTGATTGCCATATGATTTTCTAAATATCCTGTTATTATCTCCTTAATAATGGGTTCCTGCATCTTCCCAATGACAGATGTTAGGCTAACTGGCCTATAGTTTCCTGCTTTCTGTCTCCCTCCTTTTTTTGAATAGTAGTTTTGCAATTGCAGTTTTCTAGTCCTCTGGGACTGCTCCAGAATCTAGGGAATTTTGGTTGATTACAACCGATGCATCCACAGTCACTGCGGCTACTTCCTTTAAGATCCAAGAATCCAAGCCGTCAGCTCCAAAAGACTTATGAGCCATTAGCCCCATTAGTTTACATAGGGCTCTTCTTTCATGGTGGGTTTGTATTAAGTTCTTCCCTCTCTGTAACCCTTTAATTATCTAATATTATTGGGATTTTCTTTAGTGTCTTCACTGTGAAGACCAGTCCAAAACAATTATTTAGCGTATCTGCCATTTCTCTATGTTCTAATGAAGCATAGACTTTGTAGTCTCATTGTTCAAGCTTATATTAGAAAATAGAACATTACAGCACAGTACAGGCCCTTCGGCCCATGATGTTGTGCAGACATTTTATCCTGCTCTAATACCCTCCCACGTAGCCCTCCATTTCTCTATCATTCATGTGACTATCTAAGAGTCTCTAAATGTCCCTGATGTATCTGCCCCCACAACCTCTGCCGGCAGTGCGTTCCACGCACCCACCACTCTCTGTGTAAAAAAACTTTCCACTGACATCCCCCTTATATCTTCCTTCAATCGCCTTAAAATTATGCCCCCTCGTGTTAGCCATTTTCACCCTTGGAAAAAGTCTCTGACTGTCCATTCGACTTATGCTTCTTATCATCTTGTACACCTCTATCAAGTCACCTCTATCAAGTCACCTCTCATCCTCCTTCTCTCCAAAGAGAAAAGCCCTAGCTCACTCAACCTATCCTCATAAGCTAATCTTTTATTTATCCCTATGAAAGTTCAGTTTCTAATGTTGCCAAAATCGCTTGCCTTAAATCTAGGCCATTGTGTGGTGTTTTAGGATTGCAGACAGTGGCCCACTCCTTGCAATGTGCATTTTCAGTTGACTTTGAGCCCAGGATGATATGCCTGGAAACTACTGCAGGTTAACGGGTGATCTAATAGAGATGATTACATTTCTAAAAAGTTGATGGTGGGAAACTATTTCCTCTGGCAGGGGAATGCAGAACAAGAGGCACAACTTAAAGATGTGAAATCAGGAGGCACCTTTTCACATAAGGAGAGGTGGGAATCTGAAACTTGTTTCCCAGACGTTATAGACTTCTATTAGGCAGGAGCTGGCAAGAGTTATGAAACAATGAAGGACAGGTGGAATCAGGTTCATTATCCCTGACAAATGTCATGAAACTTGTTGTTTTGCAGCAGCAGTACAGTGCAAGACGAAAATTACTATAAGTTACAAAAATAAATAAATAGTGCAAAACAGGAATAATGAGGTAGTGTTCATGATAAGATAAGATATTTATTTATTAGTCACATGTACATCGAAACACACAGTGAAATACGTCTTTTTGCATTGCTAAGAATGTGCTGGGTGCAGCCCGCAAGTGTCGCCACTCTTCCAGCCCCAACATAGCATGCCCACAGCTCCTAACTTGTATGTCTTTGGAATGTGGAAGGAAACCGGAGCACCCGGAGGAAACCCACACAGACACGGTGAGAACGTACAAACTCCTTACAGGCAGCAGCGGAACTGAACCTGGGTCGCTGGCGCTGTAATAGCGTTACGTTAACTGCTATGCTACGGACTGTTCAGAAATCTGATGTCAGAGGGGAAGGAGCTGTTCCTAAAACATTGAGTGTGGGTCTTCAGGCTCCTGTACCTGAACTGAGGTTCAGATCGGGCTTGCTCAAGTTGAATGCTAGAACAGGTTTCAGGGGCTGACTGGCCTGTTTCTACATTGCCCTGACTTCATTGTACAAGAAACCGCAACCTTAATTACATTTAGACATCTTCTGTGTAGCCAGTTGCTTTGTCAGCAGTGTCCTGTATCGTGTGTGTTACTGAATAAGGCAGATTGAACAAGTCCCTTTCTCTAATATGATATCTGTGCCCATTTGGCTGATTGCAACAGGGAGAGCAGGGGATAGTTAGTCTGGAGAACCCCACCCCCATCCCCACACCCCCAAACTAGGAGAAGGAGCTGGAGAATGGGTGGGGGAAGAGAATCTTTTGGCAGCTGTTTCCTGGGGGAGAGTATGTTTCCCTGCTCGTAGTCAGTCCCCTCACATTGATAGAATAATTTCTTGTTGTGGATGTTACACAGTTGTATGAGGTTTACAATCTCAGCTAAGTACTCTCGGCACAATCTTAAATAGCTTTGCTGTTGATGGTTTTCTATGTTGTGCCAGCAAAATACTAGTGTTCCTAACTAATGTTTTTTTTTAATTTCAAAAATAAACTTTATTCATAATAAAAATATAGAGAAAAGAACACAGTGCAAAACCTTTTACCTTCATATGGTTAATGCATTCAGTAGTGTTAACACTTCTTAAAACCGTATTTTATAACCATAAAATCATTGTCACTTGTGGCCCCCTTTGGTGATATAACCTTTCAGTGCTTAAGGGGCTTCCCCACATGATTCAGCCCCTCCATGTCCAGTAGCAGAGGGACCCTAGACTGTGGTCCTTCTCCACAGATTCTTTGCATTGGCTGCACCAAGCTTCAGAGCGTCCCTTGGCACATACCCCTGCAGCCTGGTATGTGCCAGTCGGCAGATGTTCCTCATTAATGGTTCCAGAAGAATAAGCACCAGCCTTCTTCACTCATCTCCTGAGTGAAGTCAGAGAAGAGTCGGCACAGTGACAGCTAGAAGAGCCACTACTTCACGGTAACAGAGACCCAGGTTCAATCCTGACCTCGGGTGCTGTCTGCATGCAATTTACATGTTCTCCCTCTGGCCGTGTGGATTTATTTTCCAGGTGCTCTGGTTTCCTCCCACATTGCAGAGATCTGCCAGTTTATTGGCCACTGTAAATTGCCCCTAGTGTGTAGGTGAGTGGTAGTATCTTGGTGGGGGGCGGGGGGAGTTGATGAGAATGTGGGGAGAATTAAAATGGGGTGAATGTAGAATTAGTGAAAATGGGTGGTTGATGATTGGCACAGATTAGTTGGGTGCAGGGCCTGTTTCTGTGCTGTATCTCTCCTCGACTCTGAGAAACTGAGCGTGGACCATAAGATATAGGAGCAGAATTAGGCCATTCGGCCTATCGAGTCTGCTCCGCCATTCAATCGTGGCTGATTTTTCTCCTTTCTCAACCCCATTCTCCCCGCCTTCTCCCCGTTACCCTTAATCCCCTTACCAGTCAAGAACCTATCGATCTCTGCCTTAAATACACCCAATGACTTGGCCTCCACAGCTCTCCGTGGCAACGAATTTCACAGGTTCACCAGGCCCGGGCTGAAGATTTTTGGTGGAAGCTGGCCGTAGCCTGCAGTGGCTTCTCCAGGAATCACATATTGCAAGTTCACCCGGCCAACCATGTAAGGAGGCCTTTGCTAATGTGACGCGGATCTGATTCTCAAGCTGATCTCTCCCTTTTCTCCTCCAGTGCACAGAGCGACCGCAGTCAGCAGCGCAAGCACAGCGCCCATGCCTGTGAGGGGCGCGCACAGATGATGTCCAAGGCTGGGCAGGGCGTCAACAGTCGGACTGGCAGCAGCTGCAGAGGAATGATCGCCCTGTGCTACGCACTCTGTATCTGTTTAGTCACCGCCTCTGGCATCCCAGCAGCCAGGCTCCACATCTCAGACCCTGAGGCAAAGACCAGCACACGCTCTCCCCCAAGTAAGCACCTCAGCAGATTTCTTTCATTCTTTAGTTCATTGGTACATATTTGGGGAGCAAGGGGAAAGAGGAGTCAGAGGATTTATGTTGTTCTCATTACGTGTTTGATTCTTGCATTCGCCTTCCTCTAAATGATTGATCTGTGGACCTGGGCGCTGAGGACAAGGCCAGTGTTTACTGCTCTTGAGAAGGTGCTGTGAAGCTCCCGTCTTGAATCGCAGCAGTCTTTGTGTTGAAGCTACTCCCTCAGTGACGTTAGGTAGGGAGTTCCAAATTGATGATTCATATAGGAGCCCATCTTTTACAATGAAGCTAGTGATCCTTCTAAGTAATTCACTGTGCAAAGTGAGCTGTGATGTCCCAGCGTAACATAGTTCTGGGTGCAAGCTGCTACTCTGGAACTGATTGTACCAGTGCCTTCCTCCGTCCACTCTCTGTAAAACTGAACTCACACCCTAACACGTATCAAAACCTGAGCTGCCAGATCCTTCCATGACCTCTCTCCTATAACCTCCTCCAATTCCACAACACTCTGAGGTTTCTAGAGAAACAAAGGACTGCAGATGCTGGAATATCTAGGTGAAAAACACGATGATGCTGGAGGAACTCAGCAGGCCAGGCAGCATCCGTGGCAGAAAAGCAGGCGGTCAACATTTCCAGTCAGGGCTGAAGATAGGAAAAGGGGAAGCCCAATATATAGAAAGGAAAAGCAGAGCGATGATAGGTGGACAAAAGACGGGAGGCGGGGTAGCCACAAGGTGGTGATAGGTAGACGCAGGTAAGAGATGGTGATAGGTGTGGGGGAGAAGGGGAGAGTAGTTCCGCCGGGGATGGGTCATAGGTAAGGAGGCAAAAAAGGGTAGAAAAAAGAGAGATGGGCTAGGAAAGGAAAGAAAAGAAGAGGCATGGTTGGGGGGGGATGTTGAGAGGATTACTTAAAATGGGAGAATTCAATGTTTATGCCGTTAGTCTGCAAGGTTCCAAAACGGAAGATAAGGTGCTTTTCTTCCAGTTTGCGCTTGGACTTCTGGCAGTGGAGGAGGTCGAGGACTGACGTATCAGTGATGGTGTGGGAGGGGGAGTTGAAGTGACTGGCACGGGGAGATGCAGATCGCAGTTATGTTCTGTGAAACGGTCACTAGTCTGCGTTTGGTCTCGCCAATGTAGTTTCTTCCAATCCTAGCCTTTTATGCTTCCCCGTTTATTGCCAACTAGTTCTTCAGCTGAGAAAGGTCCCCATTCTGGAATCCCGGCTAATCCTTCCTCTCCTCCTTTAAGGCATTTCTTAAAACCTCCTTCTTTGGCCATACTTATGCTCATCTGAGCTAATCTCTCCTTACGTGGCCTGGTCTCACATTCTGTTTAACATTCCGTGGAGCATCACAAAATGTTTTGTTACATTAACAGTGCTACAGAAATGCAGGAAGTTGTCATTTTTACAAATAAATGCAGTATTATTTATAGCTGTTCTTTATCTTGGCTGATTACATTTTTCTGGAATTTGTATCTGACTGTCAACAATTCCCTGTGGGAAAAGGAATGTGGACAGTTTAAAAATAGACTGCAACCTGCCCTATAAATCTTCTGATCAACTAATGCGAGTGCAGTTTACATCCACCAACTCGCATCCTGATGTCTGAGAGTGAGAACCAGGTTATTTACATAATCTGATTTAATACACTGAACTGTTGTTTTGCTACAAGGTCACTTACTTGTTCACCCACTCACTTACTCAATCATTCACTCACTCACTTATTCATTTACTCACTCATTCATGCACTAATTTGCTCATTCATTTACTCATTCATCCATGCCGTCACTCATTCATTCACTCTTTCATACACTCACTATCTTACTTATGGACCTAATCTGTCCATCATATTATCTTCCCTCTGCCACATTACAAATTTCTACCTTTCTTTTATGTTGCTCTTGCTTCCTCTTCCTTCAACTCGTGCTTATGCTGTTATCCTATTCTCTACATCTTAATCCATTCCTCTCCCTCCCCATCCCACTCCCCCCATTTCTGTACATTTCACTCCCCTCCACAACTCCTCAACCTTGCTCCAAATGCTAAATACAATTCACCAGCTGTGTATGACTGAAGGCATGCTGTGGAAAGCAGCTCGTTGCTAGTCTCCTGAAGGAGTCAGAAGAAAATGTATGAGTGGCAAGAGATATGGCAGTGTCTGAATCATTCTTGTGTCGAGCCAAGGCGTCCGGTGGTGCCAAGAACTGGAGGTGTCCCCTTTCTCCTCCCAAACTGCCCCTCCCCACCTCGGCTGATTTTCCTGCCCTGTACACCCCCAGCTTTATTTAACACCATAAATCAGTGCTAAGGTTGTTTTTTTTGTCAGCGAGAAAGCTGCGATAAAATATATATTCTATATGTAACTCAACACAGCTTATTTTCTGCAGTTAAATGGGTTGATTTATGGTGCTCCTGAGCAGCCACTGATGAATTTGCTGGAGGTGGAAATAAAGACTCTTGCTGATTAGGACTGGAGCCTCGGTTTCTCCCCCCAAGAGCTTTGGAGTACTGTTGCTCAATGCGAGCTGATTGTGCTGCATGCAGACTGTGGCTGAGGTTTCTAACGTGTGGGAAGGAGTTCCTCTCAAGGGAGCCTTCCCCACAGACACACACAGACACACACTCGTGCACACCGCACACACACATAGCTCACAACGTGAATTTAAGGGCCCGCCTACTTCTGAGTGAGTGCAGCTTTGTGCTCACTTAGGGACTTGTCTATAAAACCCGCATTGAACCTAAGCTTGATTCTGGAGCCTTGGATTTCTTTGGAGACTGATGAACAGACAGTCCTTAACTGGAGGTGGAGAGAAAGAGGCTGCTTGGAGGTGGGGGTTTATAGTTTGCAAAGGTCTGTACAGGGAGAGGGCAGAAGGTCAGGAGGTGCTGGCTTTGGTCGGAATGGAGTCTGAGGCCCAGACACGAGGAGCTTCACCTGAGCTAATGATATTCACCCGCTCCGCATTCATTCACAAAGATCCAATCATGCTCCTGCTCCAGGGAGTTGAGGGGGAACTTAGCCCAGCTGAGGCCCCGCATGCCTTGGAGTCAATTCAGGCCAAAGCCAGCATCATTTGTTGAGTGGAGGGTGCTGGATGTGAAGAAGTTGGAACAGATCAGCAGCTTGGAACAGGGGATCCATCAGCAGAAGCACCACAGTCTGTAACCTCCTTTCCTGGCATGTCCCCCTCTTGACTGTCATTTTTGAACCAGAGGGCCAACTCTGGTGCAGTGAAGGGTACAGAATGGCAAATTAGGGTGACAGGCAAGCATGCCCGAAAATGAGGTGCCAAGCTGGCAAAGCCATAACACAGGGCTGCACTTATGCTAAACTGCAGAAAGAGCATGCAGTGGACAGAGCTAAGTGATGCCTCAACCAATGGATCAGATCAAAGCTCTTCATCCTTGCCACATCCAACTGTAGATGGTGGTGGAGAGCTAACTGGAGGAGGGGGCTCCAAAAACATCCCCGGCCTCTGCAGGGCCCAGCAAAAGCGTGCTAAAGACAAGGCTAAAACATATGCAACCATCTCAGCCTCCTCCGTCCCTACTTCAGCCAATACAATTTATCCATTTGGCATTAATAAATGACAGGGAAGCACTGGATACTTTCCTCAGAATGAAAGCCATGGAAGCCAATAACCAGCCGGGCCTTCAGCCAAGCTGTTCCCATTCAACTAAAGCACCAGCATCTGGCCGATGATGTGGGAGATTGCCCAGCTATGTCTCATCCACAAAATGTGAATAAATCCATCCCAGCAAATTGCCATCTATCTTAATCATCAGCAAAGTGATGGATGTGTCATCAGCCATGCCATCAAACGGCACTTACCAATAAATTACTCACCAAAGCTCCAGACTGGGTTCTGTCAGGAACAGTCAACTCCAAACCTCATGACAGTCTTGGACCAAACAAGGCCGACAGAGCTGAATTTCAATGTGGCATCAAGGTGCCCTGATAAATCTGAAATCAGTGGGCAGAAGGGAAAAACACTCCGGTGGCTAGTGTTATATCTCGCACAAGAGGAAGATGATTGTGGTTGTTGGAGGTTAGTCATCCCAGCCTTAAGATTTAGCTGCAGGATCTCCTCAGGAAATTGTCCTGCACTCAACCACCTTCAAATGCTTCATTAGATAAGATAAGATATCTTTATTAGTCACACGTACATCAAAACGCGCAGTGAAATGCATCTCTTGCATGGAGTGTTCTGGGGGCAGCCCGCAAGTGTCGCCACGCTTCCGGCGCCAACATAGCATGCCCACAACTTCCTAACCCGTATATCATTGGAATGTGGGAGGAAACTGGAGCACCTGGAGAAAACCCACAAAGACACAGGGAGAACGTACAAACTCCTTACAGACAGCAGCTGGAATTGAACCCGGGTCGCTGGCGCTGTAAAGCGTTACGCTAACTGCTACACTACCATGCCTGCCCCCAGTCATGCCTGACCATCAGACTAGGCAAGGTGTGGTTGTTCCCTGATGAATGCGTAAGCTTCTTCCTATTGGCAGTTCCTGAGATGCTTCCTTCTGTTGTCCTTACAGCAAAAAAGATTGAGAAGAGATTTGAAGGAGGTGTACAAGGTCATGACTGGTTTAGAGGGAAGCTGTTCCCATTAGTCAGTGATTCAGAAGCATGGTGGTTGTGCAGTAGTTAAACTACTCTGAAGTAACCCAGAGGCCCAGACTACTAATGCAGATATCTGAGTTCAAATCCCACCATGGCATCTGTGGAATTTAAATTCAGTTAATGATCTGGAATTTATTTAAAAAACAGCTAATCTTAGTTATGATGACCATGAAACCACCAGATTGTTAGGCATTTATGCTGGACTTTAGAAGAGTGGTAGATGACTTGAATGAAATACAAGATATCCTATGGGCCATGACCAGGCGGATGTGGAAAGGATGCTTTATTTTGTGGGAAAATCTAAGACTAGGATAATTGTTTAAAATGGGGTGGGGTGGGGTGGTGAGGTTGCCTGTTTATGACAGAGATTCAGTTTGTTTTGTACTCAGAGGCTCGTGAGTCTTTAGAACTCTTCCTCAAAGAGTGGAGGAAGCAGAATTCTTGTGTATCTTTAAGACAGGGGTCAATAGGTTCCTGATAATAGACGGTGAAAGTTTACCACAAGTAAACCAGAGTGCAGAGTTGAGATTATGATCAAATCAGCCATGATCTTGTTAAATGACAGCGCAACTTTGAGGGGCGGAGTGGCCTACTCCTGCTCCTAGTTAGCATGTTTGCATGTTCAAGGACCAGAGGCATGGATTTAAAATTTGGGATGAAAGATGCAAAGGAGATGTAAGGTGAAGTCTTTTTTACACAGAAGGTTAGGAACTCACTTTGTATAACGGTATAGAAAGAGGGAATTAGATTGGCACCTCAGGAAAAACTGCAGCTACAGGGAAAGAACAAGGGAATGGGACTTACTAGATTGCTGTGTGAGGAGCCAGCACTGACTCAATGGGCTAAGAGCCTCCTTCTGTGGCATAACAGTTCTATGATTCCATGCCTAAACATAGCAAGGCTGAGACAACATGCAGGCATGGGCTGATAAGTAGCAAGTAACATCTGTGCCCCTCAAGTGATCATCTCCAAAGAATCTCCCATTGACTCAGTGGCATTATCATCGCTAAAACCCCACCATCCTGGGGATCACAATTGATCAGGAAATTAGCTGGACCAGCCACGTACATAACTTGACTACAAGTGCAGTTTAGAGGCTAGTTATTCTGCAGTGAATGACTTACCACCTGACAATTCAAAGCTTCCGCACCATCCACAAGATATGTCAGGAATGTGATAGAATACTCCCCTGTTGTATGAATGGCTATCGTTCCAATATTTGAGAACCTCAACCCCATCCAGGGCAAAGGAACTCAATTGATTAGCTCCCCATCTTGTAGTCTGAAAGTTTATTTCCTTCTTCATTGGTGCACAATGGCTGTGCTGCAAACCATCTGTTCAATGCACTATGACACCATGCCAAGTTTTCATGGATAGTGTCTGCCAAACCCAGCGCTCAGGTGGCAGAAATCAAGGTTAGCAGGTGCATGGGATCACCGCTACCTGCAAAAGCCCCTCCCAATTTACCCATCACCTTCAAGAGGAACTACATCACCGTTCCCTCAGTGTCACTGAGTCTACATCCCGAAACTCCCTACCAACAGCATTGTGGGACCACCTTTGCGAGAAGGACTGCAGTTGGTCATGAAGGTGGCTCACCATCATCTTCTCAAAGACAATTAGTGACTAATGCTGGCCTTATTAATTGCATAAAGGCTTAAAAGAAAGGATTTGGAAAATATCAACTTTTGAAATAACATTCTTCTTCCATAACATTGTGCACCTTTCTCCAGCCAGACCCTGCCATTGAAACTTTTGTCTTATGAGCTTATCACCTCCAAACTCAGCTATTCCAATCCTGTCCAAACCATCCACCCATCTTCCACATGCTTCATCCTGTACTCTGCTGTTTCCCACAATGCACCAAGTCCCAGACCTACATCGACTCCCAGTGCTAGTTCTTCAACTTTAAAATTCTCACTCCCGTGCTTAAATTCCCTCTTATAGTTCACGTCTCCTCACCTTGGTAATCTCGAACAGACCTACAGTGTCCTACCACCAAACTGTAAATTTCATGGATCCTGTTTCTCCACATGCCACTCCCCCAACCAACAACCCTTTCTTCTCCCATCTTCTAACCTTAAACAATCTATTTTCCACCTGGACTCTGGAATATCCTCCCTAAACTCCTCTGCCCCTCCAGTTCCTCCTTAGAGTCTATATTTTTGCCTAAATTTATGGATTTCCCTCATCCCCCGTTCTTGGGTTCATCATCCATCTGTGTCTGATTAAGCCCTGTGAGACACCTTCCTACGTTAAACAAGCTGCTGTTGCCTCTTTTTGATCATTAAAAGCAAACTATTGTAACCTGAGCAAAAATGACTCTTTTGACTTAATCAAAGTTAGCTGACCATAACATGTTGTGGATTAAACAGATTACAGCTGTTGTGGAATTACAGTAATCCAGATGTGTGGTAAGGTAGCTCCAGTTGCCAGACTCAGGCATCTGTAATTGTCATTGGGTGAAGCAAATCCAGCTGTTAAAGGATATGGTGATCGACATTATGAAGGGGGATGGCTAATCATCGGTTATGGATCAAAGTGTTGTCAGATAAGACAATTCCAGATGTTGCAAAGCCTGAGCCCAGCTGTTGCAACACTAGTCAGTTCAGTTGCCATTACATAAGGTGACTTGAACTGCTAGAGAGTGAGGTAACTCCAGATTTTGTAGGATTAAGAAACTTACTCCCAGGTGTAACTGTAAGGCCCTCCTGCAGATGAAGGGGGAATGGTGCATCATCCCTCCATCATGTATCTCATCGACAACAGCCTTACGAACCCTGAGCCTGCGAATACATTGTTCACAGACAGCTCTAGACAGAATGTGTTGCCTGTAACGACACAGTGGGAGTGGGCTCATCACTAATTGACATGTCTTTCCCTTCTGTGCTGAAATCCCAAACTGACTTGCATGACAAGTTATGGTCATAACAAAGCCTGCAGTAACAGAGAGCCACCAGTGGTGTCACCACTGAGACATCCATTTGATGAATATTTCAACAGCTAAATGTACTCACAAACACTCCATGTTAGTTTAAACATACTCTGTGGACTTTGGAAAGTGTTCGAGCAGTTTGCAGTCAGTTCTAAAGCTGTGCATTTGAGTTGCCTCATGTCAGCAAAACATCCTTTTAAATTGAAAATAAAGCAACAATCTTTCACCATGTGCACCTAGTTCAAGTGAGACTGTTTCTTGATGGTTGTAGTTTGGAGCTGTGATCTCCGATTTATGTTGGCACAGGCAGAAATGGGCATTGCATGAATAGTGATGTCATTAGTTGCCTACCAATGCCACGCATACATCAGAAACCTTAATGGGAATCACACATGGAAGAGCCCAGTGCATTTTCAAAATCAGCAAGATTTCACTTGGAAATGTGCATTAATATGACTAGTTCTAGGTAAAACTTTGCACAATGAACACCTGAAAATTGGGTGCTGCATGATCTACTTTCTGGGCTGTGCTGGTTGTGGGACTGAACTAACAGTCCAGAAGTTGTGTTAATTTGGATTGGTGTCAGACACCAGACTAGAATAACCATGATGCTGGATTGTTGTAAAACCCAGCTGCTTTGCTAATTTCCTTCAGGGATGTGAACTTGCCACCCCCACAACATGATCCAGCCTACTTGTAACTCCAGACCCACACTCCACAGCTGACTTTTAATAACCTTCAGGGCAACTGGGAATTGCCAATAATTGCAGCACTGCCCACATCTAAGGAAAAGAATAATGAAGACGGGAGGAAAAGGAAACCTATAGCACATTGCTTCTGTTTGTATTCATCTCACGGACAATGTCTAAACGACATTAATGTTTTAATATCAAATAAGCAAGTGTCCTGAGAGTGTCCACACATTCTTGTGGAAAAGAATGCTTGAAAACTGCAACACTTGAGACACAGGAAATGACTTCCATTGAAAAGGTCACTTCCTTTCGGAAGTCGTAAGGAAGTTCAAATGATGGTGCTTTAACTCGATTGCCAAATTCATTCCAGAGCTGTACAATTTGCAAAATGTTGTCAGTAGGTGCCATTTCTCTAAATATTACCAGAGTTCAGGTCTAAAGTGAGGGGGCAAGGAAGTCGCTATAAGGGGAAATTAGAGCTTGTGTGACCAGCTGCAAATAGCAAGGTATTAACCCTTCCATTGCTGACCCTCTGTGACACCTGAGCCATAGTTCACCTAAAGACAAAGCATCATAATTTGGTGGCTAAGCCAAAGAGATACAAAGTAATATGGTGCAACTAAGGAGTACAGTGTCTACTGTAGACAGTTTAGTTCTGAAGCCTCTGATGTTTTGTACCAAGCCCAGCAAATGCCAGTATAGTCTGCTGAGGACTCATTGCAGTTTCAGATGGAATGTGAATCATGGGGAATGAAGTGAGGTGGGGCTACTTTTGAGGGTGTTCTTGTGGTGGGCAGAAAGAGAAAAGACCCCTGAAGTGGCAACAGCTTCCACTTATGTAGCACCTTTAACGCACAAACCCTTCTCAAGGCACTTCACTTGAGGCTTATCAAACAAGAAACAATGTCCTCAAGCCATGTTAAAACAGTTGGCTGAAGCTTTGTATAGAGCCCTTAAGGAGGCAGAGAGGTTCGGGAAGGGAATTCCGGCAGCTGAAGGCATGACCACTAATGACGTGCTGAGTAAATCTGAGGATATCCAAGTGTCCAGAAATGGAGGAACATGGATATCTCAGAGGGGTTTGAGGCTGGAGGAGGAGAATTAACAAATGTTCTGGAAAAGCAGAATGCTTTGGTCAACATCTTTAGAAAGTAACAATGAGACATGGCATCGTCATCAGTGTGCACCTTTTAACCGATCAGAAAGCTGAGGCATAGGCTTTTTATTAAGATAGTAAAAAATAAAGAACATAGATGCACTGATCCCAGAGAGCAAGTTAAGCCAAAGTAGTTATGTCATTCACTGAGTAGAATGTGAATAAGGGTTTGCACTCCACCTGATATTACTCCCTGTGACCACATGAAAATAGCACTGATTATTCTTCAGCAGTAACCTATTGAGTGTAAAATGCCTTATTGGACATTCCTGAACCTACAATTACGTTTCTATAGAGTGCAGGTTCTTTCAGCATTTTTCAAACTCCCTTTCTCCCTTGCATAAACAACCCATCAAGGTTTTTGCTCAGTTTCAGTAATATGACAAAAAACACTTTGGACTCATGAAAGGCAAAGTTGTAATTGTTCCCATGTGATTATTTATTCATTTTAAAATAACATTGGTAGAAGGAGGAGGGCAAGCTGTCCAACTGAAATAATTCTCAATGTTTTAAATTTTATGTGCAACATTTTTCTATGTGTCTAATAGGATATAATGTCATTGTAATTACAGGGTAGTATTAGAATGGCTAACAGTACAATTGCCATCTCCAGGCTATCTAGTCACTGTCTAAGAAGTGGGGCAAAGAATGGGAAAGGAACTATGATAGAGATCAAAGTGTAAATCTGGAAAGTAGTGCCAGAAAGAGGAATATGACATAGGCAGATCTTTTGCAAAACCATGAGACTGTAAGAATCTGAGAGAACATGCAGAAATATTTTTGAATGTGGTCAGTTGAGAACCATTAGTAATTTGCAACAGGGAATTGAATAAATGCTTAGAAGGGAAAATATTTATAAGAATATGGGGAAAGAGAAGAAACTGGGAGTAAGTGCATAGCTCTTTCAAAGGTTCTCTCTGGGATGTCAGATCTGCATAAATAGCAACACACAAAATGCTGGAGGAACTCAGCGGGTCAGGCAGCACCTATGGAGGGAACTGGATAGTCAACGTTTTGGGTCAAGACCCTTCAACTGCATAAATAGAATAAGTTCACAACTGTAACTATGGTATACAGTTACTAGAGTACATAACCCAACATCTAACTGATTGCAAAGCTTGTATTTGAATGGCAGTTTGTGACAGTGATGTGACCCCTCTGTCCAATCAGATTGGAAAACCAGAAAGCACCGTGTTTCAAGCATTCACTTCCCAGAGACTGCTGTCCCTTCAGCCAATTGGGATACAGTCAGATCATCAAGTCACTCTACTGTCGATCATGACAAGTTTAGGCCAACCATTTTTCTTCCGAAAGTTCTGCATAGCACACTAACTGTCATTTCACCCCATAACCCAGAAGGTAATGTTGACACATTTAGGGAAATTCCTTTTGGTGATGTTGCACACTTTCCCACAGGCAGATATGTTGATGCCTCTTCTGTATGTTCCATACCCACTGGTGGGATGTACACTAAAGAATCTGAAGGAGATGAGGACAAAAAAGTTAAGCCACTAGAAAGAATTAAAGCAACAAACAAAACATTTCAATTAAAGGCGACAATTTGATTTTGTTCAAATTTTCACAAGATGATTATGTCTGAAGAAACATTCAGGCCATTTTATCTCATCTTTCCAGAGACACCCGAGTTCCCCATCAAGTCATTCAGTTGCGTATGCAGTTTGGGATTATCACAATTTGGTTCCTAGCTGCATTTTGAATTCTGCTTTCCTGGTTAATTTTGATCCTCCAGTACAACCGCCACCCTCCCCAGTAACCTGGTCCTTTGAGAATATGGATGTGTACAGCATAGTTTACCACCCAGTGCAGTCTTCTTTCAAAGGTTACTCAATTCATTATCATGCATGAACATGAACATTTAGAAATGCTGGAGTAGGTTTTGCCTTTTAAATAAACATTCCTTAAATTGACCGTAAAAATTTTCTTGAGGCTGAATTAAGAGAATGGTAACTGGTGTTAAATTTGTGCAATGATTAAGGTCTGTCGGTACTCCCCAAGAAAACTACTTAGGCCAGTTTCTAAGCGGCTGTCCAGTGTGGTTACCGTGGCGAAATTAGGCCAGTCTTTGTTCTAGTGACAGATGATGCTCAGTTGGGGGGGGGGGGGGGGGTGGTGGGGTGGTCACGTGAATAAATCCGAATCCATTCTAGAGCAGTTGGCTGTTTTAATACAGTGCCTACCAGCAGAGCTGTCAGCATTCCGGTAGCCTTCACTTTCCCCACTGTGCCTCGTTAGATGTTGCAGAGTTCATTTTTATGTATCTATATTGAGATTAACTTCCTCTCCTCCCTCATTTCCAATGAAGTCTTTGTAGGATACTGTTAGATTAAAGGCATTGTTTGAGTTATTTACATCCCGCCGATCTCCCTTAAACACAGATTAGGCAGGGACTGTTAAAATTACATAGCAGTAAATGAGACAGGATTTAGAGCCCATGTTGTTGAGAAATGAGAATTTAACCCTCTGTTTTATCCTGGATTCTCCAATTTCATGTGGCATTCATTGAGAGTTCACAGGCTGAGTGTGACAACAGCTCGGCCCCAGCCTGTGGAGTATCTCTTTAGCAGAGACTGACAACAAAACCTTTGGGTTGTTATTTTTAGAATTTTCCTCTGTTCCTCAGCCCCTCCTTTTCTGAAGGCACTGCCTCAGCACAGATTGCTACCTCTCGGAAGAACCAGCAAAGAGAGAATTACAGTTATGTGCAGTGTTTCATGACTTTGAGTTGTGGTGTTTCTGAAGTGCCGTCACTGTTATAATGTAGGAAGACAACCAATTTACAAAGTTCTGATGGACAGCAAGGGGTAATGATCAGATAAACTGTTTCACTGCTGTTGGTTAATATTGGCCAGGGTGTTCTGTGGAGAATTACCCTGTTCTTCTTTGAAGTACTGTCATAGGATTTTTCAGACCCACCTGGGAGGGGAATTAGAGCTTCTGTTTAATGCCTTGGATGGCAAGGTGATGGACAACGTCTGAGGGTGGCACGTGCTACCTGCTAACAGTGCAGCAGTCCCCCACTACTGCACCAGAAGTGTCAGCTAAAATTATATATTTGTGGCGACATTTCTGAAGTGGCACTTGAACTCTCAACCTTCTAACTCTGAATGAGTGTACGAGTCCACACAGGGTGTCTCCACTGTCTCCCTGAATCAGGTTGAGGGAGGAGAAAGGTACGTCAGCGGTACAGTGGTGCATATAGTAGCTGCTGCCTCAGGCTCCAGCATCCTAGGTTCAGTCCTGACTTCTGGTGCTGCCCCTGTGGAGTTTGCACGTTCTCCCTGTGAAGGTGTGTGTTTCCCTTGGATGCTCCAGTTTCCTCCCATGTCCCAAAAACAGGAAGGCTTGCAGATTAATTGGCCACTGTAATAGTTAAGTGGTAGAATCAAGGGGAAATGATGGGAACATGGGAGAATGGTATGGGATTAGTGCAAGTGGATGCTTCGAGGTTGGCGTGGACCTGGTGGCCTGAAAGATCTGTTTCCTTATTAAATAACTCTAAGACTTGCCAAGATATTGGACAACAGCCAGATAAGGTAAAATAACTTGGAGAGAAAGAAAAGGAGAGAGGGAGAGCATTTATTTTCTGCCAACCTATTCCCAGATCAGCAAGCAGCTTTTATACAGAGAGCGCCTTCTGGAAAGTTCCCCCAAAAGATTGTTGCAGTATACGCCGAGAATAGTTGACTTCTTTAAAGGGGTACACACCCTTTACTAAGCCCCATATGTTACCCAAGGTATTACCACCTAGTCCGTTACTTGTCTCACTGATGTTTACACATTCCCCAAGAAGGATCCTTTGGGATGGTAGTGGCCTTGGGTGGAAGCCCAGAGGCTTGGAAAGAAATTGTAGCTCCCTTGGCAGAGCCCACACTGAGACCTAGCTCCATACAGAGCAGGACGTGCAGCTGGTTTGCCTCTTGCCTGCATTGGAACCTTCTGCCATGTTAAAAGTGCTACATAAATTCGCAAATTATTGTATTCCTGAGCAATGTCTTGAGGCAACCAAACTCCCTGTTGGAACTTGATCTCTTTTCTGCGTTGGATTTTAAACCCCCTCCACCTGGTGTCCAATAAAACACAACAGTTGAGTCAGATTTTCCCTTCATTCACAGTGGAAGCCAATGTGGATGTCAGCGTCTTGTGGTGTCTGACACACAGTCGAGCAAATTTTCTTGTGCATGTTTCTCTGGCATTGCTGGGATTCTTTACAGATCCACTCAAAAGTCCTGGTCAGCAGAACTGCCAGTCTTCTGGCGAAGATATGTTCCTGGATAATGATCAGAAGTGCTAACCCAGTGTAAGTGGTGCTGGTTAGAGAAGAGGGTGCAGGGGCGTACTGGGGTAGGTGAGTGTTGGGGGTGGTGCAGTTCCAAGGAGCTAAGACCCTCCTACCTCTGACTCGTGGGTTCTAAAATCCAGTCCAAGAAGCCAGCTACACATGGAGAGCAATGATGATATTTTTGCCTTTCATTTGTGCTTGAAGTCAATTGGTAGCATTTAGTTAAATGATAGCTCTAGTTCTTACTAATTACAGCTTGGCTGTACATTTATATAAAAAAAATGAAGTTTCTTTGAGGAAAGCAATCTGATCCATGGGCTGTGTCCCTTTGCACAGATCTAATTGGTTCATTGCAACCATTACCTCTATTCTGATTGGTCTCAGCTAAACATCAGAGTCACAAACATTGGACCATTGCAATGTTACCAGCAAAGCTTGTAACTAACAGTGGTCACTGAAATCTTTAGTGAGTGTTGGTAACCAAAATATAAAAATTCCACCTGAAGCTGAAGCTGTTTGGGTTGTGTGCATTTCAAGGGAAAGGCTGCAGGCTGCTTGGTAACCACACAACAGATACTGGATTCAACTCCTAACTCCAGCTGGATGTGTCCCAGCCGAGCTCTGATTATTTTTGCCCAGCAGTTGTTGTGCAGTGCGTACCATTCACTACTCTACTGCGGTGCCCACACTTTCAAAGGGGTTCCTTTGCAAGGGCCAGAGGCAGCGAAGGGTGTTAGGGAAATGCAACCCTTTTCTTTTAGAGGTCTGTGTTTTGCCCACTGGAAACTGTGCTGAGAGCAGGGATTAGGGGTACAGAATCACCAAACATTTCTTGCCCCCATCCCAAGAATATTACGCAAACCATTGGTATCGACCTTGCTGGCTGCTCAGACGTGGTTTGGACGGTACAGTTGCACACCTGGTAGAATTACTGCCGACAGCACCAGAAACCCGGGTTCAATCCTGACCTCAGGTGTGGTCTCTGTGGAGTCTGCAGTTCTCCTTGTGACTGTGTGGGTTTCCTCTGGGCGCTCTGGTTTCCTTCCACATATTAAAGACATGTGGGTTGGTAGGTTGATTGGCCACTGTAAATTGCCCCTGATGTGTAAGAGAGTAGTAGAATCTAGGAGTAGTTGATGGGAATGTGGAACGAATAAAAATGGAATTAGTGCAGAATCAGTGGTGCTTGATGGCCGGCATGGACTTGGTGGGCTGAAGGGCCTGTTTCCATGTTGTATGACTCTGTGACTCTTCTCTATGAAGTGGTCTTGCAAGCCACTTGGTACAAGAGATAGTTAAGGATGGTCAATAAATGCTGGCCTTGCTAGCATTGCCTAGATCCCCCAAAAAATGAATAAATAAAAGGTTGTGCCTCCTTGTATCTCTGCATACCTCCTGTTATCTGGTGACTCACGATCTCACTTTGTTAACTTAATGCCAGTGATGCGTAAAGTTTTGGGATTACGTAGAATTAACATCCACAGCAGCTGGTCTGTGTCAGCACTTATGCCCTGCTCAATCCTTCTTTAGTGAACTGTATTAGCCTTTCCTTGCATTCCTTTCTCCCTTGCGCACTTGCCCTTAATTCCACTGGCTTTGGATTGTGCAAGCATGTGGGTTGAAGTGTCTTGGTGGAGTGAGTTTGTGTGATTTTTGAAGGTGAAGGAAATGCTTCATTTGGAGATGGTTTGCTACATATCAGAAGGAAGGATTTTAGTTGCCCTGTATGTGCAGTTGGCTGGCCCAAACCTGGAATCCAAGCGTGCTGCATGCATTTGGTAGTTCTTGATAGGACACCAATCAGAAAAAGAGCACATATCTCCTTGAGTAACTTATTGGAAAGTGGGTCCTTTTTTTCCTACACTGATGATGGAAAATTTCTCAAAACATCCACTGTGCTGCCCTGTTTACCACAAAGTTTCTGGAGTATGGCTGTCTTCTCAGTGGTTCACTGTGGGGGCGGAGTGTGGGTAGTGGGCCACAGAATGTGATTTAACAACATAAGCACCATAGTTCAGGAACATGAATCAGGATGGGGGGGAGGCAGTGCAAAAGCAACCTTTGTAGAACACTAAAGAGGAGAGCAACTGTATTTAACCTCACGTTTCATTACCTTGTGTGTCTGTTGATTATGTGTCCCCATAACAGACAGTTTATGAGGTACATGTGTGGCACTCTGGAAGATTCAAGTCACGACCACATCTTTACTTCTGAATTTTCTCGTCAATTTCTCTCTTGTATCTCTTGCCAAAGGTGTTAGATGTTAGCTGGGTTCTCTCTGTTGCTTCTTAAAATGGCTATCTCTGTCACCCAAGTTTTAAGTCCAATTTTTATAGATGCACCCAATTTTTGTAGATGCACCATAGAAAGCATCTGGATGCATCACGGCTTGGTGTGGCAACTGCTCTACCCAAGACTGCAAGAAACTGCAGAGTTGTGGACACAGCTCAGCACATCACGGAAAGCAGCCTCCCCTCCATGGACTCTGTCTACATTTCTTGCTGCCTCAGTAAAGCAGCCAACATAATCAAAGACCCCACCTACCCCGGCCATTGACTCTGGACTCTGGCCATTGGACTCTGTCTTTACTTCTCGTTGTCTTGGTGAAGCAGCCAGCATAATCAAAGACCCCACCCACCCAGGACATTCTCTCTTCTCTCCCATCGGGTAGAAGATACAGGAGCCTGAGGGCACGTACCACCAGACTTAAGGACAGCTTCTACCCCACTGTGTTAAGACTATTGAACGGTTCCTTTATACAATAAGGTCCTTTATGCAAGGTCACAATCTACCTTATTGTGACCTTGCACCTTATTGCACTGCACTTTCTCTGTAGCTGTGACACCTTACTCTGTACTGTTACTGTTTTTACTTGTACTACATCAATGCACTCTGTACTAACTCAATGTAACTGCACAGTGTAATGAATTGACCTATAAGATCGGTTTGTAAGACAAGCTTTTCACTGTACCTCGGTATAAGTGACAATAATAAACCAACAGCAATACCAATACATTCTCTCTTCTCCCCTCTCCTATTGGGCAGAAGATACAAAAGCCTGAAAGCACGTACCCCTAGGCTCAAGGACAGCTTCTATCCTGCTATTATAAAACTATTGAACAGTCCCCTAGTACAATAAAATGGACTCTTGATCTCACAATCTACCTCGTTATGACCTTGCACCTTATTGTCTGCCTGCACAGCACTTTCTCTGTAAATGCAACACTTTACTCTGCATTCTGTTATTGTTTTCCCTTGTACTACCCTCAATGAATGCACTGATGTGATGAAATGATCTGTATGGATGACATGCAAAACAAAGTTATTCCCTGTACCTCAGTACGTGTGACAATATTAAACCAATTTACCAATTTAAAGGGGGTTATTTGACCATGGAAGGCATCACAGCCAAGACACATCCTCCCCTCTTCTGAACATACAACTACCTCCATAAACAGGGAACCAGGAATCCCTACTGTATTCAGTCTTCCTGCTGCCACCACTCAGCTTTTAGAGCTCATAGGACAGTGAAGCAACCTGTGAGTGGTTGGGCAATGGGATCGGTACCCTAGGGCCAGAACCTCAGTCATTCCATGAGCCACTCCTGAACGAGGACATAAAGAATTCTGCAGTGATTTTGCATCCAGTGAGTCACCACCTTCAGAAGGTTAGGAAGTTAGACAGAGGCAAAGGAAGGATCCCCATGAGAACCGAGCTAGGAGAGAAATACGAATAAGCAAAAGCAATCTAGGATAATAAATCTATTACACTGAAACAATTGTCCATAGGCACATAAACAAAGACACGGAGACTCCCTTTTGAAAGAAAACAGAGCAAATTACTAGACTGCTTTCTGCTGCACATAATCTGCTCCAGCAATCCCAGATTGTGATGTAACCACAAAACAAATGAAAAACTAAATGATAGTTAATGGTTTAAACTACAGTATGCTCATTTTGCACTTGGGTAATGAAGTAGAAAACCAGGGTTTTTTTTTAGAAAGGACACACACACACACACACACACACACGCACGCGCACGTACACGTCCTTTCAGATGATTTCGGCTCATCCCTGGAAGTTCTTTCACCCAAGTTCGCGTCACGTGGACCAGTAGAGGAAGGGAAGCAGATTTGAAACCCTCATCGTTGTGGCATCTGCCTGTTAAATCTGCTGAGCTTTGGGTGATAACGGAAGGCAGAAATGCTTTCTGATATTCCTCTGAGTCAAATAGACTGACAAGGCCCTCTGATTTTTAACCTGAGTGAAGTAAGATCTCCAATGGAATGTTGCTTGGGTACCACTATTGCACTGTGTGTTTGTGTATGTTTAATAGACCACTGTAAGTTGTCCCTAGTTGTTTAGATTTGTGGTAGAATTTGGGAGCAGTTGATGAGAATGTGGGGAGAATAAAAAATGGAATCACTGTAGGATTAGTGTAAATGGGTGATGAGCGCAAACTCAGTGGGCAGATGGGCCTGTTTCCATACTGCATCTTTCTATGACTCTGTGCAGATAATAGAGCTCATAGTGTGCAGCATACTCAGCTGTCTGGAAACCAGGCCATTTCTCTGTGTTGTGTGTGGAATCTGGCTTCCTCCCCTGAAGTAGAAACAGACACAGAGAGGGTGACAGAGATAAAGAGTCTACAGGATGTAGCTCAAAGTGCCTGCACAGCAGGTTTAAGTAGATGCCCCTGTCACTGTAAAGTGCATTTGGTATCTCCATATTTGACAGCCTCTCAAAGCACAGCATGTGAAAGATAAGTGTACAGTAGGTTCCGAGTAGGTGCCATTGGCTCTGTGCATTGCCTGCCATCAGGCTTCAGAAACAAGTGGCAGGAGCTGCTGCTATCAGCCAGTCCCCCTGCGCTGCCAGGTCAGGCCTCGACACTGCATTCAGATTGGAGTTATACTGCAAGTCTTGTGACTGCAAATCAAATGGATTTGCACCAACAGTGTAGAATCATACAGCATGGAAACAGGCCTTCCACCCACCAATTCCTTGGTGACCATCAAGCACCCATTACACTAATCCTACCTTAATCCTATTTTATTTTTCCCACAACTCCCCCTCTGATTCTACTGCTCACCCACGCACAAGGGGCAATTTACAGTGGCCAATTAACTTAAAAACCCTCAACGGCTTTAGGATATGGGAGGAAACCAGAGCATGTGGAAGAAAGCCAATGGTCACAGGGAGAACGTGCAAACTCCACACCAGTCAGCACCGGTGGTGAGGCAGTGACCCTCACAGCTGTGCCACTGTGCCTCCCATACATAGGACAGTACAGCACAGTAGCAAGCTCTACAGCCCACACTGTCTGTGCCAACCATGATGCCAATCCAAACTAATGCCATTTGCCCGCACATGGTAAAAATCCCTCCATTCCCTGCCTGTTCATGTGCCTATCCAAATGCCTCTTAAACATTGCTATTGTATCTGCTTCCACCACCTCCCCTGGCAACACATTCCAGGCACCTCCCACTCTGAGTGTGAGGGGTAAAAAACTTGCTGCCTTTATCTCCTTTAAACTTTCCCCCTCTCACCTTAAAGCTGTGCCCTCTAGTATTTGGCTGTCCACCGTGAGATAAAGAATCTGACTGCCTACCCTATCTATGCCTCTCGTGATTTTATATGCCTCAATCGGTCTCCTCTCAGCCTTTTTTTTAATAAATGTTTATTAACTAAAAGCGCTACAAAAGGACAACCAGTGTCAATACACTACAACTAATATATAAAGAGAAGAAAACAAACTAAGCAGCTACAGAACTACAGCAAAAGAATGCTAACTAAACACCTGCGAAACGCACACGCAACACAACACCTGCTAAACGCACCAAGCAACACTTCAGAGAAGAATCGCATTCTCACCGTCCACGACACACGCAATCCCGAGGGGCCCACCGAGCGCGGAACTCAACCAGGGTGCCCACGGAGACCGCGTGCTCCCTCTCCAAGGACACCCGCGCGCACAGAAGACGGGCAGGCAGGCTGACTGGCCGGAACCCTCAGCCGCCCGCTGCCATGACCCATGGATGGCCAGCTTGGCCAGGCCCAGCAGAAGACACACCAGGAGGTCCCCCGTGCACCCCGCCCTACGCCGCACTGGGTGATCGTAGATCAGCAGCGTCGGGCTCCCCTCAGCCTTTGACACTTCAGAGCAACCAATCCAAGTTTGCATAGTGTGAATTCACCATTTAAAGCAAGAGAGGCAGAAGGCTTATTCTCAGTTCTCTGGAGCTGTAAACCCTTCTTTGGCACAGACTGGAGATTGAGAAATACCAATAGCACTGCTGCAATAGTGCTGGGTGGTTGACCACAAGCCTCCCCTTGTACTCAGTGTTCAACCTCCCTCTAACAAGGGATCCTGCGGTATCTACCTCAGGGAGCAATGCAAATCAAGCCAGTTATTCTGACCTTGTCCAATACTCCATTAAGAGAAGTTCCCTCCGGGTTTTCCGATTTCCACCCACATCCCAAAGACGCACAGGTTGATCAGCTGAAAGGCCACTGTTAATTGCCCCCTAGTGTGTAGGTGAGTGGCAGATTCTGGGGGCAGTTGATGAGAATGAGGGGAGAATAAAATGGAAGGAATGTAGATTAGTGCAAAATGAATGCTTGATGGTTAGCACAGACTTGGTGGGCCAAAGGGCCTGTTTCCATGCTGTATGACTATATAAGCACCAGTTTTGTGGCCTTAACATCAAAGCTACAAGCCCCATTCCACAAACCCCCTCCTCCACCATTCATTGTCTTGGATAAGTCAGCAAGAGGCGAAGAAATTAGCAGTATTTTAATGCTTTGCCAGTTATTCCCCTGCCCCCACCCCCTGTGGCATAACAGGGTATTGGAGTTGGTTTATTATTGTCACTTGTACCGAGGTACAGTGAAAAACTTGTCTTGCATACTGATCGTACAGGTCAATTCATTACACAGTGCAGTTACATTGAGTTAGTACAGAGTGCATTGAGGTAGTACAGGTAAAAATAATAACGGTGCAGAGTAAAGTGTCACAGCTACAGAGGAAGTGCAGTGCAATAAGGGGATGGTCCAAGCCTTGGACATCTCCGTTTTGGCACATCTGAGACCATCAGCCTGGGCTTCACCTTGTCCGCCAGCACCGAGGGAACTCGCAGAGTCCTGCATCTTCACCACTTTTAATTACTTCAGTTTTCCCCTTCACCCATTTGAAAGTGGTGGTTCATGTGACAGGATATTTCCCACAGGAGCTGATAATCCCTTTTTCCCAACAGAACAGCTGTGCCCATCTGACACACACAGCTGTACTGTGCAGCTGGACTCAGTGGATGGCGAGCAGCAACAAAGGCCAAGATCCACCCTCCCTTAACCCAGTGGCACTGAGCTCACTGGTGGCCCTCAACCTGCTGCCACACCCCACCCCTCCTGTCCCATCAACCGAATTCACCATAAACATCCCACCAAATTCCGGGTTTGGATGGCCTAAATGACAACAATAACGTGCTTCAGTGTAGTGCCATTAATGCAGGAAAATACCCCAACTCTCACAGGAGGGGTTTTCGAGCAAAATTTGAAACGGATGCGGGCAAAAGCTTGAGCAGAGGGGAGAATGTCAGAACAGAGTATTGAATCTGGGTGATCAGACACGTCAAAGGGCCAAATGGCCTTCTCCTGCTCCGAACTACTATGTTACTATGTAAGGAGTGTGCTAATGGAGGAATGGGTGGCTAAGAGCTTTGGCAGGGGATTCCAAAGCCTGGGGCCAAGACAGATGGGCACAGTGGTGGAGCAACAACAACAGCCAGTTAGCTTAACGTCTGTAGTCGAGAAAATGCTTGAAGCTATTATTAAGGAAGAAATAGTGAGACACCTGGATAGAAATGGTTCCATCAGGGAGATGC
Source organism: Pristis pectinata (assembly GCF_009764475.1). NCBI lineage: Eukaryota > Metazoa > Chordata > Chondrichthyes > Rhinopristiformes > Pristidae > Pristis > Pristis pectinata. The sequence goes on from NC_067406.1 coordinate 23,307,435, forward strand.
AGCATGGATTCAGGAAGGACAGGTCCTGTTTGACAAACTTACTGGAGTTCTTAGAGGATATAGTGAGCGCAGTGCATAGAGGGGAACAGGTGAATGTTGTATACTTGGATTTCCAGAAGACGTTCGATAAGGTGCCGCAGAAAAAACTTATCCATAAGATAAGGATGCATGGAGTTGGGGGTAATGTATTAGCATGGATAGAGGATTGGTTAACCAATAAAAGGCAGAGAGTTGGGATAAATGGGTGTTTCTCTGGTTGGCAGTCAGTGGTGAGCGGGGTGCCGCAGGGGTTGGTGTTGGGCCCGCAACTGTTCACAATATACATTAACGATTTGGAAGAGGGGACCGAGTGCAGCGTATCTAAGTTTGCTGATGACACTAGATTGAGTGGAAAAGCAAATCGTGCAGAGGATGTGGTGGGTCTGCAAAGAGATATACAGTAGATAGGTTAAGTAAATGGGTAAGGGTCTGGGAGATGGACTACAATGTTGGTAAATGTGAGGTCATCCACTTTGGAAGGGAAAATAGAAGATCAGATTATTATTTAAGTGGTGAAAGATTGCAGCATGCTGTTGTGCAGAGGGACTTGGGAGTGCTTGTGCATGAATCGCAAAAGATTGGTTTGCAAGTGCAACAGGTTATCAAGAAGGCAAATGGAATGTTGGCCTTCATTGCCAGAGGGATTGAATTTAAGAGCAGGGAGGTTATGCTGCAATTCTACAGGGTACTGGTGAGGCTGCACCTGGAGTACTGCATGCAGTTCTGGTCTCCTTACTTGAGGAAAGATATACTGGCTTCGGAGGCGGTGCAGAGGATGTTCACCAGGTTGATTCCAGAGATGAGGGGGTTAGCCTACGAGGAGAGATTGAGTCAGCTGGGACCAAACTCACTGGAATTCAGAAGAATGAGGTCTTATAGAAACATATAAAATTATGAAAGGGATAAATAAGATAGAGGCAGGAAGGTTGTTTCCACTGATAGTTGAGACTAGAGTTAGGGGGCATAGCCTCAAGATTCAGGGGAATAGATTTAGGACGGAGATGAGGAGAAACTGCTTTTCACAGAAGGTAGTGAATCCGTGGAACTCTCTGCCCAAGGAGCAGTGGAGGCTACCTCATTAAATATATTTAAGACACAGGTAGATAGGTTTTTGCATAGTAGGGTAATTAAGGGTTATGGGGAAAAGGCAGGCAGGTGGATCTGTCTCCACGGCCAGATTAGCCATGATTTTATCGAATGGCGGAGCAGGCTCAACGGGCCAGATGGCCTACTCCTATTTCTTATGTTCTTATGTAATCCACTAGAGAAACTCAGCAGGTCGAGCAGCATCATTGGGAGGAAAGGAACTGTCAATGTTTTGGGTCGAAACCCTGAGTCCTGATGCACGGTTTTGACCCAAAAAACGTTGACAATTCCTTTCCTCCCACTGAGTTCGTCCAGCAGATTGTTTCTCCAGATTCCAGCACCTGCAGTCTCTTGTGTCTCGAGGTGGTGGAACAATGAAGATTGGGGATGGGGTCGTTATGGATGGTGAGACACTTCCCCACCAAACTCCAGGCACTAGGCTATGGCCTTTGGAAAGCACAAAGCCAGAGTCCATTGCAGACGTGGTTGCAGATTATGTAACTGATTCCCCCAGACCAATATAATAACCTTTTGTTGACTTGCAGTTGTTTAATTTGAATTGTTTAATTCAGTGGAAGTCCATAAAAGTTAATTGCTGCAACCTGGGTGAAATCTGTCACACCACTGGAAGTGAAGCATGTTCTGTTGCTGCTAATAGCACACTCTGACGTTTTCTTTCCCCTCTCTGTGACCGTTCGGCGCTCCAAATGTGCCATGCAGCTTGTGTGTAGGAGGCAGCTGCCATTCACCACAGCAGGAGCAAAAGGCAAGTGCAGGGAAAGAGTCAAAAACTCACATTTCCCAAAGTTTCCTCTCCTTCTGTGTAAATAGCATCTCCCCCTCTCTCCTTGCCCAGACTGAGATTTCTGTTGTCACACATAGTTCCCTGTCTTGGAGGCGAAGCATGACTTGCACTGGATTTTAAAAGAACTCGATTCTTTTGGCAGATTGTTTTTTTATGAACTGGGAAGGATTTTTCATTGTTCTGTTCTTGAGCCTCCCTCCCTTCTCTAGAGCCAGTCACAGGAGGGAAGTGTCATTCCTGTCTACCATTGTCCTCCTCCAGCAGAGGGATTTACCAGGTGCCAATTGAGATTAGCAATCCTGACAGAAGTCCACTCTCCTATAGCTTGATAGTGCCCCTACTGACTATAATCTATCAGTACCAACCAGGATCAAACATTGGGTTGGTGTTCCACATTGGACACTAATATTGCTACAAGTCTGGCTCTGTATTCTTACTTAATTCCATACCTTACCCTTCTTGGCCTCGTGATTACGCTCTTGGAAGGAACATAGCAGATGGATTCATTTTTGTAGTAGATTTACACCAGTACCTACCTTAAACAGGCAAGCTCTCATGGAAGATAAGCACCAGAGTGTAGGGCCTTTTTCTATACTATAAATACTTTACTTGTTTGGCTTTGGTCTGAGGATACAGAAGTAGGTCAACACGAGGTGGAGTTGCACAATTTCACTCTCGACGACCTCTGTACAGAGACACCAGTATGGTGGCTTCAGGTCACCACAGGTAGGTGTCCTCTGACCTGGACGTATGCAGAGTGACCAGGCTTTGCATTGCTGCAACCCTGGTTTGATACCCTCAAAACATGTCTAAAGGCTGAATCCTTCTGCCTGGTTTCACAATGCTGCTTTCTAAATGATTGCCCCCTATTGTGAAATAATGCCCCCTTGTTTGGGACTCCCCCACAAGTGGAAATGTCAGTAAGATCACCCGTATTCTTCATCCAATTCTTCATCCAATTCAGGGCTAATTTCTTTAGCCATTTGTGACAAGAAACCTTCTTATCCCAGAAATTAGCCTAATGAAATCTCTTCTGGACTACTTCCAATGCTGGTACACATCTTCCCCAGGTTATGACGGTGTTCTGTTCCTGAGAACGGTTTGTAACCCAAACAGTTCGTAAGTCGGAAATGCGTCCGCCCAGCAATATATTCCAATAAAAACATCGGCCAACCAAGGGCCATATGTTGTTAAACCAGGGCTTTTAACTCAACCATTCAGATTTCTCTGAAAGATGCGGTTATATTGTTGTTGCAAGAAAACTATTATCCATACTCAGTAATATCTGTCTCTGGCATAAAGGACTAGTTTGTTTCATTCATGCTGTATGAAGATAGAACACGTACTGTGATCCCAACCTTGCACCACAACCATGAATGGAGTTCCCACATAGCAGAAGATGCCTGTAGTCCCTTAGCAGCCAGAATATCTATCCCACCAGTCTCCCGAACCTTCATCCATAAATTGGGCGTTCGTAACCTAGAGAGGACCTGTATGTTTATCCTTTCTTAAATAAGAGGACTAAAACTGTACACAGCACTCCTTAAATTAGTTGGGGAGAGGGAAGCGTGACAGCTCAGTAGTAGGATTCAGATTTATTTTGAATAAGGATGTGTAAATGCCATTAGGACAAGCAGTTACCACATTACCATTGGGTGAATGGTAGGGGACCAACCCCAGATTTGTGATACATTGATCACAAGGCCAACAGTCCTGGGCTTATATCACCAACATAACAATAGCATTTATCAAAGTCAGCAGAGAATGAGGTGGATGGGGCTGGTGAAGGAGTTGGGGGTATGAATCAATGAATCTTTGTATGTACAGAACAAAACAAGCAGAAAGTACATGCTGTACACCAAAACAGCTGAGGAAACTGGAACAGGCACAAGAAAAATGTGGCCTCAGCGACTTAGGATTCTGGTCCTCAGTACGTCGGCACTTCTCTGCTTTCCCCTTTCACACACTGCAATACTGTGTGTGACTGCACACACTTGGATGGTGCAAGTCAGAAGCATTTGCGCTTTCTCAGACTGCTGCTTGTGCCAATCGCTGTCAGAATGACTAATGATGCTGGGCACGGGCCGATGGGCTGTTTCAGCTGTGTGTCGGGATTAAGAGGACTCGTTCGAAATTAAAATTGTTTTTCTAATGCACTGGTATTCCAGTAAATAAAAAATATTTCAGCATACCTCGCCTCACAGAATTACACCCTTTCAAGACGGCACTTACTGCTGTTAGGAAAATACATACAAAATGCAACGACAAGTGTGTTTGCTATGTATGGGAAATTGTGCTTGAATGAAAGGTTGCTTTATGTTACCTCTCTGTTTTATTTGTTTTCCTTTGTCTAGGCGTATTCCTGAGTTGTTGGATTGTATGAACATATGGGCCAAAATATACAGCTTGGTGATTGCATGCTGACAGATGTGCTTTTAGCTGTTTTCCTTCGAAATGTTTAGTGTTACTTAAGCACGTATAATGGCGTAAGTTTCTTCCTTCTGTCGTACAATCGCTCCACTTCCCCTCCACCCCCAACACAGACACATATCAGGCCCAAATTAAAGTAGTGTATACTGGTGCCAATAAACGATGTCTATTCTGTTCAAAAGTGAGGTGTTTGACTTAGCTTGGTCTGGTTGGTATCCACTCAAGATCTGTTTGCAATGTGCAATCTCATACCATGATGTACAGTAACAGCAGACGAATCAGCCTATCAGTGGCCTTCTGGATTCATGAGATATGCACCTGCCATCCTGCATTGTTGTAGTAAATTAACACTTAGTTAAAAAATCCAAATCTCTCATGTTAAAACAAATTACTTACTCCACTGTTGTTAAACTGGGATTGACAAATCTTTCAATGACTCAGCAGAAGCATTTCTTGGAGCATCCATTGCTTTTTTTGACAATTGAAAGTGTTGTAAATGTGATTTATGTTTTCCCCTCGTGGGTTCTTTTACCCCATTACTCTCCCTGTGATCCCTGAAGGTAATGAGTCAAGTAAGGGGGTATTTTTCGGCGCAAAAACAGAGAATATTGGAAGTGCTCAGCAGGTTGTGCAGCACCAGTGGGGAGAGGAACAGAGTTAATGCTTCAGGTCAAGGATGGAGATGTGGAGAGAGTAGGGGATGTGGCAGGGTGCAGACCAAATTTATCAAGGTAACAATTGCTTTACAAATGTACAGTTAGAGACAGAAGAGAATTAAAGAAAACAAAGGTACAGCCACATCTGTGGAGAGAGAGAGAGCAAATGGTAGATACCCGAAATTGCTCTGTTCGTTATTAAGTCCCAACGGCTGTAGCTGCCCAGACAGAAGATGAGGCATTGGTCATTGAGCTTACATTGGGCATCATTGGAGAATGAATGGAAGCTTCGAGCTTTGGCTGGATGCATCTGTCAGATACAAGGCAAATAGTGAAGCACTTGTTGCACGCAGTTTGCGAGAAATAAATGGAAGTATACTGGCAGATTAGACGGAGTTTGTGAGCTCTTATTGCCAGTTAATGGCCTGTTTATATCACAGGGCCCCCTTCACTAGCAGTAACTCAGGGGGCAAGCATTATGTCCACAGAACCTCCAGGACTGTGGCTTCTGTGCCCAATTGCAGGCACAGCCAATGCAAATAGTTCTGCCCACAGCATTTCATGGGGCACTGCAGCCATTTTCAGCAGGAAGAAATGGTCTGTGTGAAGGCTCAACTGTTGACTAATTCTGTCAGCACAGGAATGGGTTCATATTTTCTTTATCGTGTGAAATGCTGGCATGGATTCTGCACTGGGATCATATACAGTATCATGGAGAGATCCTGGATGTCCATGTGATTCCTGACTTTGAGTATCTCCAAAAAGGATAGCACTTGGAGAAGAAAGGTTTAGAGGGATATGGGACTAGTTTAGTATCTTGATTGGCATGGATGAGATAACCAAAGGGCCTGTTTCTGTTCTGTATAACTCTATGAATCGATGTAATGCATCAATCAGGTTGATTTGTTGGATAGGTGTTGTGGGTTAGAGTGTTTGAATGTGACGAATGGTTAGTGGAAGAAAGATGTAAATTTAGAGTTTAAATGTCTCAATAAACAAGCTTTTAAAATTTCATTGCTTTCTCCTCAGGAACAGACACATTGGGAAGCCAGCGTACTGTCCTGGAGGAGATCATTCTCGGCAATGGAGACACCCTGGACCTGTCTTGCAATTCCCAAGGCTCCTCGCTGGCTCTGGTGTGGTTGAAAGATGGACTCAGAATCCTGCCCAACAACACAACCCAAGTAGGGCAGAAATGGCTGAAGATTATCAACGTTTCCTACGATGATTCTGGAGTCTACTCCTGCAAACTCTGGGGAACCAATGAGATTCTGAGCAACTTCACAATAAAAGTCGCAGGTGAGTATTGACTGTCACAGTTGCTAACCTTGTTCTATGATGTTAATGAACAGCGCAGTGGTGGGTTGGCTCACTTGTTCAGGCAGCCCTCAGTGATCACAGGTAACCTCACCTTCCCTGGGTTGGGAAGAATAAAGACAGCCACTAGCTGAAGTGATGAAGTGGTTAACTGTCTGTCGATTATTCCAAAGACCCAGACTAATGATCCAGAGAATGTCCATACAAGTGGTAGATTGAGAATCCAGATCTCACTCACAAATCTGTTGGATTGTCATGAAAACTCATCTGGTTCATTATTCTTCTTTTGGGAGGGAAACCTGCAACATGCCTATATGTGACTCCAGACCTGTACCGATGTGATCCACTCTTAGCTCTGCAATGGTCTAAGAAGCCATTCTAGGGATGGATAAATAAACATTAGCCTTTCTAGTATGTCCCAGATCTCAGGAATGACTAAAGTAAAATAAAGCACATAAAGGTGAGGTGATGGTAGCATCAAACTCTCAAAATAGCTACTTGGGGTGAGATACCAGGACAGCCAGCACAAGGGGAGAGGAACTCCATTCCCTGGAGTGAAACCTTTCAGAGAGAAAATTGAAGACAAAAAGGTGGAATGCATTCTTGAATGGACAAGTGAACCAAAAAACATCTCAAGATTACTTGCCTGCAGTTATTCTGCAAAGTAGAGAGGAGTGCTTGGGCTTGAAGCAAGTCATCCTGCATTGCTCCACTCTCACAAACAAGTATTCATGCCTTGCCAGGATCACAAAGTGATCTTCCTGGACGACTTCAAAAACAGACAAGACAGGATTACGTCTTGTCTGTTTTTGAAGTCATCCACGAGGATCACTTTGTCTCCCTTGGGATGTGGGTCAGGATTTCTTCAAGGTTGGGGTAGAAGACCACCATGACCTCATCCATAGCTTCCAGGCATATGCACCGATGGCCCCACTATGCTGGTTCCATTTCAAAGTGAGCCAGAGGGTCAAAATGTTCACTTATCTCACAGAAGGTGAGATGCAGATCAGTTCATTTTTGATGGCAAAGCCCACCGACGAAGATAATGTGCCCGACGAAGATAATGTGCCTCCTCGGGTTTGCCACTCCAGGACAACGGGTATCCACCAACTTGTCCTTTGATCTGACCATCATCTGCCACTCATGTCTGACTCAGGTCGATGATGTGAATGCCAAAGCTTTTGAGCTCCCAAGTTCTGATAGCAGAACAACCTTCAGATAGGTTGGGTTATCCATGAGGGCCATCTCAGAACCCACAGAGCTGGAGTGGAAGCAAGTCATCCTCAATGCCAAGAGACAGAGAGAAGAATGAGATATTAGCATTGCATTCAGATGGTTAAGCCATCTGAACAAATCTTCATGTAAGTGAACTGGAAATAACAAAAGCAGAGTCTGAAATGTTCCTGGAAGTTATGCAATCCCTAGAAGGAAAATAAAGAGAATATGTCTTGAAAGTGCTTCTACCTCACATAGCCCAAGATAACCTCTATGAATGCTTTAATCCAAGTATTACACTTTTGAATCTTGGGGAGGTCTTCATTTCAGCTTCACATCAAATCTTATCAGAGAAAAATGAAGGAAACATTGGAATACCACATCACCTTGTAATCACATACCTTGGAAACCATCTATCTAAACAACTTTGAACATTGTCAAGAAAACACACAGGGAATAGGGAGAGGTTCATAATGGGTAGTATAGAAATAAATAGCTTGATTTCTTAATATTCATTTGAAAAGGTTGCTATTCTGCAAAATATTTAATGAAAATTTACTAAAGAAATAGACATTCTTTTCCTCACCAATGTTTTTCCATTCTTCTTCCTCACTGGAGCACAATTCTACTACCCCAATTCATATCAGTTTCTCACCCAGTTACCTAATAATAAGCCAAAAAACAAACTGCTGGAGGAGCTCAGAAAGTCAGGCAGCATCTGTGGAGGGAGATGGACGTTGACTGTCCATTTCCTTCCCCAGATGCAGACTGACCTGCTGAGTTCCTCCAGCAGCTTGTTTTTTTATTCCAGATTCCAGCCTCTGCAGTGTCTTGTGCCTAATAATATGTGCCAATAGACTGCTTGGTGACCAAGCATTGAGCAGTGCTGAATGCTGCCCTCGACCAGAGAAAATACAATTATATCTGTCGTAATTTGTCTGCTTTAGCCAGCCACTTATAATCTGGTGGGATGGAATAGCCGTCAGAAATGGAAACTATTTTTTTCCATCTTTCAGAGTTTTCTGATAGTGTCAGTGTTGGCAGATAAGCCAGGGGATCAAATCCAGGCCCAATAAGTCTGGTTTGGTGCAACTTAACTAGTCATGGTCTTAACTAGTCATCGGGAAAGGTTTTCCCGGAGGGTCAGTTGGATACCTGTAATTATTAGATGGCCTGTGCATTTGGTGTGGGATGGGTGAATTGCTGCCGTCCCCCCCAATTTGCCTCATTCTTTTTTGAGTCCTTGCTGGTTACCCGTTGCCTCGCTTTATCTCATTTACATAGTAACTTTTCATTGATATTGAGTGTTGGCAGAATGAAGTAATCTTGCTGTTCTACTAAAGAAGATGTAATCTGCTCAGATCTGCCCGCATCCAACAATAACACACATTGCGAACACTAGCCAATCTTGCCCTCCCTAACCCAGGTTTGCCAAAGCTGAACTGAGCTATGTCAGCATAGAACAAGACAAATACAAAGAAGGAGCAATGTTTGATTGTAGAGAATCTTTGTGGGCTTCATTGGGCTTAAGGGGATATCTTTAGGAATTTGCAGCATGCGGGCTAGGAATTCTTATTGTAACCAACTAGCTGCCTTCCAACATAGTATCAAATGATGCATTCACCATAGTCAGTGAGGCACAAGGAAGACATTTGAGCACAGGAGGGTTAATTTAGACAAACCACAAAGAGTGTTGTATCCCACCCTATGTCCAAGGTTTGAATAACAAGAAAAATGAAGGCTTTTCACTGAGGAAGGCAGAGAGATGATCTACAAGTGAACAAGATAGTAAGTGCAGTATTACTTGAAATAAATTGCATAATGAGGATAAATAAAGGTTCAAAGCAGTAAAGAGTAGATTTGAGATTTCACATTCCCTGCAATTAATATGCAGAACAGACAGGTAGAAAAGTGGAGGTGAAAACCCTCGATTCACTGGATAACTACTTGGGCTCCAGCTGTCTTTATGGATGAGTGAGTTTTGGCTGGTCCTCCCTACCTGCAATGGAAAACAAATTAACCCTGCCCGACAGTTATCATCATCCTTTGCTTCCTGATGGAATGATAACGGCCTCTAATTTAGTTTATAGAGAAGGGACGATTAAGGCCAGGAAAGCTAGCTAACACACTACATGTGTTTTTGCATTCACCCACAAAATAGTTCTTATTGAGGGTGAAGCTTAATTGGTGTTCTGTGTGAGTGCTGCACTCCTTTAGAGCAGAGCTTAAACTGAAGTCCCACCCACACGTTGAGATGGATAAAAACAACCTGGTAACATTATTTCAGATTAAAGCATGGGAATACCCTCAGCATCCTGATCCATGTATATTGTCCATGCAGCGTCACCATCGTCTGATTGTTACCTATTTCCGCTACATGAGAGCTTGCTGTCTACCCTTTAGCTGCCATGTTTACGGCGTTATTGCAATAACTACACTTCAAAAGCAATCAAATAGCATTCAAGTGCTGACTGATATCCTCATTTTGGGAAGGGTGCTTCATAAATTGCAGCCTTTCATTTCAAGGGCGAATGTCCCCTTTGCTGTGTAGGTGCTGGCCTTGCCATGCTCAGCACTGTGGAGAACCACTTCTTGAGGGCAAATGCCAAGGAGCTAATCACTGTAAAACTCCGATAATCCAGCAGCTGATTGGTTGGAAATTCTGATGTCCTGGCATTTGGCTCACTTATTACTCCGGAATATGAGCTGGGGTTCTGGAGTCTGAGCCGAGTGTGGCCAGACTTTGGGCTGGGTGTGTGCCAGAGTCGAGGTTGGTGTCCAGAACACCAGGGGTTGGGAACGCGGGTAGGTTTGCAGTTAGAACCAGGGGCCCAGAATGCTTGTATATATCCCACTCCATTTAACCTCAGTGGATTGAATGGAAAATTTATTACACTACTGTGTAACGTGTTTTTTTAAAAAAGGTGTAATAAAAGTGTGTCTTGGTATTAATCATCCAGAAAATCGGCAAGGGTGCCAGATTATCGGAGTTTCTCTGTAGTAGGATTTAGTTTAAAGAAACAAAGCCCCACAAAAACAAAAAAAAACTGCATATGCCAGAAATCAAAATTAAAGCGGTAAATGATGGGGATATCCAGCAACTGGAGAGAGAAACAGAGCCAACGTTTGAGGTCACTGTGTACAAGCTCTGATGATACTCATTGACCTCGGCTAACTTTATATTCTTCCCAGAGGCCGCTTGATCTCCTGAGTATTAGCAGCAGTTTCTGTTTATAACTAATAGCCCCACATTGTCGTTTGCCTGAGATACCACCAACCTGTTGGGCATTGTGGCAGTGACAGCAAGGGCTACAACTCCAGCGGGGGTGCTGAGTGCCGGCCAGCGTGCTGTGCTGTTAAAGCATCTTGAATCATACTATACCAGTGTGGGAGATCTGAGAGAACAGCTGTTTCCTGCAGAGGGCGATGACTTGCTTACCCTGAGCAAGTGCTCTAACGACCAATTTATTACCAAAGTGTATGGAGGAACTCTGGGTCTCCAATTGTTGATGACTGATTGAAAGGTAATTAACTGTAGTATGTGAATATTGAAACCAGCTGGGCTGGTGGTGTTTTATGTACTCTGATTAATCCTTTATTTGGAATCCCGCTGGAGTAAATTAGGGCTTGCTCGTAATTCTGATTCCTGGACCACATGTGAATCAACGCCATCCCAGACTCCTTGCCCCATTACCAGATCTCACCACTCCCTTCCAACACCTTGTTCCTCTCCCAATACCTTGTTCCTCTCCTTACCAGGCTTGTTTCCCCTCCTTCCCAGACCTTCCTCCTCCCAGACCTGGGAAAAGCTCCCCTTCCCAGACCTGTCCCCCTTTCTTCCCCAGATCTTTCTTCTCCCCTTCTCAGACCCGCAGGCAGGTTGGTGTGAGTGGGTTCAAAGTCGTCTGTCTCCATAACCACCAGGTTTAAGGCAACTTAGTCCTCGGAACAAGAGCCCAAACATAAACCCTGCTGGACTGTGTTGTGCTGCATCTTGACTTGCTAAGTGATTCAAGCAGCTGCTTTCAATTGAAGCAATGTGCATGGCGCTGGTAGTGATTTCTGGACTTGATCAAGTGGCTGATGAAAGAGAGCTCTCTGTGTGAAAGATATTTCACCCACTTTCTGCTCCATTTAAGTGTGCACCTGTCAGGCAAATTCAGTCAAAACACATTGCAAACTCAGGGAAGATCAGCAAGTGTGTTTGTCAGGGAGGATCTGAACTAGAATTGTCTCTGATTGTAACAAAGGAACTGTATTAATTCTAAAGATGAAATCACCACTCAGTTGGTCACACATTTGCCTCTGCATCAGAGTGTTGGGGGTTTGTGGCCTATTAGAGAGACTTTAACATGTAGTCCAGGGTGTACTTCGGTGTAGAATTGAGGGACTGCTGCATTGTTGGAGATGTTGTTCACATTTCAGGATTAACTCATTGGCTGTGTCTTGTTTGAAGACATTGTGAAGTTGAAAATGATATATATTTTCAAATTATTTTGTTACTATTGCTTTGTGAATAAATACACCCTTATTTGCTACTGGGTCATCAGGAGCTCACTCGATCTGCACCTTATCATGCCCTAAATGTTTACTCTCTTCCTCACTAGCTCACCACGACCACAATGTGCACCATCTCTGAAATGTGCTCCAGTTACTCGCTGACTGCATCTCTCAAATCCACAAAGGATAGTAGGTACAAGAGAACACCAGCACACCCAAGTAGCTCGCTGCCTTGATTTAGAAATATGTTGCTGGTCCTTCATCATCATTAGATTAAGTCCTGGAACTTCCTATGTCATTGTTGGGAGTTCCTTCACCAGACTGCAGCAGTTCAAGAAGTTGGCTCACCTTCTCAAGGGCAGCTAGGGATGGGCAATAAATGCTGGCCCTCTTCAGCAATGCCCACATCTTACAAATGAATCAGTAAAAAATTTATTCCATTTTGTCCTCTGCTAATGGATTCTAAATCTGCAGCTGGAAAGATTAATCAGCAGCTGGCTCCTGATGACCATGTAATGATAGGAAAGTGTATGCTTTTGGAAGACATATTCAGCACCTTCAAATAGCATCTCCAGCCCTCAGACATCTGCGCACATTCAGGATAATAGCATCTCCATTATGGTTGCTTATGTATCCCCAGTTTTAATTCCTCTACAGTTAATGGCTGTACCTTCAACTGCCTTGACCTTGGGTTCTGGAATTCCCTCCTGAGACTTATCACTTCTTTACCTTTTCTGCTCCCTCAAGATATGACTGCTGCTACCTCTTTGGCCAAGTTCTTGGTCACTTTCCCTACTATCTTTTGTCTGATCCAGTATTAAAAATCTGTTCGAAAATACTCCCACATTGCACCATGAGACTTCTTGCTGCATCTCCTATGCTGCATAAATGCAAATTGCAGTGATCATTGACATTGGCAGACAAATATTTCTGGTTGTTTTAGAGCAGGTTCGTGTAATAGCTTGAAATCCCCATGTGTCATTCCTGTAAGGACCCTCTTTGATGAGGTGAATATTAGAGAGATCTCTCAATGTGGAATTCTCAACAATAACCACCTCCCCCATACAGACAAGCTAAAAGAATACAGAATGAGTCAGTCTCCAAGCAATAATTTATTACGGCACACATTAAACACAGAAGAAAAGGAAAATTAAAAATGAAATGGACAGTGCAATAAGGTTTGTCTGCTTCTGTATGGAGATGCGACAGGCTAATATTTCTAGTCAATACCCTCTCGGAATGGCAGCTTGACATAGGAAGCATACTGACCCAGAGAAGGTTAATGAAGGAGCAAAGCACTTGGGGTGCTGTCAGTCTGAAACATTCAACAGGTCAGGCAGCATCTGTGGAAGTGTTGCTCCTGACAGATTCTGATGACAATTCCTTCCTTCCTTCTGAAATCCCTGATTCTTATGGCGAGGAATAGCGAAGAGCTGGTGAGGAATCCTTCTCTTGCTTGGGGTCACTGTGGCGGGCAGCTCCCCACCCAGCGATCTCGGCCCAGGGACTGACCCCAACATGATCTGCTAATCCATTTAAGGTGCCCTTGTGGCCAGCAATTCTCCTGCTGTCTCTGCAGTTGGAACATATGTGAGCCAATATGGCTCTTTGGGATGACTGTGCATATTTGGAGTTCCCTGCCACACCTCTCGATCCCATGACCTCCCTGAGCCTGCTACATACCCTCCCCTCCATCTGGATCTTTGCTGCTGCTCCTGACCTCCTGGTCACTCTACTAGGTACAAGAGACACCTTGGCTTGATCAAGGGGAGCAACCTCATAACTTCAAAGTTTTGTCTTAAAGCATACAAGGTCCTTTTGAATGTAGGACTGTTGTAATGTTAGAAGTGCACAGCAGCAAGAATTTCCAGAGTGTTTTTTATTTGTTCATTCATAGGAAGCTGATGTCAATGCCTAGGCCAGCATTTACTGCCCATCCCTAATTACCCCTGAACTGAGAAGTTTCTTAGGCCATTTCAGTGACTGGATGTGGAGTCACAGAGGGGGCAGGCAGGGTAAGAATGGAGTATTACCTCTCCTGAAGGACATTAATGGACCCAGATGGTTGTTTTCAATGGTCATTGTAACTGACTCTAGCTTTCTATTCTGTATTTGTCTAATTTGTTTGAATTTTAATTCCCCAGTTGCTGCGCTGAGATTCAGACTCCTATTTCTGAATCAATTGTCTAGACCTCCGTTAACTATGTTGCTCAGAACACTGTGGGAACTCTGTTTTTCTTTAAAATACTGGCACATGAATCTTTTACATCCACCTCAGGGCACAGAGCTTAATGTGTTAGGGTGGCACAGCAGTTAGTGTTACTGTCTGACAGTTCTAGGGGACCAGGGTTCAGTCCCAACCTTGGATGCTGTCTGTGTGAAGTTTGCATGTTCTCCCTGTTCAATTCCTGGATTTCTTCAGCTGGAATGTCAGAAACATCTTTGATTTCCGAATCTGAGGAATATGTCTTGAACTTACAACCTTAATGCACAGCACTATCAACTGAGTGATGGTTGATAGTCATATTGGATAGTTTTGGATTGAGATTGCACGAGCATATTTCACCCAGGACCTTTACCTTCAACCCAAGTCCTTATCCAAAAGGGAAACAGTGAGATTCCATTCATAAAAAAGAGGGATTTTATTTGTTGTTCTCCCTCCAATTCCCAGTCTGCAACTTCTATGATTTCATCCTACCATTTATTGCAGTCCTTCCATCATAAGGTCAGTTGTGAGGCTGTTGACTGATGACTGCACAATGTTCAACTCTATTTGTAACTCCTCAGAGAATGGAGCAAGACCTGGATAAGATTCAAAATGTGTGGCACTAATGTTACTTACCACCAAATGCCAGGTAATGGTAGAATGAGGTATGAAGAGAGCAGAGTTTGGTTTCACTCAGTCATCATAAACCAGCACCCTACCACTGTGCTTCATTTGCTTGATCTTTATGATCGTGCAGAGTCTGAGAGTTGTTCATAAGACAGGACAAGGCTGCACGGTGTATAGTAGTAGAGCAGCAGTTAGATGACCAGACTAATAAACCAGGTGACTCAACTAGCAACCTAGAGTCCTGAGTTAAATTCCCACCATGGCAGTTGTGGAATTTTAATTTAGTGAGCATTAACAAAAATCCACCAACGATGACCACAAGAAGGACTCTTGTAAAAACCCACCTGGTTTGCTGGTGCCCTTCAGCGAAGGGTATAGAGTTGTAGGGTGATACAGTACAGAAACAGGCCCTGCAGCCCATCGAGTCCATGCTGATCATTCACACTAATCTTGCACTAATCCCATTTTATTCTCCCCAAGTATTGGTATTGGTTTATTGTTGTCACTTGTACCGAGGTACAGTGAAAAACTTGTCTTGCATACCGTTCGTACAGATCAATTCATTACACAGTGCAGTTACACTGAGTTAGTACAGAGTGCATTGAGAAAGTACAGGTAAAAACAATAACAGTACAGAGTAAAGTGTCACAGCTACAGAGGAAGTGCAGTGCAGGTAGACAATAAGGTGCAAGGTCACGACGAGGTAAATTGTGAGGTCAGAGTCCATCTCGTCATGAAAGAGAAGCGTTCAATAGTCTTATCACAGTGGGATAGAAGCTGTCCTTGAGTCTGGTGGTATGTGCCCTCAGGCTCCTGTATCTTCTGCCTGATGGGAGAGGAGAGAAGAGAGAATGACCCGGGTTGGTGGGGTCTTTGATTATGCTGGCTGCTTCACCAAGGCAATGAGAGGTAAAGACAGAGTCCAAGGAGGGGAGGCTGGTTTCCGTGACGCGCTGGGCTTTGTCCACAACTCTCTGCAGTTTCTTGCGGTCCCAGGCAGAGCAGTTGTCATACCAAGCTGTGATGCATCCAGATAGGATGCTTTCTATGGTGCATTGATGCATCAACTCCCCCCAGATTCTACACACCAGGGGGGCAATTTGCTGTGGCCAGTTAACCTTCCAACCCATACATCTTTGGGATGTGGGATTCACTGGAACACCTGCAGGAAACCCACACAGTTACAGGGAGATTGTGCGAACTCCACATGGGCAGCACGGAGGTCAGGATAGAACCAGAGTTGCTGGATCTATGAAGCAGCATTCCACTAGCTGCACCACTGTGGCACTCAAATCTGTCGTCCTTACCTCATCTGGTCTACATCTTACTCCAGACCCATTAATGTGGCTGACTCTTGCTTTTTCTGTAGTGAACCATTCAGTTCAAGGGCAAGTAAGAATGGGTAATAAACGTGATACCCAGATTCTGAAAAATTAATTTTAAAAAACTTGGTGAGGTGAAGGAAGAGGAAGAGGTGACAAGCAAATGTGCTCAGGCACTTCCTCCACTAAGTGTCCATCTCTTGAATGAGGGCAGACAAAGGCCACTGCAGCTGAGTTAGATCTCACCCTCATCTGCTATTTGTTTCCAGTAGGGCTTGCCTATCTAACATTAATCGAAGCTCACTGCCCTGACAGAGAAATTGGTAATACAGCTTTCCCGATCATCTAACCCAACAGAGACCTGAGATCGAATCCAATAGCGTATGATTCTGTACAGGTTCCATTCTACAAAAACAAAACCTGAATGGCTGAAAACCTCAATTCATACAGAATCAGTCTGGAAGCAGGAGGTGGGAAACATGCCAGAACCAGATTTAACTGATCTGTGAAACAGCAGCTAAATGCAGTTTCTGTTTAGGTGCTCAGAGCATGCACAGAGACTCACTGTTAGGAGAGGACCAGACTTTTCTCTTAAAAAGGTAGAGTCTAACATCCATGGTTCCTTTGCTCATAAAAACTGCTGTAAAAATTATAAATAAAAATACCCTACATACTTCAGATAGAGGGTCCATTAACTCTTTTGCAGAAAGAGACCAACTCACTGAAGCCGAATCATTCATTCCCTCCACTAGCAGCACACCATGGGTGCAATCTGCGCCATCTACAAAATGTACTGCAATTACTCACCCATTGCATTTCCCAAACCTGTGACCTCTACCACAAGTGATGCAGGCACTTGGGAACATCAACACCCACAGGTTCCCTCTCCAACCCTCACCACCCGGGACACGCCCTCTTCACGTTATCTCCATTGGGGAGAAAGTACAGGAGCCTAAAGACCCACTCTCAACATTTCTGGAACAGCTTCTCCCCCTCCGCCATCAGATTTCTGAATGGTGCATGAACCCATGAACATTACCTTGTTATTCCTCTTTTGCAATATTTATTTATTTTTTGTAACATTGTTGTAATTTTTATGTCTTTGTCTTGCACTGTACTGCTGCCACAAAACAACAAATTTCACGACATAAGTCAGTGATAATAAATCTGATTCTGAGTGACACACCATCCTAACTTGGAAATATATTGCCACTCTTTCATCGTCACTGGGTCTAAATCTTGGAATTCCTTCCCAACAGAACTGTGGAAGTATCATCCCCAGAAGAAATGCAACAGTTCAAGAATGCAGCTCACCAGCACCTTCTTAGGGTTGGGCAATAAATGTTGACCAAGCCACTGATGCCCAGATCCCATAAGTAATGATAAAAGAGAAAGGTCTTTGAGCTAAGACCTTGGCTCAAGCCTGTTACTGCAGAAGCGTGTAATCTAAGCTGCCACTAAATGCAGTACCGAGGGAGTTAAACTGAGGCCTGGTCCAGCAAAAGTAAAAGATCCCATGGCACCCTCTAGTGAAGAGCAAAGCCATTCTCCCAGTTTCCTGGCCAATATTTCTCACTGAACCTACATTGTCAGAACCGATTAACTGTTTCTTTGTTCATTGCTGTGTATGAAACCTTACTGTACCCAAATTGACCAGCAGTTCAAGAGTAGGCTGTGAAGTACTTTTGGAGATCAGGACAATAAGTTAAGTGTTCTATAAATGCAAGCTCCCTTCCCTACTACATTTAAGTATCAGAGTACCATAGTAATTCTATACTCTGAAGTTATTTTGCCACAGGTAGGGAATCTGCACTACCTCTGAAGCCAAATTGATAACATTCAGCATAGGTTTAAGATCAGAGGCAAGAGATTTAAAAGGGACATCGGGACTGCTTCTTCACGCAAAGGGTGGTGTGTATTTGGAATGAACTGCCAGAAATAGTGGTTGAGGCGGACACATTAGCAACATTTAAAAACCATCTAGATAATTACATGGATAGGAGAGGTTTGGTCGGCTATGGGCCAAACGCGAGCAGATGAGACTAGCTCGCTGGGCAACACAGTTGGCATGTATGAATTGGGCCGAAGGGCCTGTTTCCACGCTGTATGACTCCAAGGTGGCAGTGAGTCATTGTCTCAAACCACTGCAGACCTTCTGCTGGGAGGCAGTTTTAGGATTTAGAGTCAGGAATATATTCCCAAATCAGGATGATGACTTGGAACCTCCAGATGGTGGTGTTCCTGTGTGTTTGTTGCCATTGCCTTCGCTAGTGGGAGAGTTCACGGGATTTGGGAAATGCTGTCAGATTATCCTAACCGTGTAGCAGGAGTGCATTTGTTGATGGAATGTACTACAGTCACCGGTGGTGGACTGAATGAATGCTTAGGGTGGTGGATGGAGTCCCAGTCGACCAATAACTTGCTGCCTTGGTCGAGAAGGTAAATGTATGCTGGTGCTGAGTTGTGCAATCATCACAGATTAAATTCCCGGCTCGTGCTGAGCTTGCTAACCTGAGAGAGCATGGTTTTGAAGTTGTTCTTTGTGACCTGATCAGAGGGATTGAGGGCCCCTCAATTCTCCTCCGACTGCATGCAACAAATTCAGGCCTGACTGCAATACTATGCAGACTGTAAAGCCTGCAGTATCTTGGCTCTTGAGATTGACGCCTCGACGGCCCTTGGCTGAGGTGGAGGCTGCGGTGCGGGAGAACTTACTCCAACAGGAGTGTGCTGTCAGGAGAGGACATTAAAAGGGAACTTCAGGAATAACGTGCTAGGATAACTCCAAAGTGAAATGGTGCCGCCAGATTAGCCCAGAACGGAGCAAAGTTGCACGTGTTTTTGGGTGCACAAGAACCGTTGGGAAATTTGTCTTCTCATTCTTCAGTTGTATTTTCACTCTTCCTAACACGTTCTTCCTTGTGCAAAACTCTCCCCAATGATGTCAACAGTAGGGTAATGGACAAAACCTGACTGCAGTTAGATTTTCAGCCTGACTGGTCTGAAAATGATGGTTCTTACCAACTGAGCTATTTAAAGAGCCAACGCACAAACTACATTCCTTGTTATCACTGAGATGTGTGACCTCCTGTGCCCTCACATGCCTTGACTGCTTTGCCCAAGGAAGTCAGGGTCATTGTCGCTCAGTTTTCTGGCCTCAGGACCATCTTGGGCTGCTGTTGCTGATTTCTATCACATCTCACAGCTCACTGCTCACTGCTTGATTAGGGAGTTAGTACAAACTCCATCCGCAAGGAGAGGAGATGTTTTACTTCAGCCCACAGGTAGACGTGGGTATTTGCCTGCATTGCAAGTTTCCCCAAGTGCAGGTGTTCAACTGCACTCATATCCTTACAGAGACCTCCCTGGCAACCTTGTGCCAGGAGCTCCTGGCTGTATCCCTGGAGGATCTCTGTGGCCCCCATACACAAGGAAGAAGCTTCCTTCAAGAAGAGCCTGTTCTTCAGTAACCAAGACCCCCTCACTCCTCTGGAAACACTCTGCCACACCCCCTCCTGTCATTGCAGCTGTTCATTGGCTGCTGTTCTCTGTGGTTGAAGAGATATTGCTACGTCCCAATAAGAGCTGCCTGCTTCACACTTGCTGTGTTACACTGCAACAATTGTGAGAAGTTGCTACAAGCCAATGCTTCAAACAGGGGCAAATGGGATTAGCTTCAATGGGCATCTTGGTCGGCATGGACAAGTTGGGCTGAAGGGCCTGTTTCCGTGCTGTATGGCTCTATTACTCTAATAGAGAGCATTACGTGGGACAACGAGACAGCGGTATGTTCAGTGAACTTCACATGTGAAGATCTTGCTCCTGCTATTCACACTTATTGTTCGGTTGACCTGCAATTCTGTCTTTCACCAAGAAAACGTGGGGCAATTGCTAGGCCAACATCTCCAGGGACAGTGCTGCTGCAAACAATAACTTGCAGGATCAGGCATAAAACTTTTCAGTTCTCTGAATAGTTATCACTCGTTCTTCCTGCCCAGTTCTGTCATCTTGGTGAATAACTCTATAATTCTGTCAGCTCAGTACATGTCTCTGGTCTACCTTAATTCCCCAATGGTCTATGTAGCGTCATTGTCCTGTTGGCTCGGAAGTTCCAGGAACTTGGCCCAGTAACTGTGAAGGATGCCGATATAGCCATCTGAGGATGGTGTGTGACTTGAAGCTGGGGGTAGAACCATAGAACAATACAGCACAATACAGGCCCTTCGGCCCACCATGTTGTGCTGACATTCAAACCACTCCTAAGACTATTTAACCCCTTCCTCCCACATATCCCTCCATCTTAAATTCATCCATATGCTTATCTAACAATCTCTTGAACTTGACCAACATATCAGCCTCCACCACCACCCCAGGCAGCGCATTCCATGCACCAACCACTCTCTGGGTGTAAAACCTCCCTCTGACGTTTCCCTTGAACTTCCCACCCATTACCTTAAAGCCACGCCCTCTTGTATTGAGCATTGGTGCCCTGGGAAAGAGGCGCTGGCTGTCCACTCTATCTATTCCTCTTAATATTTTGTATACCTCTATCATGTTTCCCCTCATCCTCCTCCTCTCCAATGAGTAAAGCCCTAGCTCTTTTAGTCTCTCCTCATAATCCATACTTTCTAATCCAGGCAGCATCCTGGTAAATCTCCTCTGCACCCTTTCCAACGCCTCCACATCCTTCCTATGATGAGGTGACCAGAACTGGACACAGTACTCTAAGTGTGGTCTAACCAGAGTTTTGTAAAGCTGCATCATTACTTTGTGGCTCTTAAACTCGATCCCACGACTTATGAAAGCTAACATCCCATAAGCTTTCTTAACTACCCTATCCACCTGTGTGGCAACTTTCAGTGATCTGTGGATGTGAACCCCCCCAGATCCCTCTGCTCCTCTACACTGCCCAGAATCCTGCCATTTACCTTGTATTCCGCCTTGGAGTTTGTCCTTCCAAAGTGTACCACCTCACACTTCTCCAGATTGAACTCCATCTACCACTTCTCAGCCCAGCTCTGCATCCTATCAATATCCCTCTGTAAGCTTCGACAGCCCTCCACACTATCCACAACACCACCAATCTTTGTGTCATCTGCAAACTTGCTAACCCACCCTTCCATCCCCTCATCTAAGTCATTAATAAATATCACAAAAAGTAGAGGTCCCAGAACCAATCCCTGTGGGACACCACTGGTCACAGCCCTCCAGTCCGAATGCACTCCCTCCACCACAACCCTCTGCCTCCTACTGGCAAGCCAATTCTGAATCCACACGGCCAAGCCTCCCTGGATCCCTTGGCCTCTGACCTTCTGAAGAAGCCTACCATGCGGAACCTTGTCGAACGCCTTACTAAAATCCATGTAGACCACATCTACTGCACTACCCTCATCAATCTTCCTGGTCACCTCCTCAAAGAACCCTATCAGGCTAGTGAGGCAAGATCTTCCCTTCACAAATCCATGCTGGCTGTCCTTAATCAGTCCATGATTCTCTAAATGATCATAGATCCTATCTCTTAGAATCCTTTCTAGCAGCTTACCCACCACATACGTAAGGCTCACTGGTCCTTAATTCCCTGGACTATCCCAGCGACCTTTTTTGAATAAGGGGACAACATTCGCCACCCTCCAATCCTCCGGTACCATCCCCATTGACAATGAGGACTCAAAGATCCTAGTCAATGGTTCAGCAATCTCCTCCCTCGCTTCACAAAGCAGCCTGGGGAATATTCCGTCAGGCCCCAGGGACTTATCTGTCCTAATATTTTCTAACAGGTCCAACACATCCTCTCTCTTGATATCTACATACTCTAGAACATTACCCTTCCCAACACTGTCCTCAGCGTCATCAAGACCCCCCTCATTGGTGAATACTGAAGAGAAGTATTCATTGAGAACCTCACCCACTTCCACAGCTTCCAGGCACTTCTTCCCACCTTTGTCTTTAATCGGACCCACCTTTACTCTAGCCATCCTTCTGCTCTTCACGTACGAGTAAAAAGCCTTGGGATTCTCCTTAACGCTACTCGCCAAAGCCTTTTCATGTCCCCTTCTCGCTCTCCTCAGCCCTTCTTAGGTTCCTTCCTTGCTACTCTATATTCCACACAAGCTCTGTCCAATCCTTGCTGCTTACACCTTATGTATGCTGCCTTCTTCTTCCTAACTAGTTGTTCCACCTCTCTTGTCACTCATGGTTCCTTCACCCTACCATTCCTTCTCTACCTCACTGGGACAAATTTATCCCTAACATCTTGCAAGAGATCCCTGAACATCGACCACATCTCTATAGTACATTTCCCTTCAAAAATGTCACCCCAATTTACATTCTCTCGTTCTCGCCTTATAGCCTCATAATTCGCATTTCCCCAATTAAATATCTTCCCATCCTCTTTGCTCCTATCCCTGTCCATGACAATTCTAAAGGTTATGGAGCAGTGGTCGCTATCTCCCAAATGCTCACCCACCGATAGATCTGTCACCTGACCCAGTTCATTACCTAAAACTAGATCTAATATGGCATTTTCTCTAGTCGGCTTGTCAACATACTGTGACAGGAATCCGTCCTGGACACACTTAACAAACTCTGCCCCATCTAAACCTTTGGCACTAAGCAGGTGCCAGTCAATATTTGGGAAGTTGAAGTCTCCCACTATAATAACCCTGTTATTTTCGCATCTTTCCAAAATCTGCCTCCCAATCTGCTCCTCCATATCCCTACTGCTACCGGGGGGCCTATAGAATACTCCCAGTAGAGTAACTGCTCCTTTCTTGTTCCTAACTTCCACCCATATTGACTCTAGAGAGGATCCTTCTACATTTTCCACCCTTTCTGCAGCTGTAATAGTGTCCCTGACCAGTATCGCCACTGCTCCTCCTCTTCTCCCCCCCCCCATCCCTTTTAAAACACTGAAAACCAGGAATATTCAATATCCATTCGTGCCCTGATGTCAGCCATGTCTCTGTGATAGCCACAATATCGTAGTCCCATGTACTTATCCAAGCTCTCAGTTCATCTCCCTTGTTCCTGATGCTTCTTACATTTAAATAAGTGCACTTTAGCCCATCCGCCTTACTACTTTTGTAGCCTGTACTCTGCTTCTCCTTCCTTAAAGCCTTGCTACCTGTTAGATCTGACTTTTCCCCATCCCCTTCTTCCTCTGACCTACCCCTCTGGTTCCCATCCCCCTCGCAAACTGGTTTAAACCCTCCCAAACCACCCTAGCAAACCTGGCTGCAAGGATATTGGCCCCCCTCAGGTTCGGGTGTAACCCGTCCTCTCTGTACAGGTCCCACCTTCTCCAGAAGAGATCCCAATGATCCAAAAATCTAAAACCTCCCCTCCTGCACCAACTTCTCAGCCACACATTTAGTTGCCATCTCCTCCTATTCCTACCTTCACTATTGCGTGGCACTGGCAGCAATCCCGAGATTGCTACCCTTGAGGTCCTGTCCTTCAGCCTTCTGCCTAGCTCCCTAAACTCACTTTTCAGGACCTGATCCCTCTTCCTACCTATGTCGTTGGTACCAACATAAACCACGACTTCTGGCTGTTCTCCCTCCCGCTCAAGAATCCTGTGGACCCGATCAGAGACATCCCGGACCCTGGCACCTGGGAGGCAACATACCATCTGGGATTCATGCTCACTGCCACAGAACCTCCTATCTGTTTCATTGTATCGAGTCCCCTATCACCACTGCCTTCCTCTTCTCCTCCCTTCTGAGCAGCAGGACCAGTCCCAGTGCCAGAGACCTGGCTACTGCTGCTAGGCCCCTGCAGGTCATCCCCCTGAACAGCTTCCAAAGTGGAAAACCTGTTATTGAGGGGAACAGCCTCCGCGGTCCTCTGTACTATCTGCCTGTTCCTTTTCTTTCTCCTTTTCTCTCCCCTGACAGTCACTCTTCTATCTACTTCCTGGACTCCAGAAGTACCTGCTGTAATGGGGGGTGACTGTCTCCTGATGTGCAGTATCTCTCCCCCTCCCTAATGCTCCGCAGTGTTTGAAGCTGCAGCTCCAGCTCATCAATTTTGAGCCGAAGTTCCTCCAGCCTCAAGCACTTACTGCAGATGTGGCCATCGTGGACCGCAGCAAGGTCCACGAGTTCCCACATCAAGCAGCTGCAGCACACCACCATGTCCTCCATCTGAACTAATTCTTTTTTTCTCCCCCCACCTAGTTCTTTCCTACTTAAAAATTTATAACAGATAACAGTTCTCATTGCACCTGCTGCCCAAGTCTTGCGCATTCACATTGGAATATGCAGGAACATAAGAAGCTGCAGAGAGTAGTGGACTCAGCCCAATACGTCACGGCACATCTCTCCCCATCAGTAGACTCTTCATGAGGCACTGCCTGCCTTAAAGATCCCCACCATCTGGGCCATGCCACCTTCTCAAGGCTACCAT
This sequence comes from Pristis pectinata, assembly GCF_009764475.1. Classification (NCBI taxonomy): domain Eukaryota; kingdom Metazoa; phylum Chordata; class Chondrichthyes; order Rhinopristiformes; family Pristidae; genus Pristis; species Pristis pectinata. The sequence continues at coordinate 23,332,044 of NC_067406.1, forward strand.
CAGGCAGGAGGTACAGAAGCCTGAAGTCCCACACCACCAGGTTCAAGAACAGCTACTTCCCTTCAACCATTTTGTTCTTGAATCAACCTGCACAGACCTAATCACTACCTCAGTTAAAGCAAAGATGGAGACACAAAAAATTCTGCAGATGCTGGAATCTGGAGCAATACACAAAAAGTGCTGGAGGAACTCAGCAGGTCAGGCAGCACCCATGGAGGGAAATAAACAGTCAACGTTTCAGACCGAGACACTTCATCAGGACTGGGAAGGAAGAGGGCAGAAGCCAGAATAAGAAGGTGGGGGAAGGGGGAGGACCACACACAGGCAGGGGATAGGTGAATTCAGGTGATAGGTGAGTCCAGGTGAGGGGGGGGGGGGGAGATAGGTGGGTGGGGGAGGGGCAGAAGATGTAATAAGATGAGAGGTGATAGGTAGAAGAGGCAAAGGGCTGAAGAAGGAGGAATCCGGTAGGAGAAGGCAGTGGACCATGGAATAAAGGATGTAGGAGGAGAGGAGATGGGCAGGTCATCAAGGCGGGGAAGGGAGTCACAGGAATAAGGGAAGACAAAAGAGTGTGGGGGTGTGGGAAGAAAAAGAAGGGGTGGGGGTTACCGGAAATGAGAGAAGTCGAAGTTGAGGCCATCAGGTTGGAGGCTCCCAAGGCGGAATATGAGGTGCTGTTCCTCCAACCTGCGTCTGAAACCTGTGTATTAAAGCAACACTTTGACCACTTACACTACAATAGACTTTGTTTTTATTTTGGTCTGATTGTGTTTTCCTGTATAATTTTTGTACAATTTATCTTTTTCTTGTGAATGTGCATCTGATGCTATGTGCCTGTGCTGCTGCTGCAAGTAAGTTTTTCATAGCACCTGTGCATACTTGACTTCAACTTCTAAGCTGTAGAAGTCAAGGTTTGGATGGTGCTGTGACAAGCTGATGTATTCCATCTTGTATGTTGCCTCTGGTATCACACTGATTAGAGGTTTATTTTGTCTTTCAGATTCTTTGTCTTCAGGTGATGATGAAGATGATGATGATGATGGGACTGAGGATACAGGTACTGTACCAGTGACTAGGAGCCTTTTGCTGTTTCTCCCCCTCCTTAGGAATCATGCTGCCCTATCTAAAAGGCAAGCAGAGAACTTCTGGTTGGCAGTCCCTTCCCACTGAGGGTAGAGCAAAATGGTCATTCGCTTTGTTGCTGTTAGTGGAACGTTGGTGAGCAGTATCATTGCTGAAATCATGCACTTCGTTCAAAAGCAGTCACTTCACTTCGTAGCATGTTAAATGCTATGAGACATGAGGCGCTGAGATAGATTACTGACTTTCAATTGTGAATTTTACAGTACTGGGCAAATGATCCAGAGTAATGGTGCAGTAGAGGAACAAGTGCTTTGCTGTTGCTTGTATTTACTCCAGATCTTTAACTCTATAAAACTAGCATGCTTGTCACAAAATCTGTGTACAAGCCATATGGGCTGGTTAATGAGGTTTCTGACTGTTAAATTTAGCCTCTTCAGGCTATTTACTGTGCAGATACTTGAATGGGGAGCTAAGTATAGCTGCCCCTGGTTCATATGCATATAGAAGGAGGGGGAGGTATAAGCAGCCAAGGTTCCCACTTCCGGTCACTCCCAGTAACATAAGCAAGAAAGACAGGCAGACAGAGTGTGCCTGAGTGTGAAAGCAAGGACAGATTATGGAGAGCTGTAAGGACACAAGGTCAGGCTTATGATCTCGTTTGTGGTTGAATCAAAGTTGAGTTTATGCATACATTTGATGAATTAACGGGATCTGCTGGAAACCATATCCTCGTAACCCTGGGTGTGCAAGGAGAAAGATATGAGGTGATGGAAGTCTGTTCTCACCAGAGGATGCAAGGTCGTGGGAAGGAACATAGACCAAGAACAGGCCCTCAGTCCACCATGTTCATGCTGTCCATCGAGTACCTGTCTATACTAAGCCCACTTGCCAGCACTTGGTTCCCAGCCTTGCATGCCTTGGCAACTCAAGTGCTTATCTGACTATTTCTTAAATGTTATGAGAATCTCTGCCCCCACCACCTGAAAGTATCCAGCAATGAGTTACAGATCTAGGATTCCTATATATAGATTTGATAAACTTCTTAAAAAAAATGCATGCTTTTTTATTTATCACATCTTTTGGAAATAGTCCATACACTTCAGTTGATTTACAATTGTGTATCATTTTTGTTCTGCAGAGAATAGCACCTAATGACATTATGACAGACAGCTACATGTTGTTTATTTGGATGTGGTACAAGGTCCCCACAGACAGGGCCATGGGTTTGTGAAAGTCTACCTGAAGCACTGGAAACAAGCAGGTTTCTGGTTCAGCTGTTCCTCTTGATAATGCAGCACTCGCTGAGTGAGGAAGTCCAACAGCAGTGCACGTTGCAAGCTCCAGAGGGAGAGCTGAATGCAGAATGTGGAGCAAGAGTGTAGCTATACAAATCCATATCTTAGAATTAAGCTGTTTCTGATATTTGTGGGGCTAACATTGTGCTTAAGAAAGGTTTTGAATAGAACAGCAAAAAGTTTTCTTTTGGAATTGTTCGAGTGAAATAATTTCCACTCTGCATGTCTCAGCAAGCAGGAGCTCCTGGCAAGAAGGTTACATTAATGATGCCAGCCCAGCAGTGAGCATCTCCTGAAGATTTAGCAAGTTAATGACACCTTGTTGTTAATGGGGTTGACCCCCAACCTACACTTACCACCCCAGCCAGTTTCAGTTTATAATCCAGAACACATGTCCATGGAGCTGCCATTCACTGGGAAAAGAAAATAAACCATTCCCAGGACCATTTGGGGAAAATGTGAGTTGCAGATGACCAGTAATAATTTAGGCTACTAATTTAGTGTTATTTAAAGCTACCGGTATGCGGAAGTGCTCAGGTGCCTGTCTCCTTCAGCCATTTGGCTACACCAGTAATGCAGAAGGTTTATCTGCTGAGTTACTGAGCCATTTCACCCAGAAGGTCCTGGGCCTGATATCTGCTCTGCCTATAGATGGGGGACAACATCAGCATCGGTGCACCTGAAAGAGGAAAATCATCTGGGATTCCTGCTCCTGATTTAGACCGTGTGTAAGGTCAGGCTTGTATCAATACGCAGCCTGCTGATACTCCCAGAGTGGCTAATAAACAAGCATCAATCACCCAGACAAGTTAGTAGGGAATCTGCACCTCGTTCATGCCCTAGTTAAGAAGTCGCCATGGTGACACTTAATTTCCCCGCAAGTTACTTACCAGTCCTGATGCAGGGTTTCGACCCAAAACAACAACTATCCCTTTTCCGTCATAAGGCTGACTGACCTGCTGAGTTCCTCCAGCAGTTTGTTTTTTTTTTGCTCTAGATTACAGCATCTGCAGTCTCATGTGTCTCCTTCTTACTAGTGGGTGTCATAACATTGAGTCCTTATTCAGCAGAAGCCAGTGTGGAGCTGAGATCGATGAATGTGGTTGTTCTGTCATCCAGAGTAATAGGCCCACAAGTTACGAGAGCCTGTGGCCAAGCAGTTTACATGTGTGTGTTTCACACCACAGGCCTTCCACCGGTTAAAGAATCTTTCCTTCTTGTAAATGAGCTTCTGTATTCATCTGTCTCACTGGGACTTGCCATCTTGTTTATTTCCTCAGCAGCCAGTGTTCTGCATGAAACTTCACTCAACAACTATTAAAATGTCTCTTTGTTTTCTAGTGCATCTCACAGCAGTGTTCTGGCATAGGTACAAGCACAGAATATTAACAGGGGAGAGGATTTTTGAAGATTATTTTTTGAACTGATGTGCAGGATCTGACAGACACTAAGAGTCGAGGAGATTGAGTGCAGTAAGGACTGTGAGTCGTTGCTGAGGTGCCCAGTGATCAGTGCCAACCCCACTGTTCAAATGCCATCAGGAGTGGGAAAGCCAAACATGTCTTCCCCTCTTCCTTAACCACCCCCACCTCCCCAATGCTCTGCAGCCATTTACCATGAGTTCACTGTGCAGTCTCTCTCTCTCTCTCTCTCTCTCTCTCTCCACTCAGTAGACTCCTCAGAGACTGCACATCAGACACTGGCTTCGGTGTCTCCTCTTCCAACTCAAGGCCCATGTTAGTCCTTGGCTTCTCACCGCGGTGGGGGTGGGAAGCACAGTTGGTCTGCTGGCTCAGTGTCAGCGGGCACTGAGTCGCTTTAGCGCCTCCACTCATTGGCACTTTGCAGTGGAGAGCGAACACTGGCAGCCCAAACACCACCGAGGATACTTATGCCACGTGCATTGTGCCAGCCATGCCACTGGCACCTTGACCTACTTGGCTCCTGTATTCGGTGGGGAGCCCTGCTCCCAGCACCAAGCGCAGCCTTGCCCAGTTTACCATGCAAGCCTACCGGTGATGGCAGGATGTCAACATCAGGACCACCCATGTGGCCTGGAGGACAGGTATTCCCGACAGGCGGAGGCCTGTTATTTGTTTTGGCCCACCTAGCAACAGCTCTAATGATTAATTGGGACAAGATGAGATCACGTACGGTAATTACAAAGAAGCATTGTTCCTGCTGCCGAGAAAGGTTCCAGGACTGCAGTTAGAGACGTGGCAAGAGCATTTATTTTAAATTCTGTGTGTGCTAAGTATGGGGGCCAGCATTGGTTCACCATCTATTTTAGCCAAGAGCTCAGGTCTGGCCCTACATGGGGCCTCTTGGGAATTGTCCCAATGAACTGGTGGGGCTCCACAAGTGGGTTGGCCTTCTGCAGACTCAGGCTTCAGGCATCTGGCTGGCTAGCAAGAGCTTTGAGTCAGTGCCTTTGGGAGGGGAGGGATGGAGGACATCAGGAGGGCCAGATGTTAACACCCCTTCTGGATCTGCATCAAAATGTAATGAAGAATTCCTTACCCATTTGTTGGCATGCTGCTTGCATCCAAACTACGAGCCTTGAGACTGCTGCTGGAGGTAAAGAGATTCCTGGCAGGAAACCAGTGACCCTCAAATCAGAGCTATCAGACGTCAGCTTGGGCCTGCATTTCTATGAGATATATTTGTTTTCCACAGATGCAAAGAGTTAGCAGTGGCACAGCTAATAGAGCTGCTCCTCACCACGCCGAAGGCTGGGTGCTGTCTGTGTGGAATTTGCACCTTCTCCCTGTGATCGCGTGGGTTTCCTCCAGGTGCTCCGGTTTCCTCCCACAAACCAAAGATGTGCGGGTCGGTAGGTTAATTGGCCACTGTAAATTGTCCCTGGTGTGTAGGTGAATGGTAGAATCTGATGGGGAGTTGAAGAGAAATTAGGGAGAGTAAAAAAAAATGGGATTAATGTAGGATTAGTGTAAACGTGTGGCTGATGGTTGGCACAGAACCGGTGGGCTAGAGGTCGCGTTTCCATGCTGCATCTCTCTGATTCTGTAACTAACTGGCACATCACCCAGGTAATGGCAAAGGATCTTCATATAAACGAGTTGTCACATCACATCATGCAGTTCCAACCCACACAGCTCCTTCTATATGGTATGCGGTGCAGAGTTCGTAACCTTAATCCACACATCACATACATCTTTCTGAAGCACACTGCAAGTGAGGATTAGTTTTGGACAGCTGGAGTGAGGAGCCAGCGCAGAGACGGTGAACCCTCCAGTGTGCAGCCGGTGCAGAGGGTAGCTGAGTCGGCACAGGTTGCCAGGAAGGTAATGTGATGCCTGTAATTGAGAGCAGCGTATGGAGAAAATGTGCTGCTGCTGCTGCCTGGAGTATAACCCAGACATAAATCTGCCTTGTGACCATCATTGGCTCTGTCACAGGATATCAGCATTTTAAAGAAGGGATTAGTAAAAATTGGAGCCACTTTATTGCTTTAGGAAGTTAGATGATGGCTAATCCAGTCCAAATAAGTCTACTGCTTCCAACAAAACATTCATTTCTAAGCTTGTTAGTCTTGATTTGAATGCACATCAAAATTTCTCTTTGTGTGTGCTGGAAAAAGAAATCTAATTGTGGACTTAATTCTGGGTTATGCAAGATGGCTTAAAATTGTATCACAGCTGAGAAATGGCAGAGAAAGAATAAAACAAAAGGGGCAGGAGACTTGTCACTAATCTTCACCTAAGTACATCTCTTGCTGGTAACGCTCACGTTATCTTCATACAGAAAGATTTCTCAGTATGCTTTCCTGAATAAAAATAAATGCCTGCCTTCCTGGAGTTACGGTAGCTTGCTGTGCATGGCTTGACAACTGTGGTTGTGTTTCGAAAGGTCCTCATTAGTGTAAAGCACATCTGGACACCACTTCCCCCATCACCCACTCAAGGTCACATCAGTCGCTGTAGAAGTGCAAGTTGCCTCTTGTGCCCGGCAGGGAGAGTGAGAGGGATCTGCAACACCAGGGGATGGGGTGGCAAAGGCCCAGTTTGCAGGACGGATTCATTGCAGGTTATGAGGCAGAGAGCTGTGAAGTGAATCCAAAGGACATGGAGCAAGGTGCATCACAGTGCGATTTGTAGATTATGTGATGCTTCTGGGGACACTTAGCCAGTGAAAGTTATTGAGGTAGCGTGAGGTTAGGTCACACACAAGAAGTAAGCCATCGTTATCCAGGGCAAGAGAACCAGTGGAACCTGTCACACCTCCAAGGTCCAAATCCACAACCTCTACCAGCAAGGATTAGTGCAGCAAGCATGGAGGAACATCAACTGTAGGTTCCCCTCCGGGTCACAGACTGTTTTGATCTGGAAATATATTACTAGGCTTTCATCAGCACGGGGTCTCAGTCCTGGAATTTCTTTGCCAAGAATCCTGCGAGAGCACCTTCACTGGAAGGACTGCAGTGGTTCGAGAAGGTGACTCAGCACCACCTTCTGAAGGTCAGTTAGAGATGGACAATGAACACTGGTACAGTCAGCAACACCCAGATCACCTAAAGGAAGACGTAATGTTGAGACTATAGGATTTGACTGGATGACGATGAAGGGGAGCAAGTATTCTGAACGAGTTCTAGTTTATGGAGGCAATTGGCTGACACGGAAAGCAGGCAAGCTGTGAGATAATTAATTGTATATCTGAGGCTCTGCAGCACTGGAGGGGAGGCAGAGGCGGAGGTGGGTTATGATTTAGGAAGGTAGTGGTCTTGGTAAAAGATCACGTGAAGGAAGCAGATGCATCTGACAGCCGATTTACGTAATACATCCTCTCCCAAGACCAGTTCTTGACATCACTCCACAGAGCCAGCCTCCAGTTACACTGCAGTATCTGTGCTACAGTGAAAGTGACACAGGTAACATACATTATGGACTTTCTCAGCACTCATTTACTCCAGTGCTTGTGTGACAATGTCCCCATTTTCTGACTTCAGCCTACTGTCATTCACCTAGTACTTAAGTGTTTTGAAGGAAGGAGTTAACCTCCAGTCTTCTTCCTTCATTTCTGTAGTCACACTTAACGATAGAGGAACGTACTCTTGGGGTCAGTGATAATGCAAGTCTGGTGAAAGCTTAATATTTCCCCTCAACCAAAAGATAATTATGTTTTTCTGGCAATCACACTTAAGTCAAATAAAAACAATGCTTCACTTTCGTAAATAAGTCTGTTTATACATGTTCCCTGTGGATTCACAGCAATGTGCCTTTAAGTATTGAGAGGCTATTTGATCTTTAATTAAATCTGGCTGTGCATTCACAAGCATCAGATGGACAAATGATATAATTAGCAGGGATTCCATCTACACAATCTGGTAGGCACTAATTTATTAAAAGGGGCCCCAGTCTTTTTAATCAAATTGAATACATAATCATTAACTGGGTATTTAACCAGCTGTCCTCCGAAGAAAGTAGGAGGCTGATAATCCAGCAGTGTCCTTGTATAATACTTGATGTCACAGACTTTGAGATAAAGCTTATCTGTAACACACACCATTCTCTTGCGCAGCCATAACCTTAATCAGGACCATGGGGTGAAAATTATATTGTTCAGTAGTAGTAATAAATTCATTCCCTTGGCAACCTGGAAGTTCTCTATCAGCAAATGTTTCAGAAAAAAAATCAGCGGAAGACTTCCTCTTCTTTACATGAGGATCATGAAAGATTTCTTTCTTCACTATTTCTGTTGGAATGATAAAGACTTCTTACTGGAGAAGGATTTCATCGGGAATGTGACTAGGTTCAATTTTCCCCATTATATCTTGCAGAGATAAACTTAGTACAGATGGCCTACTGTACTGTGATCAAACAAAACCTCCCTTCCCCAACACTCTTACCTTAAAGGTACTCTTCATTTTGGGATCTAATTCAGTACCGTTTCAGTCTGAGCAGTAACTCTTAAACTCAAATTTTACTCTTGCTTTCATTCTCCATTCATTAAAACATTTTTTTAATCCTAATTAAGTGTCAGGTTTGGCTCACTTGCCTCAAAATGAAAGGATTGTGGATTAAATTCTCAGGCCCTTGATCACTTTATTTTTTTTCTGAGGCTCTGGTTCTGTGGTGAGGGCTTGCTCTGTTTCACAGGACATCGTTTTGTACCAGATAGGAGGTCCCGTTTGATCTCTTGCCTGGATGTGAAGAGGAACAGGAACGTTTCCAACACTCCCAGCCAAAACCTATGCCTTGACAAGTCATACAAAGGAACAGTTTAATTGGTCATTAATCTCATGCTGTTTGCTATGCCTAAAACTGCCACCTTGTTTCCCTTTGTTGAAGTAAGAACTGCACTTCTAAAGTACTTCATTGGCTGTGAGGAGTTTTGGAACCTGCCGAGATGGTGACAGGGCCAATACAAATTCAAGTACTTCCTTAATTTTCATGTGCCTCCATTCCCTCAGCCACCAGCCCCTCTCGTCCCAATCCCTACTCTCAACCAGCCTCTTTCCTATAGCTCCTTGCCCCAAGCCTCCAGCCCCTGGGCCACAACCTCCTCACCCCACCCCCTGCTTTCCCCAGATCCCCTGCTCCCACCCCCTGGCCCACAGCCCTCTACAGTCAGCCTTTGTGCACTTTGTCCACCAATACCAAATATTCCTGCCTTTGGAGTATCAGGGTTCAACGATTGGCTGCAGGGAATTTGTTGAGCCAGGGAGCTGGAGCACGGCAAATGAGTTTGGAAGGCAGTTTGGCTGTGGAGCCTGGATGTGAAAAGTACTGTAAGGGAATGTGTGGAATCTGCTGCAGTAATTCACAGGGGAATCACATCACGGGGGTTTCAACTCAATTGGCAGCATGCAGGCTTCACGCATTATTTTATAAATGCCATTGATTCTTATGTTGCAATCTCTGCTGTTTACTTTTTTGTTTCTATGTTATCCCACTTGCATAATCATCACATCTGTTAGCAAAAGCAGATTGAAATCCAGTCAACAGCCCGCTGGTGGCTGTCCAGAAATACCAGCCAGTCAATGCTGATACGCAAGAAGGAGCAAAAGCTGGGTAAGGAAGGCAGAGTAGTGGCTCCCATCTCTAGGATTAATTCACGTCTCCAGCCCTTCTGTGTGTACCACCCTGGGATACAGGTGTGTCATTGGCACATCCGTGCATTGGTTGGGACAGTCTATAACCAGTGTTCAATCAGGAAGGGATTATGGAGAATTATGATTTAAGCAAGACTCCCTCGTCTGATTGTTGATCAATATATTAGTTTGCTTGTGAGATAACCTACAGTTTCATAATTCTACTAATACTCTCTCTCTCTCAATAGCAGTCAGTGCCCTGAAGCAGCTTTACTTCTTGGGCCAACACCTTCCCAAGTGATCAGGGTGATGAGGGTGGCACAGTGTCACCATACGAGTTTCCTTGAGTACTCCGGTTTCCTCCCACATCCCAAAAACATGCAGGTTGGGAGGCTAATTGCCCTCTGTAAATCGCCCCTAGTGGGTAGGAGAGTGGTACAACTTCAGGGGAGTTGATGGCAATTTGGGGAGAAAAGGTTTCTTATAAACCAGAAGGGCATGAGGTTACTTTGTGGACCAGCATGGACTCAGTGGGCCAAATGGCCTCCTTCCATGTTGAAAGGAAATGCGAAAGGAGAGAATGAGAAAATCATACTTGTGGGCTTGCTGCTCTTGCATATTTAGAGCACTTAGTGGCTAAGGAGTCAAAGAGGGGATTGATAACCTGGGATTTCAGTGACTGCTTGTTTCACAAGTGGGCACTGTCCCTTTGGTCTGGCGTGAAGGAAGCTCTTCAGGTGAAGGCATTTTCATCCAGAGCCATCCAGGCTGAAAAGCGTACTTCAGGTTTCAGGACCATTTACATCCTTGGCTGTTTCTAATGTGCATAATAACAGCAGTAAGTGCAACAACAAGCATTTGCATTTATTTAGTGCTTTTAACTTGGTGAAAAACCGGAATGCACTTCACTAAAATATTACCAGAGAAGTGTGGTTATTGCTGAGCACAAACAATTTGGCAAAGCGGTGAGTTTTAAGGAATATTCTAAAGGGGAAGAGATGGAGAAGCAGAGAGGTTTAGGGAAGGAAATCCAGGAGGTCAGGTCCCTGAGAGCTGAAGGCATGGCTGCCATTGACGGAAAGAATAAAACCTGTGATGTATTGGAGGTCAGAAGATTTTGCATAAATTGCTGTCTGGAAGACATCAAGGAATAGGAAGGGGTGAGGCTGTGTAGGGAATTGTAAGGACTGAAGCTTTACAGGCGTGGGAGCCAGGAAAGGGCACTGAGGTCACTGGTGCAGGGGACTGAGTGCACGGCTTCACAGCAACCATGTTTTGGATGAGCACAACCTTCCGGCAGAGTGAAAAAGATGAAGACTAGGAATGACCGGATGAATGAGGGTTTCAGCAGTCGATAAGTTGAGGCTAGGTTGGAGGCAGACGGTCCTGCTGGTGGAGCGAGTGTGGGACAGTATCAGAGTTTATTGTCAAATGGAACGCAAAGGTTGCAGACATTTCAGCCGTAGAAACTGGCCACCAATGGATTCCTTCTATGCAAGGTTTAGTTGGAGGAAAGCTCTTCTGTGTTGGACATTCAGGTGCATTGGAGAGTTTGCAGGAGGTAATGATAAACTGACAGTCTTGTATCAATCCAGGCTAGATGTGGAAAGGCTCAGAATGATGTCCAAATGTTAAATCTGCCAGTTGTCATACAGAGAACATGAACAAGACACAAACAAAGCTCTGGTACAAAAGCGTTTAGCGTACATACCACCAGCTCAGACTGGTATAATAATGATGCACATGGAAACCACAGTCCACTTCCAGCAAGACCCCATGAGCTACAGACCATGGACAATGATTAGCGGGCAGGGTTTGTGACACAAATGAGCCACATTTACTTTAAGAAGAATTTTTGAGTTTGGCACATTTTGAGGCTGCAAGAGGTAAAAAAACACCAGAAACGTCCCACAACATATCACGGCACAGATTGAAGGGAAAGCCCACTTCTCTTGCTCAACATTGGAAATCTGAAAGCAGCAGCTGGGAGTTGGAACCCTAATCATTGGTTTGAGAAGTTATTCTAGGCAGTTTGCCTTCATTCTCATCCTCATACAGACACATGCAAATGTGCCTCACAGTGAGTGCTTGATTAACCATGAGCACACCTCTGATCCAGGGCTGATGTAGTCTTTTTCCCACAGCCCATAACCTTGTTCCCCACTGCCTCATAAATAGTTTTGTTCAGTGAAATTAAATCACTTTGCGTTGGCAGTCATTGAGTTCTCTTGTTAGTGCTGAGGTCAGGGAGACAATGTTCTTGGCCATATCTGTCTGCAGAGAAACATCTCCCTCACTGCAAATCTGTCAGCCAATATCTACTGAGTGCCAGGGAAAAATAAATGGCTTGCATTATTGGTTCGACTCGCATGTGAAGGTTAACAGTGAGAACTGCTGTGACCCAGCATTGGCCCAAAGCAGCAAGCTTTGATTAAGCTCTTGGTGCTGGGAAAGTAAATTAGTTTAACGCTGCTGCTCCATGCTGGGTGAGTAGTGATAGAGCCCAGCGATATATGACAGGCAAACAATGTGTGAAGCGTTGCCCAGGCTGATAGACAGGAATCTTCCCTAAATCCTCCCTCACTCTCACCCCTTTGCTTGCCCACAGCTGCCCAAGACACACACACATTCAGAACGCAGGCATGAATGGTACACAGGCAGCCTCTCACCTGTGTGGTTACACATTGGGAAAGCACAGTCTGAAGCAACCAGAATGTAGGGTGGTGCAGGAGGAATGGGGAGTGGGTGGAGAACTTGGCAAGGGAGAGCAGATTAATCATTCCAGTCCACACTCATTTTTTTTTAAGTTTATAAATTACATCTTGGAAAGGTGTATGAAATGTTGACACAACTTTCCATTCCCGCTCAGAGGAGGTCAGTGCCACCTGCAAACACGCCACATTTATTTGTCAGTGGATCTAGCTCCTACCGAGAGCTGCAGGTTTGTGACAGCTCTTGTCGGGGTTTGTTTGGGGAATGGGGGAGGGATGTACGGGAGTGGGCCAGAATAGGCCCCTGCTTTCCATTCTGAGATGGAGAGGTTCTCGCAGAGTCTTTTTCTTGTCAACAGAGGGAATTCAGTGCAACTTGCTGGGAATATGGAAGCAGGTTTCGATGGCAGAAGAGCCTGTGTTAGAATTTATTAGCCTTGCTGCTGCCCTGTTCCGTGGTCCCAATTGGACCATTTTCTTCACTTAAGTTTTCTCCCCTCCTTGGCTGGAAGCATTGTCTTCTTGCTGCAGTGCAGTTCCACATGGTCTGGCAACCCTCTCACATCATGGGCTATTCGGCAGTGGAGGGCATCAAAGCTACAAATGGTTAAGTTCCAGTTGTAGCAAAGTCCATTTCTGAGCATTTCTGTCGGCACAATATGCTTACACTATCCAAACTATTTTGAAACCCAAAGGAAATCAAAAAAACTGCAGTTGCTGGAAATCTGAAATAAAACCAGAAAATGCTGGAAACACTCAGCAGGTCAGGCAGCATCTGTGGAAAGATGTTTATATCTATGGTGCTGAGGTCGAGAGGGTTGAGAGCTTCAAGTTCCTCGGAGGGAACATCATCAATAGCCTGACCTGGTCCAACCACGTGGATGCCACGGACAAGAAAGCTCACCAACGCCTCTATTTCCTCAGGAGGCCAAAGAAATTTTGCATGTTCCCATTGACCCTCACCAATTTTTATCGATGCACCATAAAAAGCATCCTATCTGGATGTATCATGGCTTGGTATGGCAACTGCTCTGTCAGTGACCGCAAGAAACTGCAGAGAGTTGTGGACACAGCTCAGCGTGTCACAGAAACCAGCCTCCCCTCTGTGGACTCTGTCTACACATCTCGCTGCCTCGGTAAAGCAGCCAGCATAATCAAAGACTCCGCCTAGCCCAGACATTCTCTCTTCTCCCCTCTCCCATTGGGCAGAAGATACAAAAGCCTGAAAGTACGTACCACCAGGCTCAAGGACAGCTTCTATCCCGCTGTTATAAGACTATTGAACGGTTCCCTAGTACAATAAGATGGACTCTTGACCTCACAATCTACCTCGTTATGACCTTGCACCTTATTGTCTACCTGCACTGCACTTTCTCTGTACCTGTAACACTTTATTCTGCATTCTGTTATTGTTTTACCTTGTACTACCTCAATGTACTGTTTGAATTGATCTGTATGAACAGTATGCAAGACAAGTTTTTCACTGTACCTCAGTCCATGTGACAGTATAAACCAATTTACCGGGAAAAACTGTTAATGTTCTGAAGAAGGGTCCCGGACCTGAATTGTTAACTCAAAGTCGGGTTTATTGTCATACGCACAAGTACATTTATGCACAGGTACAATGATAAACTTACTTGCAGCAGCAGCATCAACTCGTTCTCTTTCCACAGATGCTGGCTGACCTGCTGAACATTTTCAGCAGTTTCTGTTTTTATTTGGAAGCCCGTTATCTTGTCATGCGCTGTTTGGAAGGCCACCGCTCTCCTGTTAGCAGCTATCATGCTGCTCCTGTCTGCAGTCACTTTTCTCCCTCATTGTAATTGCTCACTCCAGACACCGGCAGTGATCATTTGGCTCCGACCCTTTCCCTAGGAACTGTTCTTTAATGTTTTGGGTCCCATTGGAGCTGTTTCCTTGATGTACTTAGGCTGGTTTGATCATTGATAAGGACAAGAATTTGGCAACTGGAATTGTCGGAAGCTTTAAAGCAAGTGGTTGCAAGTGGAGAGAGCTTTCAGGACTCCTGCATCAAACCCTGTTTGATTTGTCCATGTGAAAAGTTGCCTCCTTCACCAACCAATGTGGATCTTAACAGAATAAAAAACGCCACAAGGTCCTTCATTGTAGAGTAAAGATAGGAACCAAGCAGAGCAGGGAAAGAAGGAGAACCAATCAAAAGCACAGCACGCGTTGAGAGTGTCTTCTTCACAGCAAGTGAAGGTGGCAAAGATTTCCATAGAGTGAGGCTTGGAGAGGGTGGGGTTAGGGGGTGGCTTTCAGAGAATGAAGCTGAGCATTACCTGGAGTGAGTTCCAGAGAGCGAGGCTGATGATTTTGGGAGTGAGTTACAGAAAGTGAGGCTGTGGGGTTTTTGGGAGTGAGTTCCAGAGAGTGAGGCTGAGGGTTTTCGGGAGTAAAGATAAGGAGACTGGAGGTCCTCCCATTGAGAAAGGATGGAGTAAACGGTGGGTCAGATTTAGAGGAAGTCACTGAATATATTTAAGAAAGAGAGGAGACAGAGACTCTCATGTAGTTTAAGAAGTATCTAGATGAGTACTTGAATCACCAAGACAGAGAAGATTACGGACCAAGTACAGGTAAATGGGATTAATGTTGATGGGTATCTGATGGATGGGGTGGGACGAAGGGCCTGTTTCTGTGCTGTTTGACTATGACTCCACAATGTGCAGTGGAGGAGAGGAAGATTGTGAGGGAAGCTAAGGCTCTGGTCTGGATCGGGGGGCGGGGGGGGGGGTTTAGTTTGTGGTGGTGAGTGGGATTGTCTCCTGGTGGAAGGTATGCAACTGATGTTTTGTGGGCAAGAGAGAGAGGGAGCTACAACAGTCAGCAAGGCCACGCAACTCAACGACAGACGGTGGAGTTATGAGGAAGTTGCAGCTGAAACTGAGTGGAACTCAGGAATGCTGGAGAAATTATGGCCATGAATTGGGTACAAATCATTTTTTAGTAACATGAGATTCACCCAAAGCAAGATAAATTCTGTTGTTGTGTTGGCCACTAGTACAAGCTGTCGACTTTCTCACTTATTGCCATTTTCAGGAGCTCCGTACTGGGCCCGACCCGACCGGATGGAGAAGAAACTCCACGCAGTGCCTGCAGCTAACACAGTCCGCTTCCGCTGCCCCGCTGCAGGGAACCCAACCCCCACCATCCACTGGCTGAAGAACGGCAAGGAGTTTAGGGGCGAGCATCGGATCGGAGGCATCAAGGTGAGCTGTCTGCAGCCTGTCAGGTTGCAACCATTCACGGTGCCCACCCATTGCTCAGCAAGCTCACAATTGGTTATGTGTCAAATAAGGTCAAAGTGCAAAGGATAAGTAAACATCAGTCAGGTCATTTCAGACCCACAGCTCCTGTCTCCAAAAAAAATTTGTTTCTTCATTTAAACGTTTGCTGGCGTTTGTTGTCCATCCTTGACTGCCACTTCAGTTTGGGAGTAATTTAGAATCACTGCCTTCATCTTCTGTGGCCGTGATGGCCGCCCCCTTTAACCTAACAGAACACCTGGGGCCCGTTGCCAGCAGCACCGAGACGCTGATGGGATGGACGATGTGACAGAACGAGCAGGTCAGGGCAGTCCCAGAGGATTAGCGGTGCATCAGTGGAGGCAGGGCAAGCTGCTGCAGACAGGCCTTGTCAGCAGTGGATACAGATGATGAAAGGCACCAGCACTTTAAAAGTGCTGGATCAGGCCTTCTGCCAAAAGTCCTGAGAATTACTGTGGAGACTTTCTATTTGTTTAGAACCCAGCTCGTGGGGTGAGTGACCCCTGTCAATGTTTCCTCAGTATTTTGATGACACCCATTGTAATGGAATTTATCTTTCTTGGCACTGGCATATAAAAGGGGGTGCTGCATGCCAAGCAGTCTGTCAGGATATCACTCGGTTAACACTAACGCCGAGTTGACCCTATCCCAGCTAAAAGATCTTTGGAAAATGTGTTTCGCAAGCCCCAGTTATGCTCAGCAGCTAATTTGAAGTGAAGAGTTCAGTGTAAATTTCAAAATGTGATCCTGTCTAATGCCTCAAAATTGACTTTCTATATAGAGCATAGAACACTATAGCACAGTACAGGCCCTTCGGCCCACAATGTCCTGCCGACATTTTATCCTGCTCTAAGATCTACCTAGCCCTTCCCTCCCCCTATTTTTCTATCATTCATATGGCTATCTAAGAGTCTCTTAAACGTCCCTAATGTATCTGTGCCCACAACCTCTGCAGGCAGTGCGTTCCACGCACCCACCACCCTCTGTGTAAAAAAACTTACCCCTGATGTCCCCCTTATACCTTCCTCCAATCACCTTAAAATTATGTCCCCTCGTGTTAGCCATTGTCGCCCTGGGAAAAAGTCTCTGACTGTCCAGTCAATCTATTCCTCTTATCACCTTGTACAGTATAAAAAGCAGTGCTTTAAAAGCAAAGGCCGCCTTTGGGCCTGATATTTGTGTGGAGGATGGGAGGAGGAGGAGTTTAAAAAGTAAAAGTAGCCTCTGCACTCACCGACCCCACAATTGATCATTATTATAAAAATGTTAAACATTTTGTAAGTAAACTCATCCACCCTTTCAGTTGGTCTAAGGGAATCCAGCTCAGCAATGATGGTGGAAGAGCCTACAGAGGCCATTTTCTAGTCTCACGCATGCCGAAGAGAGGTTCGTTTGAGGGAATCCCATTGACGGTGATCTATGGACACCAGCTGCGGAGATGATGCTGGCTGGGTGATGGCTCCATCAGACCTTGTCCAGCCTTATCTCCCAGAGGTTAGAATAAATGTTGTTCCCTCCAGAACATTCTCCACTGCCCTTCATCCGCTGGGAGACAGAAATCACAATGGGATTGACTACCCATCCACTGTTAATGGAGAACAAGCTGAAACCTCTTGACAAAGAACAGCAGCTTAAAGCCACAAACAACTTGCCTTTAATGACAGCTGTAAACCTACTGAACAACTATAAACATGTGTTTGACCATATGAAATGCTGTTTAGTTTTGTTAAATTTATCTAAACCTGCTGCCTTCAGCTTGGAATTATACACAAACCAGAAGTGACAAGTTGGCTTTTGGTCTAAAATCCTACTTTAAAGCAGCTTTCAAATCCTTTTAGGAATCTGCAATATTTTCTAATCCTCTAAAGCCCATGTGACATTGCATGCTTAACCGCATGAATGCAAGGCTTGTTTTAATCCTTTACTAACCAAGGAAGCCAGCAATTGTCTTGTAAGCTGCAGCAAAAGGGTCCAAATGTTTTACTTTTGTTTTGTCCTTCTCATTCCGAGCAACAGTTCAGCGATGTTTCATTTATTCCCTTCCTCTCCCGAAACTGTTGCTGCAGTGCGCTTCCTTGAGTGTTGATTCCCTCACCCAAGTGGCCCCTGTTCACATAAGAAAGCAGAAGTTTCACACCACTGGGTTATTTGAATGCAGTGGGCATTGCAAAGGCCTGTCCTCGCCCGCTGTCTGCTCCTGTACACATGCCCACAGAGTCACTGGATTGTGATCGGGAGTGAGGTTTCCAGACTGGTAATCAAATAAACTAACACAAAAGCAAGTAGAACTCCTGTGCATGCTGTGCACAGTTAGAGAGACCAGAAAGAGTGAGGTTGTTTATTGTTGTGTTTATCAAAGTGAGCATGGTCACTGGAAAGTGAACGCTTTCCACACCTAACCCCTCCCTGCCAAATCCCAGTATTGAGGACTGTGTGCCAAGTGAGACTTACTCTATCCTGCAAACCCAAAGTAAAGCCGCCACCACTCAAGAGAATGCCGTAATGTTCCAATGCAATGTTGTTTTTAACCATTTCCTCACCAATCCTCCTTTGAACCAACCACAACGCAATTCTGTGCTCCTAAACACTCAAAGCCAACAGCTAAAGTAGATTCCAGTCAGTCATTCTGGGCAGGGTTGGTCCATTGTTACTGCATTATAAACTCTTATAAGTTTATTTGCTGGTTAGCAGCTATCTTTCTTGCAGAAGAGAAAGTGATTGTCGCATCATATATGTAAGACTTTAGGTCTTTAAGGTGCTCAGCAAGCCCCAGGAATGGCTCTGAATTACTGTGGCCTTCCCCTCCCTCAAGGGACAGTGTACGTGAGAAAAGAACTCTGAGGCAACCCAAAGAGGCTTGCTCAGATCCTCATCAGCATTTCGCTGTAACTCAGCTGTTAACGGCCTGCCTGGGGGCAGTTTTATATTGACGGGGTGCCTTGGACAGTGACAGTTGTTACTGCGTTTGATCTCCCCACATGAACTGCTCTCATATCTCCAGTTAAAGCCGAAGGCTCAGAAATGGCTTAGGAGTAGGAGGAAGCCAGTCATCCTCTTGTGTCTGCTCAACCATTCAGTAGATTTCATTTGATACTAAAGAATCCTCATGTACTCTAAATTCAGACATCAGCTCTTGAATAATGTGGTTTCTGTTTTTGTCTGATTCCTTTCTCTAGTTGCGACACCAGCAGTGGAGTTTGGTGATGGAGAGTGTGGTCCCCTCAGACCGTGGCAATTATACCTGTGTGGTGGAAAACAAGTACGGCAGCATTAGCCACACTTACCAGCTGGATGTACTCGGTAAGAGAGCTGTGTTCAGGTTTAGCAAGGTCCTTACAAATATGGATTGAAATCACTCCATGAAACATTGGTACTGAGTGTGTTAAAGTTGTGGGTCCAGGACCTGTGAACAGATCTAGGCTGATGCACCTGAACAGTACAGTAAAACTTGGAAAATTCAACATCCAGTTGCTTGGAAATCCTAATGGTTTGGCATCTGGCTCACTCATTAGTCCAGAATGTCAGCTACATCCCCAGCGTGCAGGTGGGACGTGTGGCCAGATCTGGGGATCCTCAGGGTCTGCGTCTGGACTGTGGACTGGGTACGTCTCTGGAGCCAGGGTTGGGGTCCAGGGCACCAGGAGTCGGGAACGTGGGTGGGTTTGCATCTGGGGACGGGGTCCAGAGTGTGTATTTCCCAATCCTTTTAACCTCACCAGATTCACTGGAAAATTTATTGGACTACTGTGTGACATGTAAAAAAGTGAAGTAAAAGTATGTTTGGAAACTAAAAGCAGTAACATCGAATAGTCCAGAATATCTGCTAATCCAGCACCATCAAGGTCCAGAGGGTGCCAGATTATCAGAGTTTTACTATGCTGAGTACTCTTTGTTATATCCTGTACACACTGTATTGTCAAAAACATTACCTTTTGGCTGAGATGTTAAACTGAGGCTCAGATAAGTAAACCATATGGCTAGAACATAGAAGGACCATGGTCCCATCCAGTTAAACACCACCAAGCACCCTAAAATAGATTCCTTTTTTGTGGGATCCTACTTTGCACAAATTAGCTGCAAAATTTGAAATGCATGGCTGAGTGAGTATTGCTTATCTTATATTGTTGTTCAAAGTCAAAACTTAAAGCAGAGAGTGAAATCTGAAGTCCAGCTTAAACCCTTTCTGGAAGGCAGTAACCAACTGGTATCAGCAGAGAGCCAGAAACTTGCTCCAGGCAAAAGCAAGGGTGATCAGGGCAAGTAAATCCGTTAAAGAAGGGAATGGAATAATATTGAAGTAGAGCCACTATCAGTGGTAATTAACGATTGAGAACAAGGGGAACTGGTGGGAATCTGCTGTTGTGGAAGGCAGCTGGAGAATGGAATTGCATGAGTGGAATGGTTGAATGTTCTGGACTTTAGTTTGATTACCTTTGGGGATCTGGGAGCATTTCTACAGACTATCTCTTGGGACTCTGATTTGGATAATAACCAAGACCGTGTGTGATCTATGGAGGGATTGGGGATTTTCTCACTCTCTAAACTGGAAAGGCATATAAAGAATGGAACAGTAGCTGAAAGTAGAAGCTTTCAATTGTGGTGACTCTCTGTGAAAAATCATAGTAATTACTTACGTCTAATAATAATAATTTCTAGTACACTTAAAGGTAATTGAAGAAAATCCAATTACACAAACCTTTAAGGAGCGAGTAATAAAATGTGGAAGAGTCTATGGGCCATTTCACTTGAATCGATTAAAGATTCACATTATAGCCAGTGTCTTACCTGTGTAGTGATGTGATTTAGGAATCTGCCAATCTGCTCACAATGGGGACCCATGAACAACAATGTGCTAGTGATTAGACAGTCTGTTTCAGAGGTATTGGTTGAGGAGTCATTCTTTCCAAGACTCTTGTGTTCTCTTGAACCAGTGGCACAGGAGCCTAGAATTTGGATTGATTAACTCAAATTTACCTGGAGTAGCTTGCTCTGGTGATCACATCTGGGTGAAATCATGCCCCTCGTCAAAGTGAACTGGTCACCTCCATGGAAGATCCACACCAGCCATTTCTCGGGAGCAGACCGGGCCACAGTGTAATGTCATCCATAAGACAGCAGCCCTTCTGACAGCACAGCACAGCCTCAGTACTGTACTGAAGCTGCAACCTGAGCCATTGTCCTCTGATCTCCAAAGAGGAACCTGTACCCAAGAAACGAGCTGCTGGAGAAACTCAGCGGGTCAGGCAGCATCTGTGGAGGGAAATGGAGAGTCAATGTTCCATTCATCTAGACCCTTCATCTACTACTCTCAGTCCATTTGAAGGGTCTTGACTCGAAATGTCAACTGTCAATTTCCCTCGACAGATGCTGCCTGACCCATGGAGCAGCTCGTTTTTTTTGCTGCAGATTCCAGCATCTGCACCCCGTTTGTGTCTCCTGTACACCAGAACTTCACTCTCTTGGAGCTGACCTGCAGTTGCTTTTCTCCAGGCTGTGTGGATTGAGTTCAGTATGCAGCATAGACCAGTGACTGGAATGGATCAGGTGGGCTTGTTAGCCTGGCTTATGCCTTTTGAATACCTCTGTTAAAGCCATGTGGGCTGCTCCCAGTCCATGCTGTGAGACGGCTGTATGTTGGGCTCATCCCCCCCTGCACTCCGGTTATTCACCCGGGCCCCCTTTCTGTATCTCATCCAAATGCTGATAATCCTTTGCCTGCCAGATGAATAATAACAGCCATTCAATTATACATTCTAAAGAAAACAGTGTTATGTGAGTTTCTTTGGATTAACCTGGGGAATGGTGTGTGGGATTTTTTGTTCTAATTGTGTTCTTTTTTGTAAAAATTGTGTATAATTTATGTTTTCCTTGTGAATGCTTCTTATATGATGCTATGTGCCTGTGATGCTGCTGCAAGTAAGTTTTTCATTGCACCTGTGCACACATGTACTTTTGCATATGACAATAAACTCGACCTTGACTTTGTTTTCAGAACGGTCGCCACATCGGCCTATTCTCCAGGCGGGATTGCCTGCCAACCAGTCAGTGGTGGTGGGCAGTGATGTGGAATTTCACTGCAAGGTCTTCAGCGATGCACAGCCACACATCCAGTGGCTCAAGCACGTGGAAGTAAATGGCAGCAAAGTGGGCCCAGATGGAGCTCCCTACGTTACAGTGTTGAAAGTAAGTAGCAGAGTGGTTGAGTAACTGAGCGTGACCACCAGTAAGGTCTCACTGCAGTCTCGGTAGAATTCATTCGCTCCCAGTGACAATGTTATAATAGTGGGATTTAGTCAGCAGGATTTAGAGGACCGAATTTGTGGACAGATAGCAGACAGTTGTAGGAAATATAAAGTTGTGATAGCGGTTGATTTTAACTTTCCATATGTTGACGGGGACTCCTATACTGTAAAAGGACTGGATGGGATCAAGTTTGTCAAGTATGTTCAGGAAAGTTTCCTTAATCAATATGTAGAGGTCCCAACTAGAGAGAGCGCGATACCTGATCTCCTCTTAGGGAACGAGACAGGGCACATGACAGAAGTGAGTGTAGGGGAACATTTTGGATCTAGTGATCATAATTCTATTCGGTTCAAGATAATTATGGAGAAGGATAAGACTGGTCCTAGGGTTAAGATTCTAAACTGGAGGAAGGCCAATTTTGATGGTATCAGAAGGGATCTGCAGGTGTGCATTAGGATAGGTTGTTGTCCAGCAAAGAGATGCTTGGTAAGTGGGAGGCTCTTCAAGAGTGAAATATTGAGAGTACAGAATCTGTATGTTCCCATTAGGATAAAAGGCAAGGCTAACAGGTTTAGGGAACTTTGGTTATCGAGGGATATTCAGGCCCTGGTAAAGAAAAAGAAAGAGGCGCATATCAAGTATAAGCAGTTAGGATCAAATGAGGCACTTGAGTATAAGAAATGCAAAAGAATACTTAAGAGAGAAATCAGGAGGGCTAAAAGAGGACATGACGTTGCTCTGGCAGACAAGGTGAAAGAGAATCCCAAGGGTTTCTATAGCTATATTAAGAGCGAAAGGATAGTAAGGGACAAAATTGGTCCTCTTGAAGATCAGGGTGGTCATCTATGCATGGAGCCGAAAGAGATGGAGGAGATCTTAAATGAATTTTTTGCGTCTGTATTTACTCAAGAGACAAGATACAAAGTCTATAGAACTGAAGAAAAAGAGTAGTGAGGTCCTGGACTGTATCCAGATTATGGAAGAGGAGATGCTTGCTGTCTTGGGGCGAATTAGGATGGATAAACGAGGTGTCGCCTCGGACCTTGTGGGAGGCTAGTGCAGAAATTGCAGGGGCCCTAGCAGAGATATTTAAAATGTCTTTAGCCACGGGTGAGGTGCTGAAGGACAGCTAATGTTGTTCCGTTGTTTAAGAAAGGCTCTAAGAATAATCCAGGAAATTACAGGCCAGTGAGCCTGACGTCAGTCGTGGGTAAATTATTGGAAGGTATTCTGAGGGACAGGATATGTAAGTATTTGAATAGACAGGGCCTGAATAGGGATAATCAACATGGCTTTGTGCGTGGCAGGTCATGTCTATCCAATCTTACAGAACTTTTTGAGAGGAAGGTGGATCAGGGGAAGGCAGTGGGCATTGTTCACATGGACTTTAGCAAGGCCTTTGACAAGGTCCTGCATGGGAGGCTGCTCCAGAAGGTTAAGTCGCTTGGCATTCAGGATGAAGTAGTCAATTGGATTCAACGTTGGCTTAGCAGGAGAAGCCAGAGAGTGGTAGTAGATGGTGTCTCTCTGACTGGAGGCCTATGAGCAGTGGTGTGCCACAAGGATCAATGCTGGGCCCGTTGTTGTTTTTCATCTATATTAATGATTTAGATGATAATTTGGTAAACTGGATCAGCAAATTTGCAGATAGCACCAAGATTGGGGGTGCAGTGGACAGCGAGGAAGACTATCAAAGTTTGCAAAGTGATCTGGACCAGCTAGGAAAATGGACTGAAAAATGGCAGATGGAATTTAATGCAGACAAGTGTGAGGCGATGCACTTTGGGAGGACAAACCAGGGTAAAACTTGCACAGTGAATGGTAGGGCTCTGAGGTGTGCGGTAGAACAAAGGGACCTGAGAATACAGATCCATAATACCTTGAAAGTGGCATCACAGGTAGACAGGATCGTAAAGAGAGCTTTTGGCACTTTGGCCTTCATAAATCGCGGCACTGAGTACAGGAGTTGGGATGTTATGTTGAAGTTGTATAAGGCGTTGGTGAGGCCAAATTTAAAGGATTGTGTGCAGTTGTGGTCACCTACCTACAGGAAAGATATCAATAAGTTTAAGAAAGTGCAGAGAAAATTTACACGGATGTTGCCGGGACTTGAGTTGTAGGGATAGGTTGAATAGGTTAGGACTTTATTCCCTAGAGCGCAGGAGAATAAAGGGAGATTATATAGAAGTATACAAAATTATGAGGGGTATAGATAGGATGAATGCATGCAAGCTTTTTCCCCTAAGGTTGGGTGAGACCAGAACTAGAGGTCAAAGGTTTAGGGTGAAAGGTGAAGTATTTAAGGGGAATCTGAGGGGGAACTTCTTCACTCAGAGGGTGGTGCAAGTGTGGAACGAACTGCCAGCGGAAGTGGTGGATGCAGGTTCAATTGTAACATTTAAGAGAAGTTTGGATAGGTACATGAATGAGAGAGGTATGGAGGGCTATGGTCCAAGGGCAGGTAGATGGGACTAGGCAGAACACAAGGCCGGGATGGGTTAGATGGGCCGAAGGGCCTGTTTCTGTGCCATAGTGCTCTATGATTCTAGTGTGACCTCTACAATAGATAAGATTTCTTTATTAGTCACATGTACATCGAAACACAGTGAAATGCATCTTTTGCGTAGTGTTTTTGGGGCAGCCCACAAGTGTCACCACGCTTCCGGCGCCAACATAGCATGCCCACAACTTCCTAACCCGTACATCTTTGGAACATGGGAGGAAACCAGAGCACCCAGAGGAAACCCATGCAGACACAGTACAAACTCCTTAGAGACAGTGGCTGGAATTGAACCCAGGTTGCTGGTGCTGCAATAGCGTTACGCTAACCGCTACACTGCCGCAGTAGGCTGCAGCTGTGAGTTGTACTCCCTCCCAACTCCAGCTCATCGCCTGGTGCAGTCTGGTCAACAAATGCTTTGATTTATCAGAGTGTTAACGAACTATTGTCCTGCTGGGGGAATGAGTGAATGAATCAGCCTTTGTCACATTGAACCAAAGGCCCTAAAGGTTGATGTCCCCTCAGTGCCGACCTCTGTCTCTATAATGACAGTGAGTCAATAATAAGCAGGGGTGGGGGGGCTTTTAATGTGAGTCTGGGTTCCCCTGCTGCAGGTTGTAGCCAAATCAGCACACATAGGAAATGAGGTGGGAGCCTCCTGTTGGTAAGGAGTAGTGTGTGGGAACAGACTCCCAACCCCATGGGGAACGGACACTTGGGAACAGTAGCAGGGAGTCCTTTTTGTAACTGGCAAGTGGGAAGAGAGTAATTCAGTGCACTTTTAGGAAATGGTGAGATCAAATCACAGAGAGCAGCAGGTGAAGAGAATCACCCCTCCCCTCACACACCTCAACCCATCCCACCTTCACCACCACCACACCCCACATACAAACCCACTCCAACGACTTGCCAGCACCCCTCACTACCACATCTCACCAGCATACTTCACCCCGTGTTTTTCTGCCCTGCACAACGTTCCTCCATCCCAATCCCTCACCCAGCCCCAACTCACACGGCCCCCATCCAAACCTCGTCCTGAACCACACCCCACCTCCAACCCACTCTACACCCGGCCCTACTCCAATCACCCACCCCACCACAGACACTCCCTCAGTCCACGCCCCATCTGGTTCCCCCTCTATTCCATCCCACTCCATCTACCCAACTCCCATACCCATTCTCAGCCCCACCCTCACACCCCACTTGGTACCTAACCCTGTACCCTGACTCACCCCACACCTTAAACCCCACTCCACAACCTGCTCCGACCCCATTCCCCACACACCAACCCCCCCCCCCCCCCCACCCTTTACCCTGCTCGTCACCCACTCCATAACTCCTGTAGAAATTCCCAAGGCCAGTGATAAAGGTTTGTGGGAAGTGCATCCAACTAGTGGCACTGGTGATTTTCAGTTCCACCAACGGCTCTGGTGTGGGGAGAGTGTCAGTGACCCCCAACATCCGCCCACCACACTGGCCGACTCTGCAGTGTCCATTCCATCTACCTGTTGTCGGAGAAACCAAATGCAAAAACCATTGCCGGGATTCTTGCCTTGCCCAGCTTGAAGAGCTGTATGCTCAGCAAGGTTGACAGCGGGGCCAGGACCCTTGTACACTAGTTGGAGCAAAACAAGCCACAGGAAGGACTTTAAGCCTCTGTTTGTCCACTTTTGTTTGAGCAGCCGGGCAATATGCTTACATCTGTGGATTCAGTGCAGCCGTTTTGAGCTGTACTGTTGTTTAACTAAGTTCAGTTTAAATCTGGGATCAGGGAGGACAATGGGAATGAGGCACGAGGGAAGTAGGTGGGGTGGGGGGGGGGGGAGGCATGAGCAGAACATTCATGGAATGTGCACAGTGGGCACAGAGAGGATTTTCAAATAGACCTCATGTAAACAATGACGTCTTAACACCCCTACCAGGGATGAAGGACCACTGCACTGAAAAAGACCTTTCTCTTGAAGAGATATCGAAAGGATAAAAGACACTTTCTTCTTTAAGAATAAAATATCAGTCTGTTTCTTGAGATTACTGCAGCATCGGGGCAGAAAAGCTGGCTCCAGATACCGTGGAAATTCAAGAGGTGTTGTCTCTTCCCAAGTCAGGCAGCTGGAATTATTCAGGAATCAGCCCAACAGCCATGTAAACAGGTCAAAGCTTGCCTAAAAGTGCAGTGTCCTCATGATAAAGTTTCTGATTAAATTGTTGGTTGATGTACAGTGATCCCTGCCACTACACAGTGCACTGTGGCATCACAGCTCTTCTTACTCCTCAAGCTTGGAGGTCGTTGTTGAGCACCTTCATTGAGCCATAACACATCTGGGATGTCCAGAAAGAGACGTGAAAGGCACTGTATGCATGCAAGTCTTAACGTTCGCAAATCTTAGGTGTTTGCTGTTATGTAATAATAACGTAATATTGTGTTACTTATGGCTCAGTTGTTAGCACTCTGAATCACAGGACTGAGGACTAAAATTCCTCACCGGACACTTCTTCACAAAACCTAGGCTGGTGCTCCAGTGTAGTACGAAGGAAACACTTGACCAGAATGACATCATGGTGCAGAGGTAGGGCTGCTGCTGCACAGCTGCAGTGACCTGCATTCAGTCCTGAACTCGGGTGTGGAGTTCTCCCCTGTGACTGTGGGTTTCCTCCAGCTGCCCTGGTTTTCTCCCCCATCCCAAAGACGTGTGGGTCGGTAAGTTAGTTGACCACTGTAAGTTACTCCTGGTGTGTAGGTAAGTGGTAGAATCTGTGAGAAGTTGATGGGAATGTGGGGAGAATAAGAATGGGATCACTGTAAATAGGTGGTTGACAGCTGGCACAGACTCAGCAGGCTGAAGGACCTATTTCAGTGGTGTATGGCTCTCTGAAGATTATTCTGTTAGATGGGACCTTAAACAAAGTCACAGGGCCTTGCCGTGAATGACTTTAGAAGGTACTCCATTTAGTTGGAACCTACTTTGAGATGTCTGGAGATTTAAAAAATTATATAAATGCAAGTTTTTCTATAAGTAAGAAAAGTAATTTCTTCGTGACCTTGGTGCCAGTTTAAATGACCTTGAAGCGATCAGATTTTGCAAACAAAAAAAAAAATTGTTTCTTTGACATCCTTTAGTGTACGACGCCTGATCTGGCCAGCGTGTGCCTCCAGTCCCACACTAATGTGGCTGACTCTGAAATGCCCTGTGTAATGGGTTATTCTTCTCGGGGCAGCTGGAGGTAGACAATAAATGTCTGTCTTGTCAGTGACAGCCAGATCCTGAAACTTTGCAAAGCCCATGTGGTTTGCTTCCTGGTTGCTATGACTTCATCTCAAAGGGTCAGGCCAGTGGAAACGCCAGGTTGATCAAACAGTCGCTGCAAACAATGGATCAGCAATCAGCAAAATCCTTGGATTTGGTGGAATAACTAAAAGGAAACAACTGGAGACAGGGCAGTGAGGGGTGGTGGAGAAGGGATAGGATGTGCCTGGAAAGTGGACACCTGCTTTGTTCTTGCCTGGAGAGCTTGCTTGGGGCTATAATGATCCTTTATTGAATGTGGCAGATGGCAACAGAACGAAGAGGGCCAGGGCTCACAGTAAAAACAGAGTGTCTGCCCTCCTGCATTATTTCCTCCACAACACCCTGCTCAGCGATGGATAATGGAAGGCAGTTTACAAAGGGACATGGCAAAACCAATAGTTTACTAGATGTGCTTTGTGCAGATCTCTCTTTGTATCTGTAAGAAAATATGTTATCGTTATTGTGATCAAAAATTAAAATGGAAGTATGTCTGCCCTTTCATCAACCCAGCCCTTCAAAAACTGGGAACAGCCAAAGTTCACAAAGGAATACGATGAACTTTGAACCGCCCCAGTGGGAAACAGCAGTTTCTGGTTAAAGTAGAATCTCCGTTGTGAATGTGTAACAGCTCATCTTTAAACGTAGAGGCGTCCAGGGACCCAGCAGGATGTGGGACAGGAATGGTGTGTGGATGGTGTTTAAATTAAAGGATTTACAGTGAAATCTGCTTCTCTAGCATAGCAAGGCCAGTCTCCATCAGGCTGTGATGATCAAACCAGCCACGTTCACACCAGACCGATGATCCAATTGGTTTGGTGGGCTTTATTATTGTGCTGTTCCAGGATCCTCTGTTCGGGACTGGTGGGATCATCCGCAGGACCCAAGAGTAGAAACCACTCTTAGAGTGCACTCGCTCCCTCCAGCTGAGACTGCTAATTCAACCAGGCGGACTGAGGAACCTGGGGTTAGAGGGATAATATTTGTGTTAAACTGGAGAAAATTGAGAGCACGCCTCTTTCTTCCCCTTTCCACAATTAAGGATTTACGGATAGTATCCCAGGATTAGGGCTTTGGGAAGTATGATTTCTCAGACTCTGATTCCTTCAGAGATTTACTACTCAGACTTCCCTGAAATGCTTGGATTAGATAAGGATATTCCCATGAAGCAGAAAACCCAGAGGCATTGTTAGAGAAGGATTTCAATGTGACTTGCTTGTTATTTGGTCAGAGAGCGGTGTCTGTGGGCAGGATGCCCTATTAAACTTCGCTTTAAAGTTGGTTACCAGTGAGAACATGTTTGGAGACAAGCTCACCCATTCATTCCTCAGTGCCACAGCCGAGCACCCCCATGGTCTGGTGGACAAGGAGTCAGCTTCGCCCCCACCAATGCTCCAGCCTACAGAGGAGGAAGGATAATTAGATGGGATTCTCACCTCCTATTTTTAGTTATTCATGAATGGGATTGGAGTGTCAGCTAGAGCGGTATTTATTTCCCATTCCCGGTTGCCTCTGAGCTGAGTGACGTTCAGAGGGCAGTTAGAAGTCAACCACATTGCTGTGGGTGTGGGAGTTATTGGGAATAAGGACGACAGATAAACTTCCCTCGAGTACACAGGTGAACCAGCTGAATCTACAACAACAGTATTTTAACAGTCATAATTACCAATGCTAGACTCTCATTCCAGATTTATTTAACACCTTAAATGCCAGAACCACTGTGGTGGGATTTAGATCCTGTTGAGATCATTGGTCCAGGTGGCCAGATGTTGGTCAACTAACAGGATGTCACACGCCCACCATCTCAGCCCAGTTGGTGGAACCACTAGACAAATGGGGAGTTCAGAACACTGTGGATCTCAGCCACTCCCTCTCCACTTTGCTGCACCCCATCCCAGGGTCTCCAATTGGGTATGTCCACTGCTACTGGCTGCAGCCTTTGCCGTGAGGCTGACCTGACCTACTGATCTGTTCTGTGTGATCTATTCCTGCAGTCGTGGATAAGTAAAACCGCTGAAGCAAACGTTAAACTCATTCTTAACAATGTGACAGAGCAGGATGAGGGCGAATATCTGTGTAGGGCCACCAACTTCGTTGGCGTGGCCGAAAAGATGCACTGGCTGTACGTCAACAAACCGAAACCAGGTAAACGCAGACCTCTGTCCCAGGCCTCGAGTGGCTGAGTACAACCTCTAACCTCCACCACCCCCAGCACCACAACATGGGGCACAAAAATCCCGTGTATGTTACTGAACTCAAATTGCTGTAGGCTGCCAACCAATCACTGGTAATCTTTTCTCTTTACTTGCTTTGATTCAAAGAAAAACCCCTTGCTGCCCTTTGCTAAGGAAAAAAAAATTCCCACAATACAAGAGGATTGTATTCCATCTATTACACACTACTTTCTCCAATTTTCCTCTTTTTGTTACTTTCTGGCTGTCCACTGGATCGAATAACGATTGGCTGCTCTCAGATGTTTGCTGTGCCTGTATTTATTCATTTATGTTCATTCCCCTTTCGTTTAACCCTCCAGTCTCTAAAAACATCCTATCCAGACCTGACTTGAAGCAATCCCAGTGTATTGTGGGTCAATTTTTTATTCAAGTTCAAACATTTTTTGATTTGCTTTTGCATGTCTAACAATGGGACAGAGGGAGTGAAAGCCTGGTGAAGGGAACTCTTGACTCGATGTGCTGGTTGCAGAGGTAGGAATGTCTATCACGTGGCCCCACCCTGGAGCAGGGCGGAAACTTTTACATGTGCTTCTACTTGCTTTCAGGTGTGTGGTGTGCGGGGACTTTAACCGAGGTGCTACGGTCAATACCTTACCTGATTTGTTTCCTCTTCTCTTCACTTCCTTCTATCCTGTTTTGCTTTCTGTTTTGTTTTTGTAGACTGCTGGTATTAACACAACGGATAAGGAAATAGAAATTCTGTACTTGCGAAATGTTACTTTTGAGGATGCAGGGGAATATACCTGCTTGGCTGGTAATTCTATTGGGTATTCGCATCACTCTGCATGGCTGTCCGTTCTGCCAGGTATTTCTGCTTCCTCAGATTCTCTCGTGTGATCATTGTTTGATGTCTCTTTCCACAAAATGGGAAGATTGTGCTCTTTTAATTAAAAATGACTTCAAACAGAAAGTCTCACCATCTGCAGCCACTTCTTTGTTAGATGCATTTCAATTTTGTCCCTCAAAGATGTGGTTTCTCCCACCCCAGCAGACACCGCTCTGATGGTTAGGTTGTCTGCTCCCCTTGGCATCATCAAGGGATGTGTCCTGGTCACCTCAGGATGTGCACTGCCCTTGTTCAAACAATGGGCAACTTCTCCAATGGAGGCAAAAAAGAGATTTTAAAAACTGACATGTATTTTTTGGGGGGATTTATACACGTGTTTGTCCCTCTCTTTGTTCTGCCACACCAATCTTGGGTCCATTGATCAGCAGAGCTGGTGTTATCATGACCTGAATGAATCGATAGGCTCCCTCAGAGACCCAGGCTCATCGCTGCCAACCTGAGCAATTCCATCCGCCGAGCCTCGGGCTGGAACCCAAGACCCTGACTGGGTACAGTGGGCATCACTTGAGGATGTCAGGAGAGAGCATTGCCCTGGCTGGGTGCACTTGGAGTCCCAACAATGTCAGGCTTCTGACTCCCCCAGCATGTGCTCTTTATCAACCTCTGTATAAACGAATGTCTTTGAAGAGAGAAAATCCAGATGGTGAAAGTTTCTGATTGAATACAGAATAATTGATAAAAATCAAGATTATGCTTCACAAATACAATGATTTTGTCAGCTTGTTTTCACTAATTAGTTAAAGGGTAATGCATTATAACACGAACTCACCACCCCTCCCCAATATGTACTGAAATTCGACTTAGATTATTAATGGTGGTAAAATGATATGAAATAACTGACCAAACTGCCCCAGATACAAGTTTATGTGGTGCCCAGAAAAAAGTTCCTGATTTTTTTTCTTTGGTCTAACCATTAATGTGTACACGTACATTTTCAATGTTATACGTTTCTGTTGTTTTGGTATTAATAGTATGCATCTGTACACCAATATGGCAGGTTCAAGCCTTGGTTTTGGAGGCACCACATCCCTTTTTCTCTTGATTGTTGATGATGCATGACCCAGCCCCTGTTACTACCAGCCTCTGTGGGCACCTGAAAATCCCAGGGAATCACAAGTGCCTGTGGTTAAAGGGAGGCATATTCACATCTAGTTTATTTATCACTGGCAGTAGTTTCCACTGACAATTTCCTGATCTAATTTAAGGCAAGTCATATAATATTTCTCCTCCACTGAAAAACCTAAAAGCATAAATTTTAGTCTTCAACATACAAGGAGAATCAATCAATTGGGAACAACACATTGCCTTGAGCCCTTTGCTGTTAGTGAATTAGTTCACAATAGGTGTTTTGCTGGAATTATTTTCCTCCTTGGATCTTC
Organism: Pristis pectinata; assembly: GCF_009764475.1. NCBI lineage: Eukaryota > Metazoa > Chordata > Chondrichthyes > Rhinopristiformes > Pristidae > Pristis > Pristis pectinata. Next base: position 23,363,964 of record NC_067406.1, read on the forward strand.
CCAGCAGCCAACTGCGCCTCACACCCTGTTATCCACCACTAGCTGAGCTGCATTTCCACAGAATGAGGGGAAACCATGGCTGGCATCAAAATAGGTCAGGTGTATCTCTCCCCAACACCACATGTTCGAACACCCTTCGGGTGTTGTATTCCAAATCAACTTACAGCAACTGGAAGTTATTCCAGGTCCCAGGCAGGTTTTATCTTTGTCTTAGCAACATGGAACCAACAGTAACATCTTGACCACTATCTGACTTGGGATTGTCCTGCCCTGCACTGCTTGGTTACTCACTCTGTAACCTCCCCATGCTCGGTCATAGAGTTACACAGCACAGAAACAGGCCCTTCAGCCCAACTCATCCATGTCGACCAAGGTGCCTTCCTGAGCTATTCCCATTTGCCTGCTTCTGGCCCACATCCCTCTAAACGCTTCCTATCCATGAATTTGTCAAAATGTTTTTAAATGTTGTAATTGTACCTGCTGCCACTACTTCCTCTGGTAGCTCATTCCATATGTGCACTACCCTCTGTGTGAAATATGTGCCCCTCAGCTCCTCTTTAAACTTTTCCCCTCTCATCTTAAACTTATGCCCTCTAGCTTTTGACTCCTTTACCCTGGGAAAAAGACTGTGACCATCCACCTTTTGTATGCCTCTCATGATTTCATAAACCTCGATAAGGTCACCCCTCAGCCCCCTTTGCTCCAGTGATAACAGTCCCAGCCTATCCATTCTCTCCTTGTATCTCAACCCTCCAGTCCCAGCAACTTCCTTGTGAATTGTTTCTGCAGTCTCTCCAGCTGAATCACATCCTTCCAATAGTATGGCAACCAGAACTGCACACAATATCCCAGTTGGCTGCAGCACCCCTTAGTTAATGAAAGGAAAATTGCCCAGTGTTCCGATCCTGATCACTGTGCAAGATACCTTGTGGGAAGTGGATGTGTGGATGTTCACTGAGGACGGGATCACAAAGCAGCTGTGATATCCTCCAAAATCAAAATGTCCCAGTGTCACTCTTACCAACCTGGATGGGGACCAGTGACCAGCACTATAGTGTCTGTCCCTACCCCAGGTGAACCCCACCCCTTCCACCATCCTAAGGAGTTAACAGCAAAAGAAGAGAGCAGGGAGGAGAGTAATTGGAAGGGTAAAGCTCTCCAGTTGCTGAAAAGTATTTTAAAACTCTTTTTACTATGATTGTGTCACTTTGTTTGGCTAAGTGGCCATAGGGGCAATTTTATTTTGCATTTTTTAATCAAAATACATTGTGTGTCAAATGAAATGGGACACTAAATAAATGAGGCTTCTATGCCCGAGCATTGCTGATCAATGTGTTGACGCGCAGGAGATCCATGGTCTTTTAACTTGTTTCTCACAATGATTTCCATGCAGCTGAAGACTTGGTGAAGGAGGATGACTCTGGCTCAGTCTATGCAGACGTCCTCATCTATGTGACGGGTTGTGTCCTTATCATTCTGACTGTTACTATAGTGATCATGTGCAGAATGCGAACATCCTCAAAGAAAACCCTGAACCCACCTCCGGTGCAGAAACTCTCCAAGTTCCCACTGAAGAGACAGGTAACAGAAAGTAGATACAAGAGCTTAGAGCATATTGTAGTCTGGGCCATTTAAAGGTGAATTTAGTTGGATTGGTATACGCACTGGTTGTACTCAATCTTCCGTGTATCTTGCTTCCCCTGCCATTTAAAAGCATCAGGAATAGTTTCAATGACAAATTGGATCAGAACAAATTCACACTATGTGTTATCAAATCCCTCACCCCACCCTCAATGGGACATGTCTATAGCTGTTCCATTGGCAGATGGCTATTTTGTGAGCTGCCGTGTTTAAGATCAAAAACTCAATATATCATCTGGAGACAAAGGCACACACTGCCCTGGAGTGAAGAGGGGAGGGAATGAGATTATCGTCCAGGGTGCCCAATCCTAACCCTCAACAGGAGATTGCTGCTGGAATTCTATGTGCAGGCAAATGGTGAGGGCTTGGTCACTGTAATCCCCAGAGCCAAACAACCTGCAGACAGTCACCTACCACATCATTTGCCATGCCCTCTTTGGGCAGACTACTGGGCCGATTGATGTCTGTGGTGTTCTCACAGCAAGCAACTAATCAACCCCAGAGGAAGAGAGAAATTGTTGATGAAACAATTACAATAGGATGTTGAAATTGAATTATCTTCCTGATTGTTAATCAAATAAAAACTGCAGGCACTGGAAATCTGAAATGAAAACAGAAAGTGCTGGAAAAACTCAGCAGGTCAAGCAGCATCTGAGGAAAGAGAAAGAGAGAAACAAATTAGTCCCCCTTCTAACCTCGACTGACTTGTTTCATTCTTGGTTCTGACGAAGAGTTGCAGGCGTTAAACGTTAACCGTTTCCCTTTGCCTGACCTGCTGAGTTTTAACAGCATTTTCTGTTTTTATTACTTCTCTGAGGCTTTGCTGCTTCAGATCAGACGCAGCATGAATGGAAAGGCAAATCACAGCAGAGATTTGGAAACCGTGTCTGGGCTGCCTACTCCAGTTGAAGACCCTCTCACAGTTCATATTACCCAGCTTCTGAGCCCTGCTATATCACCATCCACACCTCCACATTGAACAGAAATGCAGCAATCTGATTGATTAAATGCTTAATATAACACTTGTGTAGGTGATACCAGATCCCTAATCACAGTCCCACCCATGCTGATTAATATGTCTGACAGTTGCGGCAAACCAGGACACCAGGCTACAGTATCAGAGTGACAGTACCTGCACTGAATCATAATAGACATTATTTTCTAAAACAGAATAGATATATAAACTGGCATCTTGCCTCAGGCTTTTATCTCCATCCCCTGATGGAATCCAGTATTGGTAGAATGCCAACGAATGATATAAGGAATGGAACTCCATTCGATGGGAAAACAGCCTGAAAGTGTGTTTGACAGCCTTTGATGCTGCCCTGCATCTAAAACCATTTAAATTCAGACATCTCAACAACTTATAGTGGTTGGTAACAAATTTGAATCATTTTTCATTCAAGCAGGTGTCCTTGGAGTCGAATTCCTCCATGAATTCCAACACGCCGTTGGTGAGAATTGCCCGCCTGTCCTCCAGCGATTCACCGATGTTGGCCAATGTCTCCGAGTTAGAACTCCCAGCCGATCCTAAATGGGAGTTTCAAAGACCAAGGTGACTTCTATTGGCAGATACTGCTTCAGAGTCATTGCTGCCTTCCTTCCTCATTTATCCTTAATGGATCTTTTCTCTTCTTTAGGCTGACTCTGGGAAAACCCCTGGGCGAGGGCTGTTTTGGTCAAGTCGTCATGGCAGAAGCCATTGGGATCGAAAAAGACAAAGCTAACAAGCCAGTCACTGTCGCTGTCAAGATGCTGAAAGGTAAGGACACATGTGCAGGCATCTGCCGCACCGTGTGAAGCTGGTGTAGATTTAAAAGGCATCTAGATTGGCAGGACACCAGCTTGTACCCACTCTGTCTCATAAAGAGTGAATCCCTGAGTCCTGTTTCCCTTTGTAGCTGATTCCCTTTGGAGACCGTCTTGGATAGGAAAAGTTTATAGGGATATGGGCCAAGCGCGGGCAAGTGGGAGTAGCTTAGAAGGGCACTTTGGTCAGCATGGATGAGTTGGGCTAAAGGGCCTGTTTCCATGTTGTATTACTCTGTGACTCTATTGATTAAATCCTATCATCTTGCCTTATCCCTGGAACTGCAGATCTAACAAGCCCAGATAGTGGTTAGATGCTTTTTCTAACCTCTTGACATGCAAAATACTGCAGCTACTGGAAATCTGAGATCAGAACTGAAAATGCTGGGGATACTTAGTGGGTCAGGCTTTGTGTGGAGAGAGAAGCAGAGTAAACAGTTCCAGGAATTAGAACTGTTCTGTAGAAGGGCATTGACCTAAAGTATTTTTCTCTCTCCACAAATGATGCCTGACCTATGATGGAAACTCATTACTGTGTTTAAGAATCTCCGAACTATAGTACTTTAGTTTTCCTAATTTGGAATGGGCACACCCTTAGGAGCTGGAAGAGACAAGGATTTAAACCTGAAATCTCCGTGTGTTTCAGTTACTGGCCTTATGAACAGAGTCATTGAAGGAGCAGTCTACTGTACTCTGCTTAAAACCCAATGAATGGAGCTGGGTATGAGTCAGAAGGTGTGGACTGCGCTTGATGTTATATGGGAAAGCAAAACTTTAAGTGGTTTTTTTAAACATCATCTAAACCCACTAAATTATATCCTTTAATTCAATCCGGATATTTTGTACACACCATAGCAAAGAATCCATGAACTTACCTGGAATGCATTAATTAATATTGACAGTGAGGCAGCAACTCCTGAAAGTCATTCCACACTGCCATCTGCTGCCAGAGCCTGCACATACATCTGTGACTGTTGACATAGTAGCAATAAATGGGAAATAATGACATTACCATTTGTAACCCCTCAAATGGAAGTGCGCATGCTGTGCAGAGTTTTGTTTAGTGTGTGCAAGTTTAATCACTGTTGAGGTTGTACACTGTCAAACATCTGTGTTGAATTCTTCTGCACAATGTTGTTATGTCATTGTTAGCTTATTTAAAATATAATCTATCAGATAAGGGCTAAAAATAGTGACAGATGCATAATGTACCGCCAATTTGCTGATGCTGTTTTTACACTATCACACCAGGCTACAATCAGTAAGGTTCATTAAGACAGTTCACAAAACCATATCATATTCCATTTATATTCATTTAAATGATGAGGATGTCTCCAGCAAGGCCAGAATTTATTTCCCATCCCTAACTGCAAATTGAAAATGAAGTGGTGAGCTGCTTTCTTGAACTGCTGTGGTCCCTCTGGTGAAGGTGCTCCCACAGTGCTGCTGAATAGGGAGTTCTAGGATTGGGACGCAGTGACAATGAAGGACTGGTAATGTGTTTCCAAGTCAGGGTAACGTGGGATATGGAGGTGAACCTGGTGGTGGTGCCGGAGTCCCCGGGGATGTCAGCTGGTACACGTTACCCTGCACGTGCCTGCGTTCAGCAGCAAGGCTGGCCCTGTGGGATTCACTTCAGTACTCTTTAAGCAGAAATGTTTTCTCTTCTCTGTCCTTGTAGACGATGCTACTGACAAAGACTTGTCTGACCTGGTGTCAGAAATGGAAATGATGAAGATGATTGGAAAACATAAAAACATTATTAATTTACTGGGGGCCTGCACACAGGACGGTGAGTCTGAGGGGGGATATTTTCAAACCAGGTCTCAGAAAGTGTATGCACACCCAGCTCCCTACACCCCAACGTCCTACACTCAAACCTCCTACACCCAGCCCTCCACACCCCGACTCCCCACACCCCAGCTCCCAATCCCCTAACACCCCACCACTGCCCTACTCTTCACATCACAGCTTCTCATACTCTGAGTCCCCATATCCTGGGAGCAGCTGTTAATCTAAGTGCGGAGAAAGAACAGGGGATCTGGCTTGTGCAACAGAAGTCACAGTTTGCTTACTTTTTCTTTCCACCATTCCGCCCTGGTTGTTCATTCCCTTAATCCTTTTAATGAGACGAGAATCCCAGTTGGATGGCCACCAATCTCCCCTCTCTAAGGGACAGCATGTTTCAGAACTTGCGAAGGGTTGATCACTCCATTGGCGCGCGTTCACTTCACTTGTTGCCTTTTCTTCCTGCCCAGGTCCTCTCTATGTCATAGTTGAATTTGCATCAAAAGGCAACCTGCGAGAATACCTCAAAGCACGACGGCCCCCTGGCATGGATTATTCCTTTGACACCTGCAAGGTGCCGGATGAGCAGTTAACATTCAAGGATCTGGTGTCCTGTGCCTACCAGGTTGCTCGTGGGATGGAATACCTGGCTTCTCAAAAGGTGAATATTCCCAACTTTTTCTTTGCCAGCAGTGTTGCTGGGAGATGGTTTAATGTGCAATACAGACTTTAACTAAAGGTGACCCACCTCTTGAAGCCTCAGTCTTTGCACCATGTACATGCACACAAGTCAGGAGCACAATGGGATACTGTCCATTTCCCTGGATGAGTGTAGCTCCAACAACACTCAAGATGCTCAACATCATCTAAGATAAAGCCCTCCACTTGATCTGTGCCCCATCCTCCTTCCTAAGGATTCATTCCCTCCAGCACCAGTGCAGACAGGCTGTTGTGTGTGCCATCAATAAACCGCACTGCAGTTATACACCCCGGCCACTCCCACAGCCCCTCACAAACTCTACCAGCAAGGAGGACAACGCAGCAGGTGCATAGGAGCATCCACACATTCAGGTTCCCCTCCAAGTCACACATTAGCCTGACTTGGAAGTACATCATCTGTCCTTCACTGTTGCTCGGTCTAACTTCTGGGACTACCCACCCACCTGCACTGTGGGAGTACCTTCACCAGAAGAACTGCAGCAGTTCCAGAAGGTGACACCGTCGCCTTCTCAAGGGCAATCGGGGATGGGCAATAAATGCTGGTCTTGCCAGCAACAAACAGATCCAAAAACGTGAATTAACCAAGAAACTTCATTTGACAAAGGCAAATGTTGTGAAACCGCAGCAGATGAAACAGTGCCTGTTGAGAGATCGTTAAACTTTGTGGATCTCTGGAGGGCTGTGATAGCTTTGATTTTACTTTTTTCAGGAACGTGGGCAACATTGGATTGGCTGACATTTATTGGCCATCATTAAATGCCCTTGCTACATTCTTGATCGGCTGTAGTCTGCGTAGTGACGGCTCTCCCACAGTGCTGTTAGGTGGAAACTTTAACCCAGCAATAGGCAAGGATTAGTGATGCATTTCAACTCCCAGGATGATGTGACTTAAAGGAGAACTTACAAGTGGTGGCATTCTCAGTGGAGAGGTCAAGCCCTAGAACGTAGACCATTGTCCTCTCTGTGGATGCTGACCGACCCACTGAGTATTTCCTTCTGTTTCACATTTGAAGTTGTCTGTTGCTGCAGTTCTTCTGGTGAAGGTACTCCCAGCCATGGGAGGACCAAGTACACATTCTAACTTGGCAAACGCACAAAAATCACCTAATGCATCAAATTCCATTTACTGTGGGCCAAACAACTTACTTCAAACAGGCTTCCTAACTTCCAGAGTCCAGGACAATGGTCCTAACTCAGGCCCTGTGAAGTGGGTATTAGGTGGTCTTAAACAGTCCTTATCTTCAGAATTATTTATTGCACCACCTGCAGTGATCCAGTGCATATGGGAACCCACCAGTTGTCCATTGTTGGAGCAGTGATCCGGTGTTATGACAGTGATCCAGTGTTAAAATAGTGTATGGGGTATGGGGGAACCTAGCACTAATCCAGTATGAAATCCACTAATCCAGCTGCTATCTAGTATGAAAGCAAATAACTGGTCAACCTAGCAATGTTGGCACAGTGATCCAGTGTTAGAGCAGTACATAGCAGAACCCAATGGTGATCCAGTGTTTGAGCAGTGATCCACTGTTAGGGCACTGGTAAAGCTGGGGCCCTATAGATGAGGGAAGATCCATCTTCAGTCCCTGGCCTGCCTGGACCTAGTTGAAACCAACCACAGTGACAGCGAGACTGTACAACAGGCTTCAGTGCTCCTGCATGAGCAAGGAATAACTCCTGACGTGATTAACAGAATGTGCACATGGGGATATCAGTGGCACATCCAGCTCTCCTCACTCCAAAAGAAGGCCAGTTCTTACCTCTGGAGTGACAATTGGGGTTGGGAAGTCATGGATTGAGTGCAGGGTAACCACCATGGTAATGAGTCCAGTGTCTGGTGGGAGAGGGGAGGTGTAAAACCAGAGGGCACATCAAATGGAGAGAGAGATGGAAGGCGCCCACATTCCCACTAAACCCCGACCCCTCTTACCACTTCCAGACTAAAAATGACCTGTAATCTACAAAAGAAAAAAAACACTGGATTGTGCTTGCAGGCAGCCTTCACCGGTGGCTCAAGGTGAGGAGCCTGGATGTTCCACCCTTAACACACTGACTTGAAGTTCCTAGTCACTTCATTCAGTGTCCTCTGCCCAATTTCAGGGATCGTAAGAAGCAAGGTGGATGGAAGATTTATAGCTGTACGCTGGCTGCACCTGCTTGCTGATTAGGAAGAACACAAGAACTTAAGAAATAGGAATAGGAGTGGGCCACTTGGTTCCTGGAGCCTGCTCTGCCCCTCAAGCCAGACCTCATTCCCACACACCAACACACCCAGCGTCATCCTTCACCACATTGCTTATCATAGCTGCCTTTGCCTTAAAATTATTCAAAGATTCTGCTTCCACCAACTTTGATGATGAGGATTCTGGAGACTCAGAGAAAAGCTTTTTCCCCATCTTTGTCTTAAATGGGCAGTAACCCCAAGTTCGAAGTTCTCCCACAAGAGGAAACATTGTCTCCACATTTGCCTTGTTAGGACCCCTCAGGATCTTGTACGTTTCAGTCAAGTGCCCTTTCACTTTTCTAAATTCCAGGGGACACAAGCCCAGCCTGCCCAACCTTTCTTCATAAGCCAATCTACCCATTCTAGGTATTAGTCTTGTAAATTTTCTCTGAACCAGCTTCCAGTGCTTTAACATCCTTCCTTATACAGAGACCAGTAGTAAACTCAGTCCACCAGGTGGGGTTTTACCAATGTCTTACGTAATGGAAGCATGACCTCCCTACTTCTGGATTCATTTCCATGAGCAATAACAGATAACATTTTGTTAGTTTTCCTAATTACTTGTTTGTTCCTGCATATCAGCCTTCGGTGAATCATGCACTAGGACACCAAGATCCCTCTGAATTTCAATGCTCTGCAACCTCTCACCATTTGGATTTTATGCTTCTTTTGTATTCTTCCTGCCAAAATAGACATTTTCACATTTTTCCACATCGTATTCCATTTGCCAGATTGTTGCCCACTCATCAAACCTTTCTATATCCCTTTGCAGCCTCATGTCCTCTTCACAACTTTCCTACCTGCCTTTGCATCATCCCCAAATTTAGCAACCACACTTTCAATGACTTCATGCAAGTAATTTACATAAATTGTAAAAACTCAAGACCCTAGCATCAATCACTCGCTACCTCTTGCCAACTAGAACAAAAACCATTTATGCCCACTGTTTCCTGTTATCCATCCTCCACACCAGTGTGTTACCTCCTACACCACAAGCTTTTATTTGCTGCAATAACTTCTAATGTGTCACCTTCTAACAAGATCAAGTAATTTCAGTACCAGTGTAGCAGAATATTAATGACCGCTGTCACATTATTTGACGGGATGAGGAATAACAATCAGATGAGAGGAGAGCCTGTCTTTGGTGAAGTGTTTACTCTGCTCAGCTGCTTAATTGTCCTGTTTGGCTCTTTACCTGGTTAGTGCATCCATCGGGACCTGGCAGCCAGAAATGTGCTAGTGACAGAGGACAACGTGATGAAGATTGCCGACTTTGGCCTCGCCAGGGATGTGCACAACATTGACTACTACAAGAAAACGACGAATGTAAGTGTTTCTGCAGCACATTCAAGCGTCCAGAGGCTGCAGGGACCGAGCAGGGAGAGTGAGTGGCGTCCCAGGGGGCTTTGGTCCAAACTCCAGTCAACTGCACTTGGGCCAAAGCCTCTGATCACCATACACACAACCCAGGGGCACTCTGCACGGGGTACCTTGAAGATCCTCGATGTCCGCTCCCAGCTTGGGTTCCCACCGAAGGCTGAGCAGCCTGCGGGCAGAAATGAGTGAATCAGCTGGAGCTCTTTTCTCTCGCTAAAGGTAACCAATAGGGTGACCAGCTAATGATCTTCCAAATAATGAGGGAGGCCTGGAGAAGGGGTTCCCACTTGTATTATGGTCCCAAACTGGGGTCCATTAATATAAAAGTAGTCACAAACTAATTCGAAAAGGACATGGCAGTCACTACCCTAAGTTGTGTTTCAGGTGACCAGGGCAGAAGTGTGTAAGGGGAAGTCAGCAAAGTGCATGAGGGAGATATACAGATGATGAAAAGAGGGTGGGTGGAGGGGAGGCTGGTGTGGACTGTAGCATGTAGAAGCCATGGGCCAAATGGCCTGATCTTGTGCCATCTATCGATGGTTGTTGGGACTGGTATTTGGAGGAGTTCAATATGAAATGAAAATCCCCTCCTCCTTTTGACCACAGGGTAGGCTGCCAGTGAAGTGGATGGCTCCGGAGGCCTTGTTCGACAGAGTCTACACCCACCAGAGTGACGTGTAAGTACAACCCATAACGTCGCGGCTTTCTCTAACATTGCGGCTTTCAGCTGAACTCCACCAAATACAGATATTGTAAAAGGGAGCCAGCGATGGAGGAACTCTTGACTCGCTTCCAAGCTTTTCAGGACAGCGAAAGTGGGCGTAGAGAGAAAAAAAAAGTCATTAGTTCTGCTCCAGAGGCTTGGCAGAATAGCGGACAGGTTATAAACGGTCTGTCAGCTATCTGATTAACTGGTCATTTTAATTCCAGCACTGGCCTGTGCTGATATTTGCCGTGATTGAAGGGATCAGCACTATACTTCAAGTTGGAAGAAAAAAGGGGCTTATTCAATTAAGTCACGCCGTTGATAACTATGTTAGACACGGGTGGCAGCACCCAGAGAATAGGGCGGTTTTAAAAAGGCTTCAGTGAATTAGGTTTCCATTCTTTTTCTGCTTCACAGCTGGTCTTATGGAGTCCTGTTGTGGGAGATCTTTACACTGGGTGGATCGCCCTACCCCGGCATCCCAGTGGAAGAGCTGTTCAAACTGCTGAAGGAAGGCCATCGAATGGACAAGCCTGCCAACTGCACCCATGAGCTGTAAGCAATACCCAGCCTTACTGTCCTTCCTCCTTATGTTGTTCTCCAATGTTGGGTAAAGCAGTCTGACGTTTTCAGGGAGGATGTAACTCGTGGCTGGTTTCACTTAGGCTTCGCACTCAGTTCTTTAACTTTGTTTAAAGTCGCACAATAATCTCCACCCCATACACCTCCAAGTGTGGCAGGGTTTGCCCTTCCTCCCTCCCAGCCATAACTCATTGGACAGCAGTATAGCCAGGATTTCTCTTTCTAGTTCCCTCACTCTGTAAGGAGTTTAAACACCCATAGTCCCTCATACAGCGGCCCCGGAACCCACGGGAGATGATAACGTGCCATGGCGGATAAATACCCCTAACTACAGGTAAACAATTACCTCACTACAGATAATAAACATACTGCAAATGCCCCCACCATAGTCTTGCAACCACAACGACAGTTTGATAACACACCACTACAGATAATAGCTCCCTCCACATTCAAATGACCTTATTCCCCACTACATTCAATGTTGCCTTCTCCTCAGACATACTTTAATGGCTATAAAATACTTTGGCACGTTCTGAAATTCATGTAGTCATAGAAAGACAGGGCACAGAACAGGCCCTTCAGCCCACTAAGTCTGTGCCAAACATCGACCACCCATTTACACTAATCCTTCATTCATCTCATTTTTTATTCTCTCCATATTCTCACCAACTCCCCCCAGATTCTACCACTCACCACACTCAGGGCAATTTACACTGTCCAATTAACCCACCAACCCGTATGTCTTTGGAATGTGGGAAGATGGAACAGCCAGAGGAAACCCGTGCAGTCACAGGAAGAACATGCAAACTCCACACAGACAGCACCCGAGATCAGGATTAAACCCCAGTCTCTGGCACTGAGAGGCAGTGACTTTACTAACTTCACCACTGTACCATCCAGTAAAGCGACATGAACTGAGCTATATAAACTAAATCCATTCTTTCTCAAGCCTTGCCAACTCTCAGCCTCTTTCTCCCTGAAGGTTATCCATAAAACCAATCTATTTTTAAAAGACTTTGTACAGCTATGCTAAAATCTCCTTGTATCATTTGGTGTCACTTTGTTACCGCTCCCAGGAAACATATCGTTTCGCTGTGTTAAAGGGGCTATATAAATGAAGATTGATGTTGCAGCATTATCTTCAATTGTTGTATCTGAACATTCCTGGAAAGTAAATTGTACCTCGTACATATCTATAATCAATTAATTGTTCCTATGTGCTGCTCCTTGATATGATGGAATTGTTTGTTACCTGGGCCCTAAAACACAGACCTCAATCAAGGTGTTGACAGCTAGCCAGTAAAATATGCTGGGCCATTCCATAGTATAGGAAGTAATAGGGCTTTATATTGGAATGTGAGAAATAAAAATAAAAAGACAAACCAGCAACAAAAGAAACACTCCGAGTCATGTGATAAGTGTTAAAAAAACTACTTTATTAATAACTACTTATGATAATATGAAAAATAAAAGTAAAAATGTTAGAATGTTAGAAGTAAAAATGTTAAACCTTGAACATTAACCCCAAAACTAAACTCGTAGTGTGTGTGTGGCAAATTCCCAAACTCCAAGTCCAGGAATGGTTTTTAAAGTTCAGTTCAGCAAGCCATAAGGTGAAACATGAGCAAAGGCTTCTTCAACAACGTCATTACATCCTTTATCTTCTGTTGACGTAAGCATGCGACACACACACACACACACCACTATGCTCTATCTTAAAGGAACATTTACCTAGTCCGTAACACCTTTTGCCCCACTGCAAATGTCGTTGGCCGAGCACGTCTATCAAAACATGTCTTCATTCTTATCTGGCTGGTTTTCAAATTCTCTCTCACTAGCTGGCAGACCCTTTCTAATCGAGTTTTAAATTTTTGGACATAATCCAACAAACTTAAATGCACTCCCTCATTAACCCACTGTTCTCTTAACAATTCTAAAGGTCCTCTCACCCGATGTCCAAATACAAGCTCAAACGGACTAAATCCTAATGACTCCTGTATTGATTCTCTCACTGCAAACAAAAGTAAATGAACACCATTTGGGGGCTGGTCTGGGATTTGAACCCGGGACCTCTCGCAATGGTGCATTGGGTCTCTTGCTGTGGTGTATTGGATCTCTTGCTGTGGTGTACTGGGTCTCTTGCTATTGCGTATTGAGGTGGTGTATTGCATCGCCTGCCATGGTGCATTCGGTCTCCTTTGCATTGCTTTCTGCCCCTGCGTGAATGGCCAATTGTTTATTGTTTTGTTTCCAGCAAATGCTCAAATAATGTAATGAAGATAATAGTTGTCATTGCTTTAATCATTGCTCTGTGACCCCTCCCTAGGTATATGATAATGAGAGAATGCTGGCACGCAATCCCATCACAGAGGCCAACGTTCAAACAGCTGGTCGAGGATCTCGACAGGGTCCTGACAGTGACGTCAACTGAGGTCAGTTAACCTAAGAGGAACTAGGAGAGTGGGTGGACATTAAGGTGAATTTTAGGGAATGACACTTACTGTTATTTGAAAGCATTACAATATCTTTTTTAGAGTGTGACTCTCAAGTTTTAGAGTACTGTGCACTCTTTAGATTTCAACTGCTGTTGAAGCAGCCAAGGTTTTTTTTCTACAGTTGGTAAATTGATCCCAAAATGTGGTAATTCCAATACAACCCTCCTTGGCCTCCCTCTGCTCTCTGTGAACTTGCGCTCATCCAACTCTCTGCCTGTGTCTTAACTAACACCAAGCCCCATTCACCCATCACCTTGTTCTCACTGATCCATTTTGGTGTCAATTGTAGAGGTGTCAATCTTCTGTTCCCCATTCTCTGTGGTCTCACCTCTCCATTTCCCTGTAGCTTCCTCTAGACGAAAAGCACTACGATGCTGGAGGAACTCAGCAGGCCATCTGCAATCCTTTGTTTCCCTAGCCTCCTCTAGATCTAGAACCCTTCCCCAATCTATCTGGACCCAAATTCTGACCCCAAATTTTATTGTTCCATTCTTACCTTCAGCTGTAAAGATTGTAACCTGCAGAACTTTTTTTCATAAAACCTCTCTAACTTGTAGCTTCCTTTTCTACTTTAAGATGCTCAAGCTTTTGAAGATATAATATCTCCTTATGTGGGGTCAAACTTGCCTTGGAACTTTTTGACATGTCAAAACATGCTAAAGATATAATTTAATGGCAAAGCAGGCTTAAGGAACTGAGTGACCTACTCCTGTACCTATGTCTCTGAAACAGTTCTCTCACAGCTGAAGGAAGGTTTTCAGACCACCTCTGTGCTCCGTCTCATGAGGTCAGTTTGGGTCCATCAACGAGACGACTGCATTAAATTTTCTCCTCTGCTTCCTGTCTGGTTTTGTCATCACTTCTTCTCTGAGGCTGTTGACTTCTCATTTGAGTTGTGGTTTCACATCTGCTAGTTAGGTCCCAGAGCTTGACCACGGGAACAGGAGTAGCCCATTCAACCACCTCAGGCCCCTTATATTGCTTATTTAGACCTTTAGTCCTTCTGCCTGTGCTGAACAACTTTGCCAAATAAAAATCTATCAACTTCAGCTTTGAAGTGATTACTTGACCTAGAAACTAAATGCTGTGAAGCAACCAGGCTCGGCTTTCTTTGGTGAATTGATCCCACATTCTGGTATTCTAACACACTCCCCCTCGACGTCCCCATAAACCCGTTCTCGTCCAACACTCTACCCACCTCCGAACTGGCACCAGGCCCCATTCACCCATCAGAATTTGTTAGCCAGCCACACCCCCACCCTCCCCTAACCCCCTCCAGAACTCCTCAGTCTTTGAGACAGACTTCCATTTCTCTCTGTTGGAAGAGGTGTTCCCTGACGTCAACCCAGGAACTAATTTTAAGGCTCTGCCTCTTTTCTCAATTCTCTCACTAGTCCCACTCTGTTTACTTCATAAAATCTTATTCAGGACACCCCTTCATCTTCTAAATTCCAGGGAAGACTACATCATCTGCTCTCTGGCTTCTCCCCTTCCGGTCCCGATGTCATCCTGGTGAATGCAGCATTTTGTTCAGCTGGGCGTGCAGATCAGTGAGGGAGTCAGAGCTGAGCCTGACCCCACCTGCACCCCTCACACATCCCCTTCCACTGCCCGTGGGTGCACTTCCAGGCCAGGACACCGGGCAGAAGCGGGATGCTCCTGTTTTGAGCTCCTGCAGTTTCAGCACGGCCAGCCAAATCAGCAGAGCCTGTGTATTGAATCCAAGTCGACCCAGGCAGGCTCAGCCCAGCTGCTCACCAGATGATCTCAGTGAAACATCAGGAGAGTGGCCACCATCAACCTCTGGTGACCTTTCCTCTGCGTGGAGGCAGCC
Source organism: Pristis pectinata (assembly GCF_009764475.1). Classification (NCBI taxonomy): domain Eukaryota; kingdom Metazoa; phylum Chordata; class Chondrichthyes; order Rhinopristiformes; family Pristidae; genus Pristis; species Pristis pectinata. The sequence continues at coordinate 23,379,140 of NC_067406.1, forward strand.
GCAGACTGCTCCCCAGAGTCCAATAGCACCCAGACCAGTCAACATGGTGCAGGAGACTGGGGGAAACCAGCCAACAAATCAATACCCCTCAAGGTTTTATTGCAGTTCAGATGAGAACAGCTTCCCCTTCACACATTGTGTCGCCACCTCAGTAAATTGATCTGGGGGGCGTATTCTACAAAACTTCTATGTATGATGTTATCTGATGGCCACTCAGAAATTGCCACAGAGTGGACATGCAATTGTGAAACAAGAACGACATTTCTGGAAACACAAGAGCTGCACTTAGCTCCTCAGAAGAGAAGGGATGGATGCTGCCCATCAGTGAATGTTGATTGGTTAAGAGGCCACAGGGTGGTACCCAATTTTCTTTTCGGATGTGGCTGGAAAGGTCAGCATTTATTCCCCTTCCATGATTGCCTTTGTAAAGATCAGGGCCACCTTTCTGAACCGCTGCAATCCTTCTGGTGAATGTACCGCCACAGTGGTATTGGGTAGGGAGTTCCAGTGGAGATGTAATTCCGAATCGGGATAGTGAGTGATTTGAAGAGAACCCTTCAGGTGGTAGTGCTCCCATGTACCTGCTTCCCCTTGTCTTTGGTGGTGGAGGTTGTGGGTTTGGGAGATGCTGTTGAATAGCCCGGGCAAGTAACTGCAGTGCATGTTGTTTGGTGTACGGTATAGCCACTGTGCACTAGTGGTGGACGGAACGAATGCTTAGGGTGGTTGATGGGGTGTCAACCAAACCAGCTGCTTTGTCCTGGATGGAGCTGCCCTTCTTGAATGTTGTTGAAGCTGCACTCATCCAGGCAATGGAGACTATTCCATCGTGCTCCTGACTTTGCCTTGTAGATGGCGGAACAGCTTTGGGAAGTGTGAGTTAGTTTCCCGCTGCAGGATGCCCAGCCTCTGACCTGCTGTTGTCCTCACTTCACTCGATCCCAGAGAAGGAGCCAAAACATCGATCTTTCTTCCCTCTTCACAGCCACCCTTGGACCTGCTGCAGAGATCCAGCTTTTGCTCTTATTGGTTTCCGACATTTGCAGTTGTTTTAAATCTGTGCACACACTTTCACTTCAATACACTATGCACATTGTTTAATGTAAAATGTTTCAAACACACACAGAGGGCCATTCAACAGGCCCAACTGATTTAGTGTGCTGTTCAAATTCTTGACAGATAATTATTGAAAATGATCGACAGTACCAAATCTCCAGCTAGTGATCATAAAACATTATCGCCAGGATTTATGCAGTGTCCCTCCTGCCCAATAACCTGCCCCCACTGGGTAGTTAACCCATGACCTCAGAAACTGAGATGGAATGTTGCCAAGTTGGAGCTTAAAGGCGGTCAGATTTTCACTCTGATCTTACAGCCTGGGAGGAAAAGAAGCAGTGATCCCTCCATTTGTAATCAGTGCTGCTGTCTTTTTATGATGTCGTTGCTCAACTGGCCCCTATCATGTGACATGGGGGAGGTCTGGTGAGGAGATTGTACACTCGGCAATAAAATGTGAGAACTGTAGTCAGCACACTTAACTCTTTAACATTATGGTTCTCATAAGGAATCCATTAATTGCTATAATTTGGAAAGTAAGTGGTTACCTTGGGGGATTTACTTCAGGTTTAGGTAAAAAAAAGCAATTTCCTGATTTTGTACAATGCAAATCATTGTCACTGTTCAAACTGCAGTAATGTGGAAAATCTATTACTGATTCCACTGAATGGTCATTGTACAGCTTATTGTCACAAGGTACACTCCATGTACTTATGGTGGAGAAAGGCTCCTATAATTACTATCATTAATCAAAAATCAGTCAGAGTTATATCATTGTGTCTGAATTAGAAAGAGAAAGTGCAGGTCTGTCATTCCTTGAGATGTTGAATGATAAGGGGCCAGTAATTTGACCATACAGTGCCTATATTTTTGGGCACCATGTAGTGATTTAAGCCCCCAGTATGGTAGATAGGAACAGCAGTCTCATTGCAAATCTGCAGCCTATCGTATTAGTAAGGCGCAAAGAATGGGCACAGTTTGCCCGCTCCTGACATTCAGTAACTTGATGTCTGTTTGAAACCTCCCTCAACTCCAAAACTGAAAGCACAAAAAACAACAAATGCTGGAAATCGGAAAGAAACGCAGAAAATGCTGGAACCACTCAGCAGGCCAGGCGGCGTTTGTGGAAAGAGAAGCAGAGTCGTGTCTCAGGTGGAAGACCCTTCATCAGACCTGGTCGTCTTTGAGCCAGTGCCGGCTATACTCGGGGGAAAATGGGCAGCGTTCAGAGGGACCACTCATTGGGCTGCGCCCCCTAACAAAGGATGAGCATTAAATGTTAATGTAGAACAGTACAGCAAGGGAACAGGCCCTTCAGCCCACCACGTGTCTGCTGACATGGTTGGTCCGACCACAGTTGTCCATATCCTGTGAATAAGTGAAAAGCAGAACTCGGGGTGGGAGCAAACGGAGAAAAGGTGCAGCAGTTCCACCTCTACCCTGCCCACTGTATTTGGGATTCCTTGTGTAGCTGAAATAGAGCAGGTTACCTCCCTCCCTCCCTATAATGATGCTATAACTCATGCTCTCCCATGACCTTTATCCCACCATAATATCTGCCTTAATTATTAAATTGCATCTCCATATTCAGTACCGGAGTTAGAAACGTAGAAAATCAGAACCCGAGCTCATCAGTCGTTGCATGGAATGAATGGTCTCTGCTGTTCATGGGGTGTTCAACTACTCTCTCTTACTGTAAGCCTATGCTCTCTTGTTTTTGGTATCCCTACCATGGGAAAAAGCTTCTAACCATGTATCCTATCTATGCCGCTTGTAATTTTATTTACCTCTATCAGGTCACCCCTCAGCCTCCTTCACTCCAGGGAAAACAAACCCAGCCGATCCAATCTCTTCCCGTAACTGAAGAGCTCCAATCCAGGCAACATCCTGGTGAATCTTGTCTGTACAATCACATCCTTCCTGTAGTGTGGCGATCAGAATTGCACATAATACTCCAAGTGCAGCCTAATTAGAGGAGTGTAAAGTTGCAACTTTTCTGTTCCCTGGCCTATGAATGCAATCATGCCATGTGCTTCCTTTCCTGTATGCCACTTTCGGGGAACTAAAGACTTGAAGCACATGACCTCTTCGTTTATCAGCATTCCTTAGCATCCTACCATTTACTGTAGATGTCCTACCTCTGTATGACTTTCCAAAATGCACAGTGTGGAGGTTAAATTCCATCTGCCAATGCTGCACCCAATTTTCCCTCTGATCTGTACCCTGCCTCAGGCAACTTTCTTCTATCCACAACACCATCAAATTTCATGTCGTCTGCAAACTTACTAATTCCTCCTACATTCACATTCAAGTTGCTTATACAACAAACAGTAAAGGCCCCAGCACTGATGCCTGCAGTACACTACTGGTCGCAGATAGGAACTGTGGGCAGAATGGCCTCCTCCTCTGTCATTAGGAATCATTATTAGTGTAGGTTAATACCAAAAATATTCAAAGGGAAATTGATGGGTTTGTGTGAGAGAATAAGTTGCAGAGATGTAGGGAAGTAAAGAGAGGGGGAATAGAACTAATGGGATTGTTCTCCAGAAGCTGGCATGGATCTGACGGGCCAAATGGCCTCCTTCAGTGTTGTTATAAGTATAAGGATACAAGATATATAATAGAACTATAACTAGAACCTACCGAATGTTAAAGGGATGAGCTTTTGGAAAGGAAAATGAATTTGCATCCATATAGCATGATCTGAGGGCATCACAAAGCACTTCATAAATAATGAAATATGTTTGAACTGGAGTCACTGTAGAAGGTTTAACCAATAATTTACATATATGAAGCTGACGCAAAAATCAGTGTGATAATGACCAGTTAATCTGTCTTGGATCGTAAATTTTGGCCAGGGCTCTGGAGAGCTCCAAAAGCAAAATACTGCATCTGCTGGAAATTGTAAATAAAACAGTAAGTGCTGGGTATTCTCAACAGGACAGGCAGCATCTGTGGAGAGAGAAACATTTCAACACTTCTCCACAGAAGCTGCCTGACCTGCTGAGTTTGTCCGGTAATTTCAGTTTTCAGGCAAACTCACTTGCCCTTTGAAATACTGCCCTGGGATCATTTGGTGAAATGGAGCTTCATTTTGGTGTCTCCAAAAGGCAAGACCTCCACTGTGCAGCACCTCCTCAGTAGTGGAGAGACTGTAGATGCTGGAATCTGGAACATCGAACATTCCACAGGAGGAGTCCAGCGGGCCGAGCAGCATCTGTGGAAGGAAAGGAACTGTCAAAGTTCCAGGTCGAAACCCTGTGTCAGGACATTTCCTTTTCTCCCACAGATGCTGCTCCACCACTGAGTTCCTCCTGCAGATTGTTTGTTCCCCCTCAGTAACATACTGCTGTATCTGCCTTGGTTTTGTCTCCCTAAGTCTCGGGAGCAGGACTGGAATTATCAATCTCCTGACTCAAAGGCAAGAGACCAAGCCACATTGATGCAACCCCCCTACAGCAGATGTGATCACAGTCCACGGCACAGAGAGTTCATAACAGTTATATTGTCCTTTGTATTTCAGGAGTACCTTGACCTGTCGGCACCTTTTGAGCAGTATTCCCCTGCCTGCCAGGACACACACAGTACTTGCTCTTCCGGGGACGACTCTGTCTTTACCCATGATGCTCTGCCTGATGAGCCTTGCCTCCCAAAGCACCAGCAGTGTAATGGTGTCATCAGGACATGAGATGAGAAAAAGCAGGACTCCAGGGTGCTGAACTATGGAAAACTCACACTGAAGGAAATACACTGAACCTACTGCGGGGATCTTGTTCCCCATTTAACTTCCCACCATTATTGAGCCTTATATCTTCAAGTGCTGTACCCATCTAAAACAAAAACAAAAAACTGCTTGGCATGAAGAAAATTTGTAATGTAGAAACCGAAATGGAAAGTTCTGCGAAAAGAAATCCAGAGGTGATAACATTTGACCTCTGGCATTTTGACTGCGAAAGGAACCATTCTGTGCCTAAGTTGTGCTAAGAAAGGAAAGTGACACAAAAACAATTATTTTTCTTTACAAAAGAGCATTTAAATACTTTTTATTTGTGTGAAGCTGCAGATTTCAGAAGAGTTGTAAATATATAAATATGAATATTGTATGATAATGTTTAAAAAACAGTTGTATACTTATGATTTGCTTGTTTAGGAAAAAAAGCAAAAAAAAATATAAACATAATTCCAAGTATGAGGAGGCAAAATCCTAAAATCATTGCAGTCTAGGATATTCAGTATTAATCTGGAAGTTATTAAAGAAACTCATTGTGTAGTGGACAAGGGGTAAAATAGTTCAAAAATCAATAATTATTTGCAATCTGATTAGCATATTGTATATTTGTAAAGTTGTTCATAGACTTTAACATATCATTTTGGTTAAGAGATTTATAAGTATATAGCTTATTTACTAATTACTGTACACAGCTTTAGTTAAACTAGGTTCTTAATTTTTGTTTTACATGTTTATAATTTTTAATTTATTACCCATTGATTAGACACAAAGGTTAATGAGGAAAAAAATAACTAGAATCAAGTTTTCAAACATTGTGTAAAATGAACGTTATCTGTTCTTATTTTAGATTGCAATGATTTTTTTTTTCTGTTGTTTAGTAATCAGATCCTAGAATTGTCTTGACTTTTAACAAATGAAGGTTTGTGCTTTACCTTTGATGAAGGCACAACAGAGCAAGGGTGCTGACTGTGAATGATAACAGTAGGCCTGCTATACAGATATGGTGCCTTGCCTGGAGCTGCCCCAGCAGTAATGGCCCTGTGAAAGAGCGCTGGCATTGTGGCCAGGGCTACGGGTGCAATTCTTGCAGCAAATGCCCATTAGAACAGGACACAGTGACAGATTTTGGCCGCTTAAAGCCAAGTTGTGTCCAAGATGACATTTTCCAACTTGACAACAAGTAGGGTCATATTCAGGTGCTGGTCACACCTGGAGCAATTTGAGATCGTGAATCAAGTGCGTCACTCTCAGTAGCACATCGCACAACATAATAAAGCACATTGACTTAGTGTTTTTTTTAATTATTTCATACCCCTTCCCCTGGCGTATTGGCACCAAGATGCTAAATACAGCCAGTGACATCACCAGATGTGCAAGTGAGGAGCAGCGTTGTGCTGGCACTTTTGCAACGCTGTGACAAGAGGGTGCAATGATTGTGAATGTTTGCAGAAGACAACTTGTGCGAGAAAGGATTGCCAGTCAACCACTGACGCCTGTCATGTATCAGTGACCTGCGAGTCACTCCCTTCTCTTTATGCAGGTTAGTGCCACAAGCACAACTTACGTGGTGCAATTTAAACGTTACGTGCAATTTTGCAGAGAACTCATTTGAGGTAAACCCCTTTTCGTTAAAGACAAAAAAAGTAGCTGAAACAGATGGCCAAATGGGTAGCAGGCAGTTGCCTGTGAAGCAGAATAAAACCATGTAACCAGAATCAAAAATAAAGTCCGGTTTGATTTTAAGTAGGATTCTGCGGGTACATTACAAATAAAAATTTAGACAGGAATCCTCTTAAAATCAACTAAAAATTCTGTTTGTCTCCTTTAATCTTTCTTAGGACCATCAAGCTCTTATTCAGTAGAGAAGTTAATTTAATAGATTGAAGTTATCTGTTAACTCTTTAATACAGACGTAGGAGATTTATAGTGGTGTAATTTTTGTAAAATGAGAAGACACTTCATTATTTTCTTACCGATCGCTGTTGATGTGTACATTCCAGGTACCTAATGCATAAAAAACTTTTCCAATATTTGAAATCTGTGCATGATTTACAAAAGAAGAACTTAGATATATATCTAATTTATTGAGTTTTTTTACAAAATATACGTATAGTAGCTTCGACTGAACTTAACATTTGATATTCAGTTCCCTTTCTGTAGATTTAATCATGTCAAGCAATACTGGCAATAGCTGAGGCTCTCGATTAATGTTCCATGGTTAGATTGGACCATTGCCTGTCTCATTCCACACTCATGGTGGCCAGAGGTGAGCTCCAAACAAAAGGAACAACCCCCTTAAACCAATTTGCCTGCCTGAAGCCTGTAAAAGGCCACAGATGGTCTTGTTGGAGTTAAATAATAACTAGCACTGAACAATATCTGACTGCCTTTACGAAGCTTTGTTATTAACATGGAACTGTTCCATTCCACAAAAATAAAAAGATATTGTTTTAAAATGCAAGAATGTCCATTCCTTGTTCTTCTACTTGAGTATTAGTGATGTGTTTTAGTTTCCTATGATGCTGCTACTGAGTGCTATACTTTGCAGCCCATGAACTTTAGGAGCAATTTCAATCCTTAAGTATTACATTTTAAAATTTTCAAATCCATTGCAAAGCCCTCACATCAATGGATGTGGGATTAATCCAGTCCATTCTCAGTGTGCAGATCTGTTATTGAAAAGTTTTTAAGGAGGCTGTTTGCTTCCATTTTTAAAGGTTTTGTACCTTTAATTTACCATAGTCAACTTGGAATTTAAAGGGAGGCGGGTACATTGGAATCATTGACCTCAGTGGAATCAAATACGTAAAGAGGAATACAGATGGCAGCCAATGCTCCCAAACATAGTTCTAGTCACTACAAAGTTCCCATCCCTGGATCAACTGCTTTGAAGCCCTGCACTCCCAACTTCAATGATTTGTGCATGAGCCCTCTTCCTGCATACCCTCTAAAAAGCATAGTGTGTAATGCAGCTGTCGCCTCCCCTGATTCACCACATTTTACATCCTATGTGTCCACCCATCTGCCAGCCTGTCCGTGTCCTCTTGAACTCTGTTTGCCATTTTCCTCACTACTTGTTACTTTTAATGTCATCTGCAGATTTAGAAATTGCACCAGGTCTAACGTCCATCGTAAGCAGCTGTCATCCCAGCACTGAACTTCTGAACGTGACTCTATATTTCTGCCCAACTGTAAGACAAACATTCACCAGATATCTCCTTCCTATCTCCCAATTTTGTACCCATGCTGATCCTGCCTCTTTATCCAAGAGCTTCAATTTTGCTACTAGCCTATTATGTGATAACTCAGCAGTCAACTTTTAGACAGAGCAAATGTGCTGCTGGTATCACCTTTTTCTAATGTCTCATCAAAAAAAACTCAATTGTTAATATTGCACCTTACAAATGGGCACTGTGCCTCCTTTATGAGTGTGTTCCTGTCCAAGTGGTGATTTTCTCCAGCGTTCTCACCACTGACTGATGCTGACCAGACTACAGTTGCTAAGTTCACCATTCTTCCCTCTTTAATATTTCTGATGCTCCCATCTTCCTGCTGCACCATTCAGGAGCCCCCTGATCTCTCCCTCCTTCTTTGAACATCAGCCTCGATTGTGAGTAATGGCAGGCTAAAGGATTATGCTGTCTGAGGCTTGTCCATACCTCGTTTCACTCTTAAGCAGGATTTAATTGTAATAAGTGGCAGTGCACCTGCCCAGCTGGGAGATGGCAGAGCACTTCTGGTCTCCCAGCTTTCTGCCTGACCCAGCACAAGTGAAACAGCTAGCCTGGATGGCTCAATTATTCACCTACTACTCCCCTCTGCCCACCCACCTCCCTTATTCGGTTCCATGCTCCACCTTCCTTTCCCATCAGACTCCATCTCCTGCAGCCCTTTGTTGCCTCCACCCATCACCTCCCAGCCTCTGTCATGATTTCCACCTTTCCCTCCCCCATCTGCCTCTCTTCACCTGGATCCACCTTTCGCTTGCTAGCTCTTGCTCCACCCCTTCCCCTCACCTCTTTATACCGGCCATCTCCCTTGCATCTTTCAGTCCCGATGAAAAGTCTCGATCTGAGACGTTGACTGTCCATTTCCCTCCCAGACGCTACCCGACCCGCTGAGTTCCACCAGCATCCAGTTTGTCGCTCCAGCTTCCAGAATCTGCACTCTCTTGTGTCTCCATTCATCTAACATATTCAGTTTAAAATGCTCACCATCCCCTCCACAAACCTTCATCAACATTCCTCTTCAGCCTCCCTCAGCCCTCATCCAATCCTCTTCCAATTATGGCTTCATTTGCAAACTTCCCACCTCCATTCAGGGTCTTAGTCACTTTGCCTTCAAAGCTGAGACCTCTCTAAGTCCTTCCACCTTCAGAAGTCTTTGAAACATTCCTTAATTCTGCTAAGTATCTGACTCTCCTTTGTGAAGCTTCTCGTCATTTGTTCTATGACAATGGTGCACAACCTTTATCAATGAAAGGCCCACTTGTTCACACTTAGTAAAATACATGCCGCCCAAACCCCCACCAAAGCGTGATGACGTCACGGGCCACTCCTTTTAAGGAGTCAGGTCCAGGAGATTTACCAGGATACTACCTGGATAGGAGAGCATGTCTTATGAGGATAGGTTGAGCGAGCTGGGGCTTTTCTCTTTGGAGAGAAGGAGGATAAGGGATGACCTGATACAGGTGTACAAGATGATAAAAGGCATAGATCGAGTGGAGAGTAAGAGACTTTTTCCCAAGCCGGAAATGGCTAACATGGGGGAGCATTATTTTAAGGTGATTGGAGGAAGGTACAGGGGGGAATATCAAAGGTAAGTTTTTTACACAGAGAGTGGTGGGTGCGTCGAACACACTGCCAGGGGTGCTGGTAGGGGCAGATATATTAGGGACATTTAAGAGACTCTTAACATAGAACATTACAGTACAGGCCCTTCGGCCCACAATGTTGTGTTCTAAGATCTATCTAACCCTTCCCTCTGACATAGCCTCCCATTTCTCTATCACTCGTGTCTATCTAAGAGTCTCTTAAATGTCCCTGATGTATCTGCCCCCACAACCTCTGCCGGCAGTGCGTTCTACGCACCCACCACTCTCTGTGTAAAAAAAACTCACCCCTGACATCCCCCATATACAGTATCTTCCTCCAATCACCTTGAAATTATGTCCCCTTGTGTTAGCCATTGTCTCCCTGGGAAAAAGTTTCTGACTGTCCACTCGATTTATGCCTCTTATCATCTTGTACACCTCTATCAAGTCACCTCTCATCTTCCTTCTCTCCAAAGAGAAATGCCCTAGCTTGCTCAACTTATCCTCATAAGACATGCTCTCCAATCCAGGCAGCATCCTGGTAAATCTCCTCTGCACCCTCTCTAAAGCTTCCACATCCTATAATGAGGCGACCAGAACTGAACACAATACTCCAAGTGTGGTCAAACCAGAGTTCCTTAGAGCTGCAACGTTACCTTGTGACTCTTGAACTCAATACCCCGACTAATGAAGGCCAACACACCATATGCCTTCTTAACAACCCTATCGACCTGTGCGGCAACCTTGAGGGATCTATGGACGTGGACCCCAAGATCCCTCTGTTCCTCCACACTGCTAAGAGTCCTGCCATTAACCTTGTATTCTGCCTTCAAATTCAATCTCCTGAAGTGTAGTGTAGCGGTTAGCGTAATGCTATTGCAGCGCCAGTGACCTGGATTCAATTCCGGCTACTGTCTGTGAGGAGTTTGTACGTTCTCCCCGTGTCTGCATGGGTTTCTTCTGGGTGCTCCAGTTTCCTCCCACATTCCAAAGACATACAGGTTAGGAAGTTGTGGGCATGCTATGTTGGCGCCGGAAGTGTGACAACACTTGCAGGCTGCCTGCAGAACACACTACGCAAAAAAAGATGCATTTCACTGTGTGTTTCAATGTACATGTGACTAATAAAGATATATTATATTAAGACCCCACCCTTCCACATCCTCATCCAAGTCATTTACAAAAATCACAAAGTGCAGGAGTCCCAGAACAGATCCCTGCGGAACACTGACCTCCAGGCAGAAAACGCTCCATCTACCACCACCCTCTGTCTTCTATGACCGAGCCAATTCTGAATCCACACAGCCAAGTTTCCCTGGATCCCATGCCTCCTGACTTTCTGAATAACCCTTCCACAAGGAATCTTATCAAACGCCTTACTAAAATCCATGTACACCACATCCACTGCTCTACCTTTATCAATGTGCATTGTCACATCCTCAAAGAATTCAATCAGGCTCGTGAGGCATGACCTGCCCCTCACAAAGCCATGCTGACTGTCCCTAATCAGCCTATGCTTCTCCAAATGCCCCATAAATCCTGTCTCTAAGAATCTTCTCCAGTAATTTGCCCACCACTGAAGTAAGACTCACTGGTCTGTAATTCCCAGGGTTATCCCTACTCCCTTTCTTAAACAAAGGAACAACATTTGCCACCCTCCAATCATCTGGCACTACTCCTGTGGTCAGTGAGGATGCAAAGATCATCGGCAAAGGTGCAGCAATCTCTTCCCTAGCTTTCCGTAATAACCTTGGATATTTCCTATCCGGCCCCGGTGACTTATCTATTCTAATGTTTTTAAAAAGTTCCAGCACATTCTCTTTCCTCATGTCGACATGGCCTAGTGTATCAGCCTGTCATACGCTATCCTCACAAACATCAAGGTCTCTCTGATGAATACTGAAGCAAAGTATTCATTAAGGACCTCCCCACCTCTTCTGACTCCAGGCACGTTTCCTCTTTTATCCCTGATCAGTCCTACCCTCACTCTAGTCATCCCCTTATTCTTCACATACGTGTGGAGTCCCTTGGGATTTTCTTGATCCTACTCACCAAGGACCTCTCATGCCCCCTTCTAGCTCTCCTAAATCCATTCTTAAGCTCCCTCCTGGCTACCTTGTAACTCTCCAGAGCCCTGTCTGATCCATGCTTTCTCAACCTCAGGTAAGCTTCTTTCTTCCTCTTGACAAGATATTCTATGTGTCTAGTTTTTTTTTAATAATAAACGTTTATTCGCTAAAAGCACTACAAAAGACAACCAGTGTCAATACACTATATCTAATACAGAAAAGAAGAAACTACGCAACGACATACTACGGTAGAGAATGCAAACTAATACTACCGAAACACACACGCGACTCTACACCCGTCAACGCGACACTTCAAATAAGAATCACGTCCGTACCGTCCACGACACATGCAATCCCCTGAGGGGCCCACCGAGCGCAGAACTCAGCTAGGGTGCCCGCGGAAACCACGTGCTCCCTCTCTAGACGCATCCGCGGGCGCATGTAAGCGCGGATCTATGTGTCTAGTCAACCACGGTTCCTTCATTCTCCTGCCTCAATGGGACAAACCTACCAGAACCCCATGCAAGTATTGCTTAAGTAACCTCCACATTTCTGCTGTGCACTTCCCCAAGAACATCTGTTCCCAATTTATGCTCCCAAGTTCCTGCCTAATAGCATCATAATTTCCCCTTCCCCAGTTAAATACTTTCCCATATCATCTGCTCCTATCCCTCTCCAAGGCTATGGTAAAGGTCAAGGAGTTATGGTCACTATCTCCAAAATGGTCTCCCACCGAGAGATCTGAAACCTGATCAGGCTCATTGCCTGATACCAGGTCCAGTATGGCCTCTCTGTCAGCCTGTCCACATACTGCGTCAGGAATCCTTCCTGTACACACCAAACAAATTCTGCCCCATCTATCCCCTTTACACTGAGGAGGTGCCAATCAATATTAGGGAAGTTGAAATTACCCATGACAACAACCCTGTTATTTTTGCACCTCTCCAAAATCTGCCTCCCGATCTGCTCCTTGGTGTCTCTGCTGCTATTGGGAGGGTCTGTAGAATACTCCCAATAGAGTGATCGCTCCCTTCCTGTTTCTGACTTCCACCCACACTGACTCAGCGGACAATCCTTCCAGGACATCCTCTCTTTCTACAGCTGTGATACTGTCCCTGATCAGTAAAGCCACTCCCCCACCTCTTTTACCTCTGTCCCTTTTGAAACATCTAAACCCCGGAATATCCAGCAGCCATTCCTGCCCTTGCAACAGCCAAGTCTCCGTAATGGCCACCACGTCATAGTTCCACATACTTACCCATGCTCTAAATTCACCACCCTTGTTCCTGATACTTCTCGCATTAAAGTAGACACACTTCAGCCCACTCAACTGGCTCCAATTTTGCTTTTTCAAATGCCTATCCTTTCTACACTCTGCATCTATTTGTACACTAAATGAACCAACCGCTGACCTATCATTCTGGTTCCCATCCCCCTGCCAAACTAGTTTAAACCCTCCCCAACAGTTCTAGCAAACCTGCCTGCAAGGATATTGGTCCTCCTCCAGTTCAGGTGTAACCCGTTCCTTTTGCACAGGTTGTACCTTCCCCGGAAGAGATCCCAATGATCAACAAATCTGAAACCCTGCCCCCTGCACCAACTCCTTAGCCACGCATTCGTCTGCCAAATCATCCTATTCTTACCCTCACTGGAGCATGGCACAGGCAGCAATCCAGAGATTACTACCCTTGTGGTCCTACTTTTCAGCTTCCTACCTCTTAGGCACATGGATGAAAGCAAAATGGGGGGGGTATGTGGGAGGGAATGGTTAGATTGAACTTAGAGTAGGTTAAAAGGTCGGCACAACATCATGGGCCAAAGGGCCTGTACTGTGCTGTAATGTTCTATGTTCTACATTCTATCCCAAGGGTTCCCAAAGACTGCCCTCCACAGCCAACACAGCTCACGTGCCAGCTATTTTTTTTATTTCTTTAGTGAATTTTCTAACTAAATTGCCCCAATATTATTAAAGCATCTGAGACCCAAGCCATCCCCCATCACTGAGGCTGTTTGCAGCCAAACATGGGAAGCACCATTCTGTGAGAAAGACACGAACCAATGCAGGTTGTGGATGCTAACACTCTATCATGAGGTATACTCATCAATTCAGAGTTACCTTTGTTTCTCAAAAGGAAAGTATCTTTGCCATCACACATTTGCTCATACTTCTTCCAAAGGTAGATGGGCATCCAGGATCCAGGTGTATTTCCAAATAAGTTAAACCTGGGGTCGATCCATCTTTTAGTGATTATCACAGTAATAAATCTTGACCAATTCATAAGAGCTTTACCGAAACATCAACAGCAGGCAATTAAGAAGAGAAATGTTAACCGGGAATTGGGGCAGCTCAGAAGTCCCTCTGGCTTTACTGTCATTGCTGGTTAATAATTGAAATTGATGTCATAAGCAATTCAAAACACTTCACTTTATCCACATACTCAATCTGCCTTGCTCCCTGGGCACTTGGCAACCTTATTCTGCAATAGTCAAACATTCCACATTAGGGAACTCATGGAGTTGATCCCTGATGTGCACTGGCTTAGGTGAAGTTAGTTGAAAAATTAGCATGGCTGCTGCAACTGACCCTGGGATTGGCCAAGAGTGGGCGAAGGTGTCTCTTCTTCATGGCCATCCAGTGACCGTTGGTAAGTAGATTCGTTTGTCAATTCTCTCATGTTGGAATTGGCAGGTTGAGTTCACGTCCTTATCTAGATTCTCAAGTGTAAAATCTACCTCAAGCAGCAAACAATCTGCTGGAAGAACTCAGCAGGTCAAGCAGCATCTGTGGGAAGAAAAGAATTGTCGAAACCCTGCATCAGGACTGAGAGTGGGGAGGCGAGGTGGCCAGTTAAAGGGAAGGGGAGTGGTGAAAAAGGATTCCGAGGTGATTGGTGGACTGAGAAGGCGTGTAAGATGCCACAGATGCTGCTCGACCTGCTGAGTTCTCCCAACAGATGGTTTGTTGCTTCAGATTCCAGCATCTGCAGTCTCCTGTGTCTCCATAAAACCTACCAAGTGTGGCAGTATCACGAGTTTTGTCTTTAGAGAAAGGGTGAAAGACTAAACTGAGCCCCGTTTGCTCTCTGAGCTGGATGCAAATAACTCCGTTGTGTATTTTGAGCAGCCTGGTGTCCCAGCCAATACTTCTCCCTCCGCCCACATTTCTAAAGCGGGTTATCCGGTCAGAATGTCGTTTCTGGGAGCTTGCTGTGCATAAATTGAATGCAGTTTGGGATGATATCAAAAGTGCTTTATAAATGCAAATCATTTTTGTGTGTAATTTGCATGTGAGCTCCCCCACTACTCAAGCCACTGTCAAAGCTCAAGACTGGACACCACCTGCAGGCTATATCTCAGCAAAGAATCAGGATCCTCAGGAGATGAGGCACCAGAATAAACAAGACAAAAGTTTTCATTTCAAAGCCAATGTATCATCTGCCCAGGGGATTAAGTATATGTAGCCAGCTTCAAGCTGGTGTCCCAGTGGCTCTCCCTGACCCTGTCTAGGAAATGCTCTGACCTCCATTTC
Source organism: Pristis pectinata (assembly GCF_009764475.1). Taxonomy (NCBI): domain Eukaryota; kingdom Metazoa; phylum Chordata; class Chondrichthyes; order Rhinopristiformes; family Pristidae; genus Pristis; species Pristis pectinata. The sequence goes on from NC_067406.1 coordinate 23,394,337, forward strand.
CTGTCTCCAAGTGTGACTTCCTTATCACGTACCTTCTGGACTTTAAAGGGAGTTGTGTGGAGGCCATACGTGAACTCATTCTTGGTAGTAATGGGTCCCCTTTTCAAATGTGTTTGCTGAAAAATGAGCTGACAAGTGAACAGAAATGTACTTTGGTGACAGGACTGGTAAATAATGTTGGTGATTAAACTGAAGAAATCTAGTTTAACAGTCAAGCAGAAGGTGTTAAATATTTTTCGTTGTGATATATGTAAATATTTAACTTTAATTCCATATATGCCAAGTATATGTCCTTTTTAAACACAAATGGCTTCACCTTGGGGTGATTACTGCAGAGCTGGTTTAAGAAATATATCCAGGTATATGTGGATGATTGTGTTTATTGGAAGAACAAAATGAGTTGTAACTCAGAGCCCGATCAATCTTATTCTTCAGTGCATCCATGGAGTGAGGTTAAGCAGAACAGGCTTCTGAAACTGGTCACAAGTTAGACACTCAAAGCCTACAGTCTTGTTGAAAATGTTTTAATATTGTAAAGCATGCATATATATATTTTTTGTGCTACTAATGGGCTATTTTTGCCTAATGAAGAGCTGTCTTATAAGGAAGGAATGAGTAGAATGGGCCAATATTTTCTGAATTTCAGAAAAAAGAAGGACTTAGGCACTGAGATGCTATATCCCTTGGCTAAAGCAAAGTGTCACAGTCTTAGGATAGGCAGCATTCTAGGCTATGTGGATAAAGGCATTAAATTCAAAAGAGCATTTAATAGATTAAACTGTGGCAACTGGATTTCAATGTAGACAAATTTTAGGTCATCCACGTTGGAACTAAGAAGGATAAAACAGAGGACTTCCTAAATAATGAGCAGCTAGAAGGACTGGTGACCTAGAGACATTGATTATTAAAGTACTATTGATGGATAGAGAAAATAATAGACCAATGGAACAGTAGTTTTTTATATCTACAAGGGAATACAAGCCATTCCGCAGCTCCACAATCTCTTGGTAGGGTCAATCCAGACTGCCAGAATGCTGAGAACAGTTCTGGACACTATAATTAGAAAGAGCAGCAAAGTCCAGCAACTGAATTAGCTGCTCTCTCTCAACACCAGCAACCTGGGTTCAATCCTGACCTTCAGTGCTATCAGTGTGGAGCTTGCATGTTCTCCCTGTGATAGTTTGGGTTTCCTCCACAAACTCCAGTTTCCACCCACACATGTAGGTTGGTTGGCAAATTGACTGCTGTAAATTACCCCAGTGTGTAAAAGAGTAAAGAATCTGTGGAAAGTCAATGCGTTTGTGGGGAGAATAAAATGGGATCAGTGTAGGATTGATGCAAATAGGTGCTTGATGGTTGCCATGGACTCAGTGAGCCAAAGGGCTTGTTTCCATGCTGTGTGAGTCTATGATTCTATGATGTTCTGTGGAAGGTTTAGAGCACAGGATAAGATAAATGATACCTGGACCCCAAGGATGAAACTACAAGGAAAGGTCACAGAAACTAGAGTTGCATTTCTTTGAACTTAGAGGTTAGGTATAATTTAATCAAAGTCTCCAAGATATTAATAGAAATTGATAGAATGGATGGAGAGGTTATTTCTGCTGGTAGACATAGCCCAAAAGTTAGAGTCAAGCCTTTCAGCAGTTTGGCAATGACAACTGATGATCCATCAATTGTTAATTTTAAATCCAAGACTGATGTATTTTTGTCAATAGAAACTAATAAGGAAAATGGGAAAAAGGCAGGTCACAGGTCAGCAGATTTAACAGATTCAGGGGGTATCTTATACTCTTGTCAATGCTACACAAAAATGTACACCTCTGATGCATACCTCTGTTCTTTTTGAATCTACATGGTGTTTCTCACAACCACTATTTTCTGTCATCATGTAGACTGTGTGTTACTGGTGAAGGAATTCTATCTGCCTACATATGAGTTTTACACAAGAAAGAGGGGCTTATAATGTACCTCAATTAGCAATGGGAGATGCTGTGCTTTATGTATGAGTTTTGTGTCAGGAAAAGAAAGAACATAGGAAATCATGAAACATAAAAAGACTATCAAAGATATTGTTCCAAAGCATTTTGGAGTTAATGAGGTACTCCAAACACTGTCGTCAAGTAAGACACTTGGCAGTCAACTTGTGCACGGCAATGTCACCCGAATATCAATGAGATAACAATAATATAATCTGCTTTTGGTGATAGTTCAAGGATAAATTGTAGAAAATGTAATATCATTTGTGAACAATTAATGATTTAAGGCTATTGTCCATTTAAAGGCTGTGTCATGTGACATACTACTACGTGGGTTGCAAGAAAGTTTTTTAAAATGCTCCAGAGGCGGTTTGTAAAGAGCCCTTGAATAACTACACACTATTTGATTGAATTCCTCACGTCTCATGTCTGAACAATCTGCAATATATTTCATTAGAGATTAAGAACCCACTGAATGCACTTACTTCACATAAGTGTTGGCCTTAATAATGCTCCTCCCTTGCTTATGATGGAAGACTATATTTCATGTAACTCTGCCTAAACTTGTGGGGTTTTACAGATTCTGGCATGGAGATAAAAATATATGTAAGGTGTTTACTAACGCACTACAGAAGCACTAGATCTGCCACATATACACATTCATTTACCACAGAATTTGGTTGGGATTGTCAATGAATTAAGCCTTAAGGGAATGCAGACTAGCAAGCATCCCACTTATCTGGGAATGCGCAACTTATTTCTATATCAAACATGAGCAATGGCTGGAAACTAGGCCCTTCTACAAAAGTTACTCTTTAACATATCTTTTTTTTGGGAAAGAAGTTAGCTTTTAGTATGGAGAAGAAGTGCTCTGTGTTGCATTAAGGCAAATCCAGTGCGAGTCTCTGAAAAAGACACTATACTGGCCAACACGTGCACAAATACGAAGGTTAATGTTTGCCCTAATAAGTAAAAGAGTACCTTAAACTTTTACTGTACATTCATTCATATTAACTCCCTTAAGCTATTTTGAACATTGCTAAACAGTAGCTGCAATGGAATTTATTAAGAACCCATATGCTCCGTAACATGTCTATATGTGTTTCCTCTGCTATTAGGACATGTAAATGGAACACTTACTGTTAAGATCTGTTTCTAATCATGTTGAGTCATTTTTGCAAGTGATGTCATTTTTACAGGTCAGTGGAGAATGAAGGAGGTATTGTGCTTTCAATTTACCTCAAGTTTAAGGTAACACGAGAAAGAATCAGAACTGAACCATTCAGTTTCCTTAGAGACACAAGAGACTGCAGATACAGCAATTGCAGAGCACCTACGCTCTGTCCACAATGGTCATCTTAAGCTTCCAGTTGCACGTCATTTTAGCTCCTCTCATTCCCACATCCTGTCCGTCCTTGGCCTTCTCTGTTGCTATGGTGAGGCCAAATGCAAACTAGAGGAACAGCACCTCACATTCCACTTGGGCAGCATAAAGCTCAATGGTATGAGTATGGAATTTTCCAGTTTCAGGTAACCCATTCCCCATGTGTTCCTTTCCCACTCCTACCAGTCTCTCTCCCTTTGTTCACCCTTTCCATCCCTCCTCCCCACGTTACCCAGACTCAACGCCCTCCCCCACCCGGTTCAATCTGCCCATCACTTGTATGCCTATCTCCCTGGGTCTCTTCTCCCTTGGTTCACCTTTCCTATCTTATCCCCCACTTGGTTTCATCTGCCCATCATCCTTCCCTTGTCTGGTTCCACATCACCTACCAGCCTCTGTCTCTTCCCTTCCTCCTCCCAGCTCCTTCTGCCTAACTTTCTTTTCTTTTTTTTCCACCTATCACCTACCAGGTTCTATCTCAATACTCCCCCCTCCCCCTCAGCTCTATCTGCCCATCATCCGCCCTTCCTTCCTTCATCTGGTTCCACCTATCTCCTATCAGCCCCAGTGCCACCCCTTCCTTTCAGTTCTATTCACTGGCCATCTTCCCTGTATATTCTCAGTCTTGATGCGGGGTCTCAACCCAAAACGTCGACCGTCCCTTTGCCTCCACAAATACTGCTGGACCCACTGAGTTCTTCCAGTAGTTCATTGTTTGCATTCAATTTCCTTGTGAACTGCTTTAAAGGAGATTTAATGGGAACCTGAGGGGCAACTTTTTTCACCCAAAGGGTGGTCAGTATATGGAACGAGCTGCCAGGGGAAGTGGTTGAGGCAGGTGCATTAACACCATTTAAAAGATATTTGGACAGGGATATGGATAGGAAAGGTTCAGAATGTGCTGAAGGGCCTGTTTCTGTGCTCTATGACTCTATGCTTACTTCAACTGAATAAGAATGTGCATGGATACCAGCCCATTGACTGCCACAACCCATTGCACTCCGACCTCTCGCATTCTAAGGGAATAATTTGCAAAAGCTTCCCCTCCAAAGATAATATTTTTGTTTAACTTGTTACGAGGATGTGGGTGGTTCAGGCAAAGCTGCATTTATTGTCTGTTCCCAAATAAGACAAGCAAAACTTCATAATGTATAGTTTAACATGATGCTGTATATTAATTCTATATACCACAGATCCCTCTCAGTTGAAAGGTCATTTACTTTAGAAAGAATTGCTTTGGAAATGATGCAAAAATAAAACAGTGAAATATCTCCCCAATCCCTAAATTAACCTATCAGTGTTCTGGGGTGTGCATTATATGTATGTAAGAGCATATTATGCCATTTAATAAGGTCACAGCTGATCTGATTGTAACCTCCTCTGCATTCCTGCCTCCCCTTGGTAACCTCTCACCCCCTTGCTTTTCAAGAATTTGTCGACTTCTGCCTGAAAAAAATATTCAAATACTTCTTCTACCGACTTTTCAGAAAGAGGATTCCAAAGGCTCACAAACTTCTGAGCCAAAAATATATTCACCTCATCTCTGTCTTCAGTAGGTGACCACTTATTTTTAAACAGGGACCCCTAGTGCTAAATTCTCACACAAAAGGAAACATACTCTCCACACTCACCGTGACAAGACCCCTAAGGATCCAATGTTAATATTTATACATCAGATCGATCATATTTTAGAAGTGAGTTTACCTAGTTTCCTGCAGCAGTTTGTTCTTTATTTCAAATTAATAAACATAACGATAGTAATAATACACATGATACAAAGAGATTGGGATTATGATAATAACAGTTAACATATACAGACACAAAGAGTAAAATATATAATCTGAACCTCCCGATGTCTTGATAATTAAACATGAGAAAGATTTAAAAAGAAAATTGATTATATGAAAAAAAAACAAAATTAAACAAAAAAAAGTAACAAAACAAAAAAAAATAACCAAGAAATAAACAAAAGCTGAGCTGTCGTATTTCTTCAGTTAAAAGCATTATTATGTCATTAACTCCGCTCCTCTATATTTGAATAGAAAATTATTGAAAAGGATTTGGAAAAGGTCAATTTACGTCATAAATGCTGGATAAATGGGCTCCAAGTCTCTTCAAATTTAACTGAAGGATCAATAGTACCACTCCTAATTTTTTCTAAGTTTGTTCTATACTACTCATATTTTAAACAAGACACTAAGTCAAATCTGTTCTCTCAGCCAATTGAAAAGTCCCGTAACACCATTTTGAAGAAGAGCAGGTGAGTTACCTCAGGTGCCCTGGATGACATTCATTGCTCATTTAACTCCAGAAGATCAAATTGTCTGTACTGATTGTGGGAGCTTGCTCTGCACAAATTTGACTCCTGGGTTCTATATCACAACAGTGACTACACTCCAAACAAAAATCTTTCATCAACAGTAAAAGAATGGCCAAGGGTTGTGAAAAATTCCATTTATAATGAAGTTTTATTTTTCATAGAATATTTGGTTGTGTATTCTTGTCTCCCCTTGGAAGTGTGTGTGTGTGTGTGTGTGTGTGTGTGTGTGTGTGTGTGTGTGTGTGTGTGTGTGTGTGTGTGTGTGTGTGTGGTGTGTGTGTGTGTGTGTTGTGTGCACACCATTGTGGACATCTTCAAGAGGCGGTGCCTCAAGAAGGTGTCATCCATCACTAAGCACCCTCACCATCCGGGACATGCCCTCTTCTCGTTACTGCCATTGGGAGGAGGTAGAGGAGCCTGAAAACTCACACTCAACGATTCAGAAACAGCTTCTTCCCCTCTGCCATCAGATTTCTGAATGGTCCATGAATCCATAAACACTACCTCATTATTCCTTTTTATTTGCACTATTTATTTATTTTGTAATTTATAGTAATTTTATGTCTTGCATTGTACTGCTGCCGCAAAACAACAAATTTCATGTCATAAGACAGTGACAATAAATCTGATTGTAATTCTGAGTTTGCGTATGTGTGTAAAAGTAGTGCGTGTGCATCTGTGTGTGTGTGTGTGTGTGTGTGTGTGTGTGTGTGTGTGTGTGTGTGTGTGTGTGTGTGTGTGCGCGTGCGTGTGTGTGTGGACTTAGAGATGCATATGTATCTGTGGAGGGCAGAAGGTGCCTACATGACAAACATTTCTGAACTGGAACCTGGGGATGATTTTAGCTTCACCAGAGCTTGATGGCTGGTGTGAAACCAACAGTTGCTGACAGAGTGATGAGATAATTATGATCTTTGGCTGGCTCTCGATAACTATAATCGCTTTGACTCAGTTTTTTACTACTTTTTCGGAGCTATACATAATGTTCCAGAACCTTTTGCATCTCCTTTCACTGACTTATTATCCTTGCTATGTTTTCACCCTCCAGCAGCCTCTTCTCTGTAGATGTACCGGTCACAGACTTGCCCTGATTGGGTCCAGAACCACAGCAACTCCTGATGTGGGAATAGTCCACTTTTGATCTCACTCTGTCATAGAGTCATACAACAGAGAGACAAGCCCTTCAGAGCATGACCATGCCAACCATCAACCAACCATCTATACTAATCCCATTTGCCAACACTTGGTCTGAATCCTTCGAAACTTTGGCAATTCAAGTGCATGCCAAGATACATCTTAAATGTTGTGGGAGTACTTGTGTTCACCACCCCCTTGGGCAGTGTGTTCCAGATAACAACCATCCTCTAGGTGAAAAAAATTCCTCCTCAGATCCCCTCTGAACCTCTTACCCTAACCTAACCACTAATGCCCTCGAGTTTCAGACACCTCTGCAATGGGGAAAAGTTTCCTACTATCCCTATGCCCCTCATAATTTTGTATACTTATATCAGCCCCCTCTGCTCCAAGGTAAACAAACCAAGTCTATCCAGTATTTCTTCATAACTGAAAAACACATCCTGGGAAATTTCCTCTGCACTGTCTCCAAAGCCAATCACGTCCCTTCTATTGTATAGGAACCAGAAATGCACTCAGTACTCTAGATGCGGCCCAATCAATGTTTTATAAAGTTATAAGATTAACCTCCCTCGCCTTATATTCTATGCCTTGGCTAATGAAGGCAAGAACCCCATATATATTCTTCACCAACTTATCTGTGTTGCCACCTTCAGGGATCCTTGGATTTCTATACCAATGTCCCTTTGTTCCTCAATACTCCCTTGGGCCCTCCCGTTCAATGTGTACATCTTATCCTTATTAATCCTCCCAAAGTGCCCACTTCACACTTATCAGGATAAATTCCATTTGCCAATACTCTGCCCATCTTATCAACTGATTAATACCATCTTGTAGTCTACAACTATCCTCCTCCCTGTCAACAACACTATCCTTGATCACAGGTTTTGTAAGGAGCAGCTAGAGGCTCCATCCCTCACAGGGCTAATACCTTTTGTCCAGTCTCTAACTGTTGGGATTACCATTATGCTAGTGCTGGAGTGCACCAGGAATGCACAAGAATTTCTGGAGGTCACACTTCCCCTGAATGCTCACGATTCCACTTGTGCGCTTAAAGCCATGTGAGAAATGTGCTGTCACCTCACCAACAGTGGAATATTTAATGTTGACAGCATGGTGGAGCCTCTTACTTCAGATTCAGATTTAACATTTCCCACCCTTTACTTCCATGTGGCAGTGGGAGTGGGAAGTGGGTGGTGGAGGAGAGTTTGGTTATTCTTAATTGTTAGCTGCAACCAGCAGAAAGTCCATGTAAACCTCACCCCCCAACTGCATGGCTCCAAATTCCCCTGGATTAGAGTCATCGAGTAATACAACATGGAAACAGGCCCTTCAGCCCAACTTGTCCATGCTGACTAAGATACCCATCTAAGCTAGTCCCATTTGCCTTCATTTTCCATTAAGGTTCTCATGGATGGTATGTTAACCATGTCTTCACTGTGAAAGATGTAATGCAAAGGCTTGACATGGTGGATACAGCAAGGTTGGTCCTCCTGGCTTGAGAATTTAGAAATAAAGGTGACATTCTCAGGATAAGGGATTAGACTTTAGGAGAAACGTCTTTGGTTAGTGGGCTGTGAATCTTTGAAATTCTGCACAGCAAATGACCCACGGTTGCTGAATTACTGAGTACATCCAGAATGAGGCCAATACATTTTTGGACAGTGAATGAACCAAGGGGTGTGGAAAGCGGAGAAACAAACAATCCGCTGGAGGAGTTCAGCAGGTTGAGCAGCATCTGTGGGAGGAAATGTTTTGGGTCAAAATTCTGCATCAGGTTTCGATCCAAAATATCAACAATTCCTTTCCTCCCACAGATGCTGCTTGACACACTGAATTCCTCCAGCATCTTGTGTGTTGCTCCAGATTCCAGCCTCTGCAGTCACTTGTGTCTCCAGGTGTGCTGAGCAACTGGTTAGTGCAGTTGAGGCAGATTAGCCATGGTCTTATTGAATGGTCAAGCAGATACATGGGGCCAAATGGCCTACTCCTGCTTCCTATCATTTATGTTCTAGTGTTCCACCATGCAATAGGATTATGGCTGATCTTTTACCTCAGAGCTACTTCCCTTCACTGACCAAATATCCCTTGATTCCCTTAACATCTAGAAGTATATCAACGTGCCTGACTATACTCAGCAAATGAGCATCCACCAATCTTTTGGGTAGGGAAGTCCAAAGGTTTACCTCCCTCTGGGTGAAGGAACATCTCCTCATCTCAGTCTTGAATGGACAACTCTTTATCTTGAGACTGTGACCTCTGGATCCAGGTGCCCGTCCAGCAGAAACATCAATTCCACCCCTACTTTGTCAAGTCTCACTGGGACATCATTTTATACTCTACAAAACCTGTCCTTATTTTAATGAGTTAAAAATTGAATTGCTGAGCTCAGATATCTTAAGTTTACAGCTGTCCTTTGGTCGAAGGAGACCACCCGTGGTATAGGTGGCGTTGGCCTGCTTCATGTGACAGAGGGAGTGTACAATGTTCCCCCTTCACCCTCCCTCATACCTGTTTGCTGCAATCCTCCACCTGTGGTTGCCACAGACGGATGTCTTTAATAGACTTTGCAGAACACCTCTGTTTAGTCTGCAAGAGCCACCCAGAGTTTCCAATCACCTGTCACTTAGTTCTTTATTGTACTCCACCCTAACCCCTGTGTCTTCATCCTCTCCATTTCTCCAATGTAAGCTCAAGGACTGGCACCACATTTTCCACCTGGGCATGTTCTAATCCTTGGGACTTAGTAATGAGTTTAACAATTTCAGGTAACAGCTCCTTTCTTTATTCCTTCTCTCCAATTTGTTTCTTTTTTTCCCTGAATCTAACTTTAAAGTAATTGTTACCTTGACAACTTAGTCTGCAGCCTATCACATTCCCTCTGTTCTCTCCACCTCCCCCTCTCTGCACCTTAAAGCTCACTTGTTTTCTTACTTTTCAAGTTCTGATGAAGAGTCTTTGACCTGAAATGTCAACTCTCTTTCTCTCCCCACTGATGCTGCCTGAACTGCTGAGTGCTTTCAGATTGTTCTGTCTTTGTTTGGATTTCCAACATCTGCAGTGTTTTTAGCTTCAACCTTTAATAACACTGATTGGCTTCCCGTGAGACAGACAGCATCAGTTGGCAATGATGGGACACCTAGCCACTTAAGGGTGGGTTTTTAAAGGGAGAAAAACACTTTTTTTAAACTAAGGAGGTCCCAGTTTTGCCATTTTGTTTTGGGGGAGGGGGAGGGGGAGTGAGAGTGAAGGAGTGAGAGTGAAGGAGTGTGGTGTGGTGTGGTGTGCAGTTACGTGGAGGGAAGTGAGGTGGGGTGGAGGAGAATGAAGTGGTGAGGAGTGGGGTGGAGGGGAGTGGGGTGGAGAGGCGGGGAGTGGAGAGGCAGGGAGGGAAGTAAGGTGGAGAGGAGGGGAGGGGAGGGGAGAGAAGAGAAGAGGAGGGGAGAGGAGTGGAGCGGAGTGGAGAGGAGTGGAGTGGAGAGGAGGGGAGGGGAATGGAGGAGAGTGGAGAGGAGGGGAGTGGAGTGGAGAGGAGGGGAGTGGAGAGGCGGGGAGGGAAGTAAGATGGAGTGGAGAGGTGTGGAGGGAGTGGAGAGGAGGGGAGTGGAGAGGTGTGGAGGGGAGTGGAGCAGAGGGGAGTGGAGAGGTGTGGAGGGGAGTGGAGGGGAGGGGATGGGAGGGAGTGGAGAGGTGGGGAGTGGAGCGGAGGGAGTGGAGCAGAGTGGGGCAAAACAAAGCAACAATTTAGCTCATCAATACTGGGTGAAATCAAACTTCCAGGCAGCATCAGTGCCAATGATGCTGTTTAAGTTCTCAAAATATGAGAGTGAGGTTAAAGTGACCACACTTTGGAAGTAACAGAGTGAAGAAAGCTATATCAATGCAAGAATTTTTTTTAAATCCTCTGTGGAACCTGAGAGGAGATCAGAACTGGTAATTACAGGCTGCCCCCAGAACACTCTACGCAAAAAGATGTATTTCACTGTGTGTTTTGATGTACATGTGACTAATAAAGATATCTTATCTCTCTTATAATCCTGCTGATGTTTAGGTCCAGGGTAAGGACACAACTAACTACACGATGAAATTGCCTCTTCCTTCCTCAAGATCAGAAAGGCCACCCGTGCTGATTGCATCCCCTCTGTCGTGAAGATTTACCTCTCAGGCAGTTGCCAATTGGGCTGTGGGCATATCGTTTTAGTTCGTGTCTAGGTGGTATATTGTCAACAGCTGATCAGCTGTCCTGTTATACACACCTCAGCCCCTTTTGAATTTAATGGAAAGAAAATTCCAGTGGGTGTACACCACAATTCCTTTCCTAAACCTCTCCATATCTCCTCCATTAAGAGCTTCTGTAAAGCCGACCTCTTTGACCAAGGTTTGCACCTATTCCTGCCTCTCTTTATTGGATGACACTCTTGGGAAAGTGATGAAAAACTGATTCAAAATGACTGCAATGATCCAACTTTCATATTCTGATATTTTCTTACAATATCAAAGGAGGACCTTCTGCCCATTGAGTCTATACCAGCTATCAAGAACAATCCCATCAATAGGTGAGTTGCAATAAGGTAAAGCATTTTATTATTACCGTAGTTAATTAATAATTTTGTAATTGTACTTCAGGTTATGCTTTATTAAGTAAAGTAAATCACATTATTACAGGTATTGGACTTAAATATTTCTTCTCATAACTTCAGTATCATTATTAGTGAATTTAACATCAGTGCTAAGAATATTTCCAACAAACAAATTGACATATGAAGGGATTTCAGGAATGTAAGTTGCTCGTTAGTAGGGGATGGCTTAGCGGATGGTCATGGAGTCATACAGTACAGAGACAGGGCCTTTGGCCCACTGAGTCCTCCCCAAAAATTAGGTTCTGATTATACTCATTCTATTTCATTCTCCCCATATTCCCAGTCATTCTTCCCAGATTCTGTACTGGGGGTAACTTACACCAGGCAATTAATGTATCTCCTCATGTCTTTGGCTTGTGGGAGGAAACCAGAGCTCCTGGAGGAAACACACAGTCACAGAGAGAATGTGCAAACTCCACACAGACAGCACCTGAGATCAGAATCAGAATCAGGTTTATCATCACTGACATATGTTGTGAAATTTGTTGTTTTGTGGCAGCAAAATCAGGATTGAACACTGGAAGCTGGAGTCATGAGGCAGCTACTCTACCAGCTGTGCCACTGAGGATGGCCTGATGGAAACCAACCATCACCAACTGATCACTATTCTTTTTTATTGATGACACTCCTTTAAATCATCATGGGAGGTTTTGCTAGATTGATGAAGGGTCTCAGCCCGAAATGTCAACTGTTCATTTCCCTCCATAGATGCTGCCTGACCTGCGGAGTTCCTCCAGCATGTTGTGAGTGGTTTGCTAAATTAAAGGCAGCTTTAAACAGAAATAGTTATTGTTGTTACAAACTCTCTGCTGGAAGAACTCAGCAGGTCAAGCAGCATCTGTGGAAGGAAAGGAATTGTCGACGTTTCGGGTTGAAACCCTGCATCAGGAGGTTTAGAACAAAATGTCGACAATTCCTTTCCTCCCACAGATGCTGCTTGACCTGCTGAGTTCTTTCAGCAGATTATTTGTTGTGCCGGATCCCAGCATCTGCAGTCTCTCGTGTTTCTATAGTTATTGTAGTTGTTGATGGACAGCCATGAGCATTTCCTGACTGGGGTCCAAGGGTTATAATCTAACCCCTTGGGAGAGAAGTTTCCCAGAGGCTGTATACTTGCCTGAAGGAGCTGGGGGTGGGAAGACAGAATGTAGCGGCGCTACGAATGATGTTCACGCCTCAGATTCTGATTTGCTTTCAGTACTCCTCCAGATTTTTTCAGCTCATTAAGGCCGGAGTTGTTGAGCTTCCTTTGTACAGAAGGCTTGAAGGAGTAAATCCGTTCCTTCCTGCTGAAAGTGTGTTAAGCTACTCCTGTTCAAAAAAAAAGATAAACAAGAGGAAATGCACATGCCCAGCTCCTTGGTCACCAGACTTCACCCCCACTGCCCTGGTTCCTCCACCTCCTGCTTCAGTTCTACAGCTGGGAGGGAACACTTCCACCCATCAGTCACTGTTTACGGAGAGCCTTGCTGCTGGTTGCTGCTGAGGGAAGGGGCCCAGGCAAAGAAGGGCTGTCTGACGCACACTCCAGTGGTGTTACCCACAATGCACTGATAGGACGGGGGTGCCAACAGGGCATGCCTCATCAAACCCAACAATAGCAGCTTTCAGGTGGAAACCACTTAGGATTATTTTTAAACAAAGTGCATGGAGACAGTGTGGGCAGGTAGGCCGAGGTCTGGCACTCTGTCAGCAATGCCTTACAGTGAACAGACCAACATTTCACTTAACTCCTTCTCGTCTTCACCCACACTCCAATCTGACAATGGTAAGTCTTTCCTTTCACCACAATTCTACCTACTCTCCATCATCAATGAGAATTCCGGCTTTTTCATTGGCACAAAGAGGAATCTTACCCTTCCTGTGTGTGTTGTCTCCTGTAGTCTCACCCTTCCTGTGTGTGTTGTCTCCTGTAGTCTCTCCCTTCCTGTGTGTGTTGTCTCCTGTAGTCTCACCCTTCCTGTGTGTGTTGTCTCCTGTAGTCTCTCCCTTCCTGTGTGTGTTGTCTCCTGTAGTCTCACCTCTCCTGTTTGTCTTGTCTCCTGTAGTCTCTCCCTTCCTGTGTGTGTTGTCTCCTGTAGTCTCACCCTTCCTGTGTGTGTTGTCTCCTGTAGTCTCTCCCTTCCTGTGTGTGTTGTCTCCTGTAGTCTCACCCTTCCTGTGTGTGTTGTCTCCTGTAGTCTCTCCCTTCCTATGTGTTGTCTCCTGTAGTCTCACCTCTCCTGTTTGTCTTGTCTCCTGTAGTCTCTCCCTTCCTGTGTGTGCTGTCTCCTGTAGTCTCTCCCTTCCTGTGTGTGCTGTCTCCTGTAGTCTCTCCCTTCCTGTTTGTGTTGTCTCCTGTAGTCTCTCCCTTCATGTGTGTGTTGTCTCTTGTAGTCTCACCTCTCCTGTGTGTGTTGTCTCCTGTAGTCTCACCTCTCCTGTGTGTGTTGTCTCCTGTAGTCTCACCGTTCCTGTGTGTGTTGTCTCCTGTAGTCTCACCTCTCCTGTTTGTGTTGTCACCTGTAGTCTCACCTCTCCTGTGTGTGTTGTCTCCTGTAGTCTCACCTCTCCTGCGAGTGTTGTCTCCTGTACTCTCCCCCTTCCCATGTGTGTTGTCTCCTGTAGTCTCACCCTTCCTGCGTGTTTTGTCTCCTGTACTCTCCCCCTTCCCATATGTGTTGTCTCCTGTACTCTCCCCCTTCCCATGTGTGTTGTCCCCTGCTGTGACCACACTTCATATCAGTCAGTGTTGATGGATCTTTTCCTCTGTGTATTACCAGATGCTGATCACCAGCACCTCTTCTCCTGTGCTCACTTGATGTTGATACAAATGCATGTTCCATTGGGGTGGAGAAGGCTGGGTTGGTGGCTCGTACTGTTCTGCAATCTCACTGAAATCATTTTCTGTCAATAAATGAATGAAGGGCAATCCCGCTCCCTGACCACAATGCCACCCCTGTTTTCAGAATGAAGGGATTATGGGGTTAGTGCGGGAAGATGGAACTGAGGTAAAAGATCAGCCACAATCTTACTGAATGGTGGAGTGGACAGGAGGGCCCCAGTGGCCTACTCCTGCTTCTATTTCTTATATTCTTTTGAGCCGAGGTTGGTCATTGAAAGCCAAGGGGACCTGGAAGTCAGCTGATGCTTAATTTCCTGGGCCAGGCCCTGAGGCCAGTTATGCACCCTTACTGAAATCATTTCAATGAATAAGTAATTAAAGACCCCTGCCCCACTCTACCCCACCAACTGATCCACAATTCCACTCTTACACACTGCCACTTCTAGGTGCACCCATTTTGGGGTGCGTGTGAAAGGTGAGGAGGAGAAATCCCTGCACCTGAATAGTGACAGGCAACTGATACTGGTCCTGAGACTTTGTCCAACTGTTCTGGGGAGCTGCAGGCAGTACATACTGCCCACTAGAGGATGGGCAATTAAAGGTCTTGTGTTTCACGGTTTATCATGGGAATCAGGAGGAGAGACCAGAGAAAGGGCTGGGTTAGGATGTAGTTGTAGCCCCATGGAAGGTAAAGGTGGGGAACAGATGATTGGGCAGAGAGGGGGATTCAGGCTGCTGGGGCAATCAGTAGCAATGATCATTTGGAGATGGTTGGTTTACAGCAGGCAAATGGTTAGGCCGCATCAGGAGTATTGCATTCAATTCTGGTCACCCTGTTCCAGGAAGGATGTGGAGGCTTTGGAGAAGGTGGAGAATAGGTTTACCCTGATGCTGCTTTGATTAGGGCACTGTAGTGTAGCGGTTAGCATAATGCTTTACAGCACCAGCGACCTGGGTTCAAATCCGGCCACTGTCTGTAAGGAATTTGTACGTTCTCCCTGTGCCTGCGTGGGTTTCCTCTGGGCGCTGCGGTTTCCTCCCACATTCCAAAGACGTACAGGTTAGGAAGTTGTGGGCATGCTATGTTGGCGCTGGAAACTTGGCGACACTTGCGGGCTGCCCCCCAGAACTCTACACAAAAAGATGTATTTCACTGTGTTTTGATGTACATGTGACTAATAAAGATACCTTATCTTATCTAGAGGGCATGTGCTATAAGGAGTGGTTGGACAAACTAGAATTGTTTTCTCCGGAATGGTGGAGGCTGAGGGGAGATATGATAGGTTTATAAGATTATGAAAGGCATAGATAGAGTAGATAGCTGGTATCTTTTTCCCAGGGTCAAAGTGTCTAATGCTAGAGGGCATCCATTTAAAGTGAGAGGGGATAAGTTCAAAGGGGATGTGCGGGGCAAGTTTTTTTTTTACACATAGAGTGGTGGGTGCCTGGAATGTGCTGCCAGAGTTGGTGGTGGAGGCAGATATGATAGAGTAATTTAAAAGGCTCTTAGATAGGCATGTGAATATGCAGCGAATGGAGGGATATGGACCATGTGCTGATAGAAGAGAGTAGGTGTCATTAGCTTAATTAGTTCAGCACGACATCGTGGGCCGAAGGGCCTGTTCGTGTGCTGTACAGTCTATGAATCTATGAAAAAACAGGGAGTCCCCGATTTACAATCGAGTTGCATTCCTGGAAGCTATTTGTAAGTCAATTTGTTTGCTAGATGGAACATAATCTTAATACAATCTTACATTGACTAACAGTAGTCCTGAAGTTTAAGGACTGACACCCAGCTCAGATTGGTGCACAGCATTTTGTTGAAGTCCTGTTCAGTGAGCCTGTTCCAGTCAGGAAACACAAAGATCCTGTTTTAGCACACGCTACTGGGTATAAACCATCCTAACATTCCTATCAAATGTCTTTTTGGCCAATTTCATGATTTCCTGCTGAAGGCCCCAATGCAGCATTCCCCCACTGGAAGTGAAACCCTGTTTCTAGATACACACTTCTTAATTGGTTAAAGTGCACAATTCTTAAGGAAATCCACTCAGATGAAGGTCATATTTCTGAACACTGGACAAACACGTCTTTATTCTGTGGCGTTCTTTTGGCTTTTCACTAATGTCCCAGCAGTGGTAAGAGAGACTCAGTTTGATTTGGTCTTGCCTCTTCTCTCACTCCCTACGGGACAACCGGCTGTTTTCTGTCACAGTGTGATCTTGCCCTTCTGACATCCCTGAAGACCACTCCACGTGGTCCGGCCCAGTGCAATCAGAGTGAAGAAGACTGGTGTGATCAGCTGGCCACCAATTGGAAGAAGCAACCCCTTTGAAATTAAGCTTTCCTCTCAAGTTCTTGCTGTGAATACCATCTGCCAGCCAATCAGTTACAAAGTAGGGCATCGTTATAAGAACAGAAACTAGCCAATACCACGCAACTACTTTCAAAAGTTACCACTTTATTCTAGCTCAGTGGTTCTGGGAGCTAATTTATTATCAAAAAAGAACTGTTGGCATTTCCCCCAGCACTTGATTCTCCAGGTCTAACAAATGCTTCTCAGTTTTAAATGCTGCAGTAGGGACTGCTGAATGACATCCATTCAGCCATTACTTCCTGACAATGTTGCCTTGCAAAGAGGCCAAGCCTCCCTCTTGATCATTGCCAGCTTCCCGGTCAAAGGCAACAGTCCTCGGGGAGCCAAGTGGCTACCAGCTGTGAACAATTACTGCATCTGGCACCTCTCACACCCATGAAATCCAGTTGACAAACATCCGACACCTGCAGGGAGGAATATGCTAGACATTTTGCTTTGCTTCCTTAGGAACAAGCTCAGAGTTCACTGAACTTTGGAAAGTGAGAAAAAGTTGTTCTTTTTGACCTATCTTCCAGCAATTATGCAATAGAAGCACTAAAGCTGCGAATTATATACTTTTCCATTTCAGAAACTAGGTCAGAAGTGCACTCGGCTTCACTGAAAATGCAAGGTTTTGATGTGTTGTAGTTCACTGAAAATACCATCCACATCCCAGTACAGCATTGCAAGTCTCACCACATCTCATTAACTCCTCTGTAACTCCTTCCATGTCAGTGCAAGCCCTTTACGTCTCCATAACACCTTCCGCATCTCTGTAACTTAATCCATACTCATTGGGTGGCCCAGCAAATCTCTCAGCTGGTTCCCTACTCTATAGCATTGTGGGAGCACAACTGTTCAAGAAGGCTGCTCAGCATCACCTTCTGGATGGCAGTAATGGACGGGCAGTAAAATGTTGGCCTTGTCAGTCACACCCACTTTCCATGATTGGATAAAAGATTTTAGATGGCTCTTCAACTTGTCCCGTGTCTTCAAAGTTTTGTGTTCATACACCCCCAGGTTTCTATAATGGTAGATGAGACACCCAACTCCCCAGCTTAAAATTGTATTATTGGGTGACACACTAGCACAGCAGTCAGTGCTACAGCCCCACAACTCCAGCTGCCTGGGTTTGATCCTGACCTCAGATGCTGCATGTGTCGAGCTTGCATGTCCTCCAGGTGACTCTCTAGAGTCAATATGGGTGGAAGTTAGGAACCAGAAAGGAGCAGTTACTCTACTGGGAGTATTCTATAGGCGCCCCGGTAGCAGTAGGGATACTGAGGAGCAGATTGGGAGGCAGATTTTGGAAAGATGCGAAAATAACAGGGTTATTATAGTGGGAGACTTCAACTATCCAAATATTGATTGGCACCTGCTTAGTGCCAAAGGTTTAGATGGGGCAGAGTTTGTTAAGTGTGTCCAGGACGGATTCCTGTCACAGTATGTTGACAGCCCGACTAGAGGGAATGCCATGTTAGATCTAGTTTTAGGTAATGAACCGGGTCAGGTGACAGATCTATTGGTGGGGGAGCATTTGGGGGACAGCGCCCACTGCTCCATAACCTTTAGCATTGTCATGGACAGGGATCGGAGCAAAGAGGACGGGAAGGTATTTAATTGGGGAAAGGCCAATTATGAGACTATAAGGCGAGAACTTGAGAGTGTGAATTGGGATGACATTTTTGAAGGGAAATGTACTATAGAGATGTGGTCGATGTTCAGGGATCTCTTGCAGGATGTTAGGGATAAATTTGTCCCAGTGAGGTAGAGAAGGAATGGCAGGGTGAAGGAACCATGGGTGACAAGAGAGGTGGAACAACTAGTTAGGAAGAAGAAGTCAGCATACATAAGGTGTAAGCAGCAAGGATCGGACAGGGCTCATGAGGAATATAGAGTAGCAAGGAGGGAACTTAAGAAGGGGCTGAGGGGAGCGAGAAGGGGACATGAAAAGGCTTTGGCGAGTAGGGTTAAGGAGAATCCCAAGGCTTTTTACTCGTACGTGAAGAGCAGAAGGATGGCTAGAGTAAAGGTGGGTACGATTAAAGACAAAGGTGGGAAGATGTGCCTGGAAGCTGTGGAAGTGGGTGAGGTTCGCGATGAATACTTCTCTTCAGTATTCACCAAGGAGAGGGGTCTTGATGACGCTGAGGACAGCGTTGGTAAGGGTAATGTTCTAGAGTATGTAGATATCAAGAGAGAGGATGTGTTGGTGCTGTTAGAAAATATCAGGACAGATAAGTCCCGGGGGCCTGACGGAATATTCCCCAGGCTGCTTCATGAGGCAAGGGAGGAGATTGCTGAACCGTTGGCTAGGATCTTTGAGTCCTCGTTGTCCACGGGGATGGTACCAGAGGATTGGAGGGTGGCAAATGTTGTCCCCTTCTTCAAAAAAGGTAGTAGGGATAGTCCAGGGAATTACAGACCAGTGAGCCTTACGTCTGTGGTGGGTAAGCTGCTAGAAAGGATTCTAAGAGGTAGGATCTATGATCATTTAGAGAATCATGGACTAATTAGGGACAGCCAGCATGGCTTTGTGAAGGGAAGATCTTGCCTCACAAGTCTGATAGGGTTCTTTGAGGAGGTGACCAGGAAGATTGATGAGGGTAGTGCAGTAGATGTGGTCTACATGGATTTTAGTAAGGCGTTTGACAAGGTTCCGCATGGTAGGCTTCTTCAGAAGGTCAGAGGTCAAGGGATCCAGGGAGGCTTGGCCATGTGGATCCAGAATTGGCTTGCCTGTAGAAAGCAGAGGGTTGTGGTGGAGGGAGTGCATTCGGATTGGAGGGCTGTGACTAGTGGTGTCCCACAGGGATCGGTTCTGGGACCTCTACTTTTTGTGATATATATTAATGACTTAGATGAGGGGGTGGAAGAGTGGGTTAGCAAGTTTGCAGATGACACAAAGATCAGTGGTGCTGTGGATAGTATGGAGGGCAGTCGAAGCTTACAGAGGGATATTGATAGGATGCAGAACTGGGCTGAGAAGTGGCAGATGGAGTTCAATCCGGAGAAGTGTGAGGTGGTACACTTTGGAAGGACAAACTCCAAGGCAGAATACAAGGTAAATGGCAGGATTCTGGGCAGTGCAGAGGAGCAGAGGGATCTGGGGGTTCGTATCCACAGATCACTGAAAGTTGCCACACAGGTGAATAAGGTAGTTAAGAAAGCTTATGGGATGTTAGCTTTCATAAGTCGTGGGATCGAGTTTAAGAGCCATAAAGTAATGATGCAGCTTTACAGAACTCTGGTTAGACCACACTTGGAGTACTGTGTCCAATTCTGGTCACCTCATTATAGGAAGGATGTGGAGGCGTTGGAAAGGGTGCAGAGGAGATTTCCCAGGATGCTGCCTGGTTTAGAGAGTATGGATTATGAGGAGAGACTAAAGGAGCTAGGACTTTACTCCTCGGAGAGAAGGAGGATGAGGGGAGACGTGATAGAGGTATACAAAATATTAAGAGGAATAGATAGAGTGGACAGCCAGCGCCTCTTTCCCAGGGCACCAATGCTCAATACAAGAGGGCATGGCTTTAAGGTAATGGGTGGGAAGTTCAAGGGAGATGTCAGAGGGAAGTTTTTCACCCAGAGAGTGGTTGGGGTTGGTACATGGAATGCGCTGCCTGGGGTGGTGGTGGAGGCCGATACGTTAGTCAAGTTCAAGAGATTGTTAGATAAGCATATGGAGGAATTTAAGTTAGAGGAATATGTGGGAGGAAGGGGTTAGATAGTCTTAGGTGTGGTTTGAAGGTCGGCACAACATGGTGGGCCGAAGGGCCTGTATTGTGCTGTATTGTTCTATGGTTCTATGACCACTTGTGTTTCCCTTGCATTCTCTGGTTTCCTCCCACAGCACAAAGGCGCACTGGGGGATTAATTGGCTACTTTAGGGTAACCCTGGCATGCACTGGTGGCAGGGGAATTGGTGGGGAAGGGGGACATGTTTATAGGCACATGAGGAACATTACATTAAAGGGAAATAAATGGGGGAATGATAGTGATAGGATTGCTTTGAGAGCCGGCATATAATAGATAGGCTGAATGAGCACATATATTGTAAGAAATAGAACATAGAACATTACAGCACAGTACAGGCCCTTCGGCCCACATAGTTGTGCCGACATTTAATCCTGCTCAAAGATCTATCTAACCCTTCCCACCCACATAGCCCTCCATTTCTCTATCATTCATGTGTCTATCTCAGAGTCTCTTAAATGTCCCTAATGTATCTGCAAATATATGAAGATATGAGTTTATATTGTCTGTCCTCATGCTTCCTTGCATTAAATTTCATCTATCATCTTCTTGCTCATTTTGTCAACCAGTTTTCCTGCAATTTGTTACCGTATTCTTCATATTTTGACACTGCTGCCATTCTCAAACTTTTTAATAGTGATAATTTTATCAGTTTTGTCAGGCACAGTAGTGTAGCAGGTAGCGTAATGCTATTATAACACCAGCGACCCGGGTTCAATTCCAGCCGCTGTCTGTAAAGAGTTTGTACGTTCTCCCCGTGACTGCATGGGTTTCTTCCGAGTGCTCCAGTTTCCTCCCACATTCCAAAGACGTACGGGTTAGGAAGTTGTGGGCCTGCTATGTTGGCGCCGGAAGCGTGGCGACACTTTCGAGGTGCCCCCAGAACACTCTACGCGAAAGATGTGTGTTTGGATGCACATGTGACTAAGAAAAATATATCTTATATTTTGTCTGGTATCCCCATAATTCCACACATTTTAATTTGGCAACAATCTGTTCTGCAGTACTTTCTCAAACATACCTGATTCCCTCAGGTGTTTTCCTTGAACTTACCTGCCTTTCTGCCTCTGTCTCTAGGGCACCTTTAAATGAGACCGGGTAGTGGGAAACATCCTCATGCGCTTCACAGAATCATTCAAAATTTGGCAAAACCACATGAAGAGATATTGACATAGATGGTAAAGGTTTGGTCAAAGACTTAGGTTTTAAGGCCTCTTCTTTTCACCCCACCACTTCTGAATCTCTCTTCAGCTGCCAGGGCCTAGCTCTCTTAACCACCTTAACCTTCTCTGGCTCCATCATTAAACATAAAACTCTATCTTTCTCCTCTCAGATATTGAGAGAGTTGCTGCATATTTCCACCCTTTGCAATTTTAGAGTCATAGAGTTATGCAGGACAGAGACAGGCCCTTTGGCCCATCACATTCATGACGACCTTTTTTTAAGATCTCTTTATTAGTCACAAGTACGTCGAAACACACAGTGAAATACATCTTTTGCCTAGTGTTCTGGGGGCAGCCCGCAAGTGTCGCCACGCTTCCGGCGCCAACATAGCATGCCCACAACTTCCTAACCCGTACGTCTTTGGAATGTGGGAGGAAACTGGAGCACCCGGAGGAAACCCATACAGTCACGGGGAGAACGTACAAACTCCTTACAGACAGCGGCTGGATTTGAACCTGGGTCGCTGGCGCTATAAAGCGTTACGTTAACTGCTACACTTTTGCCCATCTGCACGAATCCCATTTGCCCATATTAGGTCTGTATCCTTTTATGCCCTGCTTATGTATATGCCAGTGTAAATGTCTCTTAAATGAAGTGATTATATCTGACTCCACCACCACGCCTGGCAGTGAGTTCCAGATATCAATCATTCTCTATCTAAAAAAAACTGACACCTCAAATCCCCCTTAAAACTCTTTCCTCTCACCTTTAATGTATGCCCTCTTGTTTTTGATAACCCTACCATGGGAAAAAGACTCTGAATATCTACTCTGTCTGGGCCTCTTATAATTTTATATATCTCTATCAGGTCACCCTTCAGCCTCCTTTACTCCCTGGAAGACATACTCAACCTATCCAATCTCACCCCCTAACTAAAGTCCCCCAATCTAGGAAACATCCTGGTGAATCTCCTTAGCATTCTCTCCAGCACGACCACATCCCTTCTATAGTGTGGCGACCAGAACTACACATGATACTCCAGCTGCAGCCTTCTTCACTGCCCTATATAGCTGTGTTGCCACTTTCAGGGAACTATGGACTTGAACGCTGAGGTCACTCTGTTCATCAACATTCCTCAGTACCCTACCATTGACTGCATAGGTCCTACCCCTGTCTGATCTTTCAAAATCTCCCACTTGTCAGGATTAAATTCCATTTGCCTTTAGTTCTTATGCCTCTTTAAGACAAATCTGAAATTCCTAATTGGTCTAGATGCCAATGTAGTTTTATGCTCCACTAAGTAGTCTGTTAAACATTTACGTAACTGTTAGCGTGGGATCAGTAACCTTTCCCCATTCTGAAAATGCATTTTTATATATTGAAGCCAGCAGAAGATGTTCAGTACTCAAAGGGTTAATACCCCATTTACAATCTGCCTTCAGCCGCTTCCGGCAAAGTCCAAATTACTCCAAGTTTCCACTTCCACCAATAAAAAAAACATTCAGAGCTTATCTGTGCTCAAACTGAGCAAAGATTGTTCTTGGCTCCATTCTGCCATGTTTAGTCAACGCACTCAGATTTCAAGTCAATACAACCAATGACTATTCAACACGAATGGGTCACACTTGCAAAAGCCCCTTCATGAAAATCTATGTTTTATTTTTCTGGTAGAAACAAGTAGAAATGAAGCCATAACCCTGACTATTTTCCTTTAAGCTGTGATGCTTTAGGAAAGCAGTGGTCATGCCACAAGAAGTACTGAAAGATAAACGTTCGGATTCTGCATTGCCAGTGAGACAGCCATACTTAAGGAGAATGCAATCTGGAGATAGAGTTATGGTGGTGTCACCCTCACTCTCTGACCCAAGGAGTTCATCTTCCACTTAGGTGTGAAAGTAAGGAATTGACACTCTGGTCTATCTCATTTCCAAAGCATCAATGTACATCTCAAGCATAAACAAAATGAATGATCACAGACTTGTATGTTTTTTCTGTTCAGAAAGAAAATTTGCAGTGATCTTATTGAAACTTATAAAGCATTAAATGGTACACATGAAGTAAACAGCTTATTATTTCAAAATAAATCAGGAATTGAGTGAGGCTTTTCATAAGGAACACACAAAGAAACTACTGAAAGGTACTAAGGGACATGGAATTAAGGGAAAGTGTAGCAAGCTTGTTGGGAGGGTGAAAATCCTGGAAACATAGAGCATAAAAGGTGATTATTCATCATATCGTGCCTGTGGCAGATCTTCAATGGAGCCTCCAATACAACGGGCTGCATTCAAGATCAAATCAACTCTCGCTGTAATAAAAAGTTCCCTCATGCTCCTGTGGTTCTCCTGACAATCATCTGAAGCCTTCTGGTAACTGACAGTTCCTCCACTGGAAATGGCTCTATTATTAACTATGAAAACTTTTCATGACTGTGAACACTGCTATTGAAGCTCCTCTTGAACTTCTTTAAGGAGACCAACTCCAGCTTCTCCAGACTCATGACTCTATGACCTCACGATCTACCTCGTTATGACCTTGCATCTTATTGTCTGCCTGCACTGCACTTTCTCTGTAACTGTAACACTTAATTCTGCATTCTGTTATTGTTTTACCCTGTACCACCTCAATGCACTGTGTAATGAATTGATCTGTATGAATGGTATGCAAGACAAGTTTTTAACTGTACCTCAGTACACGTGACAATAATAAACCAATTCCAATTCCAATGCACCGTATTACTGATGTCCCTCATTCTATTAAGTCTCCCACAGTCTTGCACGTCAGGCTGAACCAGTAAAATTAAGGGCAGCTTCTCGGAGTGCACAGATGTGGGTAGTGCACTCAGTTCAGGAACTGCATCTCTTTACCTCTGTCTGGTGATTTGGGCACAGGCCTAAAGTAAGTGATGTCCCTATTAGTAGATGGGACTAAAGGATAAATGTTGCAGGTGTCTCTGGGTACAAAAAACATCATTGTGAATTGTTGGGGCTTAATTTTTTTTTAAGATAATTTCAGGTGCAAAAGGGAAAAGAATTCCGAGCACAGAGAATCAACAGCAGGTATGAACTGGAGTGCAAAAAAAACTAGGGTTGGGTGTTATCTATTATTCAATCAATACATCACTTCCTATAAATGATTGAAACAAATTAAACAGTTTCTGTCCATTAGTAATACAGGCTGATTCAAAATAGCATTGGAATGCAGGTCTCATCAAAGCTACAGAATGAGTGTTTTATGTTTAACCACAGACAGAGTACAGCTGGATTAATGATTGATTAAGTAGTTAATTACTGCATTTTGATGGAGATTTATTCTATGTGAGTGTCAGAGCATTGAAAGAATCTTTGTTAAACAACACAGATTCCATGTCATGTGCTCAACCTCTCCCTGGGAATTCTCATTCTGGATGAAGTCCAGCTGTTTATGTCGGTGATGTGGAGTTCTGTGATGCTCCAGGTCATTATGTAATGTGATATGAGTGTAATATATTGAGGATAATCCTGGGACTTTACATGTTCTTGTAACAAGCAAGCAGCTGTATTTTGCAGTCTACAATTATCATCAGGGAAATGGAGAAGAGCTCTGTGAACCAGTTTGAAACCAAGTTGTATGCATCGCACTCTGAGCACTTGCAGAACAAAAAGGAAGCATCTCCCCCGGCAGCACAGCTGGTTAAGGGATTGCTCAGAAAAAGAATTGAGGCTTATAAACCTGCTGGTCCTCCAATCCAATCCCTGGTCTGGCCTGGGTTGGCTGGGCACTGAATTTCATCTCAGCATCTGTGCCGTGAGCAAACATTTCAGTCAGGTTTCCCAATACTGTTAGTTATCCTGTGAACACCTGCCCACCTATAGAAATTAGTTAAAGGCAGATCTATAGTCCATTTGCCAACTCCTTGCCCACTCACTTAACCTAAGCATATTCCTTAGGAGGTTCCATGCATACTCCTGACAACTGGTTAACCAGCCTATCTTTGCATTATCAGCAAATTTGGTTTCAGTACACTTGGTCTCTTCATTCAAATCATTGATATAGATTATAAGTAGTCACACACCTAGCACTGATCCATGTGGCAGCCAGCTAGTTACTGACTACATGCTGCTGCCTCTCAGCTCCAGTGACCCAGGTTCGATCCTGACCTCGGGCACTGTACATGTAGAGTCTGCATGTTCTCCCTGTTAGCTCATAGGTTTGTTCTAGTTTCTTCTCACATCCTAAAGATGTGCTTGTAGGTTAATTGGCTACTGTAGATTACTCCTTTGGTGGATGTTAATGGTAAAAAGAATGAGAGTGAAAAAGTTGCAGAGGTACAGGGAGATATGGAAGAATGGAATTACTCCTCTGGGAACTGGCATGGAACCAATGGGCCAAATGGCCTTGTGGGTTTTTATAAGAATCCAAAAAATGACCCATTTATCCTGACTCTCTGTTTTCTGTCAGTCAGCCACTCTCCTATTCTTTAATTGGCAACTTAAATGATAATCAGGAACTCTAGCTGACTTAAGTTCCTTGAGCTGGGCACACTTAGACTACTGTAGACCTAGATAAGACCTGGATTACTTACATCTTATACTAATGTCCATACCTTGAAAGAATGGGCAAGATTGGGAAGGTGTGGGGCAATTCTCAACACTTCCTTCATGTCCTAAAGAGCCCCTGAAATGACCAAGATGGGGTCATGAACTGAAAAAAGGTTTAGCTTGGCTTTAGTGGAAAACAGGTCATGGGTACAGGCGTTGAAGTTTGCTTCCAATGGATCACTGGAAGTTTGCTTCCAATGGATGTTTGATGTATGTCTGCTTTTAAGGAGGCAGCAGAATATTTTATTGAATCAGCCTTGACCCAGGGACCAACAAGAGACCACACAAGTCATTGGGAAGGATGGAGACACAAGAGTCTGCAGATGCTGGAACCTGGAGCAACAAACAATCTGCTGGAGGAACTCAGCAGGTCAAGCAGCATCTGTGGGAGGAAAGGAAATGTTGACGTTTCAGGTCATAACCCAGCGTCAGAACCTCTTTAGTTCTTATTGCAGGGTTTTGACCCTAAACGTCAACAATTCCTTTCCTCCAGCAGAATGTTTGTTGTTCATTGGGAAGGATTTTGTCCACTAATACAATTACATTACATTTCACTGCTGCAGATTTGAAGAGGAATTTTGAAAGACCTCAGAAGAATTTCTGAGACAGTTTGTCATGAGTTCACTAACGGACTGTCAAAATTTATTTTGGAAATTCTCTGAGGACTTCACTGACACAGAGTGCATATCAAGCTGCTCCATTTGTTACATCAGAGAAGTCACCAGGAGTCCCAAGGAACGGGCATTTTGTTAGGAGAACCCTTGATCGGGAGGAAGAGTGGGAGGAGGGACATGATGCTCCTCAGATCAGCCTCATGTGTTGCAGAAGGGAGGGAGGGGATGGAGGGGGATGTGGAGGTGAATTGCTTCCCCACTGTGGGCATAAGTCATGGCTCTTCTCCACCAGGATCTTGTGTGCTAGGACGAAGAATCTATTTGCCCTCTCACTGGATCCCTGAACCATCTGAGTCCTCCTGATGTGGGTCAGCCAGCTCACTTACACATTTGGTTGAAGACACATGGAGCCCATAGAAGTTACATCCAGTCAGCACACAAATGTCAAACAAGTAAGAGACCAAAGAAAATCTCTGCAGTATCTCCACTGCCTCAGGTTGGCTCAAGGGATGGTCTAGCATATTATGTACCTTGTGAAGCATAGTGTAAGGTGAGAATTGTGTCTGCAAAGTCCTACTAACAGCAGATAACCTATTTTAATCTTCTGGATTGGCCAAAAGTCAGGGATAACTCCCTTGATTTTCAAGGTAACACTACGAGATCTTTCACATTCATCTAAAAGGGCAGGCAGTGTTCACTTTGACAATTCACTCAATGGGAAGCACCTTCAAAGCTGCAGCACTCCCCAGCACAGAATTTCAGACTGGATCTGTGAGCTTAAAACTGACAGAAAGGGACAAACCCACAACCTTGCGCCTCAGAGGCAAGCATACTACCATCATACTACCATCAGAACCACAGTTGACATACTTTGTCAGAAAATAGAGAGAAGATCCCTCACAACAGGGACCAGAGCTGGGCAATCTCTCAAACCCATCAAATTAAGTGTCCAAAAAGGTGCTCAATCTGCTTTGTGAACAGGGACTCTGAGGGGGGCAGTGACACGAGCAGCTTGGCTCAGTGAATCTGCTGCTGTTTAATGAGGTATTTTGACCTGTCGCCTTACCCACAGTAATATACAAGGGCACAGGGGAGCAGCATTAAGACATATAGAATAAATTAACTCCAAACTACAATTTGAACTGATATTATGAATTACTAATCAGTGTGTCCTTTCAGGTTCTGCTTTCACTCAGAATCTATGCATTTTTATTCCAGAGGCATAAATTAACTCAATAGGTAAAATAATTCATTTCAGTCCCCACTTGCAGTATCGGCTTGGTTGCATTTGACAGTGCCTTTCACACCCCTGGATTCTGTCAACACTGCCTTCTGCGCCAGGATATATTTTCTAATTGGCTGCCTCAGGGAGCTCCATTCCTTACTATTTGCTTTGTCTTATATGTACAGTTCAAGGTTGTTTGCCTTCTTTTCATGTGAGCACATTTGTGAGGAAACACATGGCAAGGGGATTAAACAGTTTCCCACTGTGTACCCCAAGGAATATCATGCCACTGAAACAGTACTCCCTACCCCGTGCTAAATGAGCCGACTAGCTGAGTGCTGGTGTGAACTGGTCACACACCTGATTGCAGAGTGATGCCCTAAATACAGCCTTCTGTAGTTAAATATTAAGCACTGATTCAGCAACTTCCCCTCTGCATCATTACCCTTTTCCCCTCCTCTTCCCACTCCTTACCACATTATCTGCTTTTATTTAATTATACAAAACTCTTGGCTCTTTCTGCTATGGAGACTTAGCAATGTTCCAATCCCGTGCTGATGCTCCATACCTTGGATAAGAGTTTCCCACTTCCTCACACCTTGAGTGATGTTCCTCACTCCCTCACACCTTGAGGGTCCTCGCACCGTTACACCCTGAGGGTGGGTTCCTCATTCTACAATGCTCAGCGTCCTCAGTTCTGGCTTTTTATTCTTCTTCCAGCTCATTTACAGAGGAACCTGACTGGACAGTCTGAGCCCAGCTGAGCCCGTTCTACCATCCAATAAATTCATGGCTGACCTGGACCTTAGCTCTGTGTGTCCACATTCCCTCCAGATTTAGCGCCCACTCACAACCCCTCCCACTGTGCCACCATTCCCCAATATTTTCTTGAATCCCTGGACAAAAAAATATAGCTCTCTTACTTGATCTCACCCTACTGGAAGCTTTTTAACATTGTGTGCATTTCCATCAAGATCAACGTTTGCTCTCCTATGGTCAAAGAAGAAGAACCCTGCTCAGTGCTCCCTGCCCTCACAATTTAAAACCAGGTGCATTCTGAATATTTTCTGCCCCCCCTCCAAATGTAATAGATCTTTCCTAATGCACAGGGGTTGGAGTGCCACATTGGTCCTTTGGAAGCAAGTCTACCCACAACAACAAATATTCTGATATATTCAACGCTTTTTGGTTGCATCAGAGGGAAAGCCATCAGCAGTGCAATCCTTTTGCTATTAGCTGCATTGGGAAATCTAATCAAGACACATAGAACAGTGGTGGACACCCAATTTTTCGTGTGGTCATGCAAATTGTCATGTTCTGCTTCTGGTTGAAAGACCGTGTCTTTCTTTAAAGTGAGCACTTTTTTTGTGAGCAATTTTGGGCCCCATATCTAAGGAAGGATGTGCTGGCGCTGGTGAGTGTCCAAAGGAGGTTCACAAGAATGATCGCAGGAATAAGAGGCTTAACACATGAGGAGTATTTGACGTCTCTGGGCCTGTACTCGATGGAGTTCAGAAGGATAAAGGGGGGATCTCATTGAAACTTACTGGATACTGAAAGGTCTGGAAAGGGTGGACGTGGGGAAGATGCTTCCATTAGTAGGAGAGTCTAGGATCTGAGGGCACAGCCTCAGAATAAAGGGATGACCCTTTAAAACTGAGAAGAGGAGGAATTTCTTCAGCCAGAGGTTGGTGAGTCTGTGGAATTCAATGCCACAGAGGGCTTGGAGGCCAAGTCATTGGATGTATTTAAGGCAGAGATTGATAGGGGGCTAAGGGTTACAGGGAGAAGGCGGGGACAATGGAGTTGAAAAAAATCAGCCACAATTGAATGGCGGAGCAGACTCGATGGGTTGAATGGCCTAATTCTGCTCCTATATCTAATGGTCTTATGGTCTTTAATCTTACAGGTTGCTATCAAATTCAGCATTTATTGCCCATCATGAGTTACCAGAGTGGCTCACCAGAATGTTTCAGACTCGCCCACATTGCTCTGTGTCCAGAATCACTTGTGAGCCAGACCAGGTAAGGAAGGTTGATTTCCTTGTAAAGCTGCAGAGGGGGTGGGAGAGGGGAATATCTTTGATATGGTAAAACCAGGGGGACCGTGGAGATAAGCAGTAAACACGGTTATCTGGTCAGTGACTCAATGGGAGCAGTTAGAGAGCGAGA
Organism: Pristis pectinata; assembly: GCF_009764475.1. Classification (NCBI taxonomy): domain Eukaryota; kingdom Metazoa; phylum Chordata; class Chondrichthyes; order Rhinopristiformes; family Pristidae; genus Pristis; species Pristis pectinata. The sequence goes on from NC_067406.1 coordinate 23,424,481, forward strand.
ACATAGACAAAAGAATTCTACAACTCTACAACTTCAGGTAAATTGATTTCTATCTGTTTCAGTGGACGTGCCCAGCCTGACCTTCTGAGCCTGCCTCCCTGCTCAGCATTTCACAACTCCTGCATTCTTTTGTCTATGTTCTTTTGTCTATCTCCACTAACCCTCCAAGTGCTCCCATTCACTCATTGACCAGATAACCTTGTTAACAGTTTATCCCTCTCAGTGTTACCTCATCAGAGAGAATCTCTCCCCCACCCTCCCTCCAGCTTCTTTTGTCTCCTTCCCAGTTCTGACAAAGGGTTTCTGACCCAAAACATTGATTCTGCTTCCCTCGTCACAGATGCTGCCTGACCTGCTGAGTATTTCCAGCAATTTCTGTTTTTATTTCAGATTTTCCACATCTGCAGCTTTATTGATATTCAAGCAGAATTCCTTTCTAGGAACAACATAAGAGAACTGAACGAATTTTAACAAACATCAAAGCTGTTACTGCTCTGTATTGTCGGTTTATTAAATTATCTGAAATCAATTCTAGCTGATGTGTTGGACATAAACATCGTTTCCAGCTCATTAAAATTCACTCCGTTCAATCCAGAGAAGTGTGAGGTGGTACACTTTGGAAGGACAACTCCAAGCTGGAATACAAGGTAAATGGTAGGATTCTGGGCAGTGCTAAGAGGAGCAGAGGGATCTGGGGGTTTTCGTATCCACAGATCACTGAAAATGCACACATGGTGGATAGGGTAGTTAAGAAAGCTATGGGATGTTAGCTTTCTTAGGCCGTGGGATCGAGTTTAAGAGCCGCGAAGTAATGATGCAGCTTTACAAAACTCTGGTTACACCACACTTAGAGTACTATGTCCAGTTCTGGTCGCCTCATTATAGGAAGGATGCGGAGGCGTTGGAAAGGGTGCAGAGGAGATTTCCCAGGATGTTGCCTGGATTAGAGAGTATGGATTATGAAGAGAGACTAAAGGAGCTAGGGCTTTACTCCTTGGAGAGAAGGAGGATGAGGGGAGACATGATAGAGGTATACAAAATATTAAGAGGAATAGATAGAGTGGACAGACAGTGCCTCTTTCCCAGGGCACCAATGCTCAATACAAGAGGGCATGGCTTTAAGGTAATGGGTGGGAAGTTCAAGGGAGATGTCAGAGGGAGGTTTTTCACCCAGAGAGTGGTTGGGGTTGGTACATGGAATGCGCTGCCTGGGGTGGTGGTGGAGGCTGATACGTTGGTCAGGTTCAAGAGATAGTTAGAAAAGCATATGGAGGAATTTAAGATAGAGGGATATGTGGGAGGAAGGGGTTAGATAGTCTTAGGAGTGGTTTGAAGGTCGGCACAACATGGTGGGCCGAAGGGCCTGTATTGTGCTGTATTGTTTTATGGTTCTGTTCTATGGTTCATTAATCCAGATCTCAAGAATGCTGGTCTAGTAACATGGGCACTATGCTAATAAATCCCCGAGGAATACATGGAGGAGGTTGTAGATTGTGACACTACTGCAGTTAGCATATCAACGGTTAAAACCTACAAATTAGTGGCTTGTCGCTGACAGTAGAAATCACAGAATGGTTACAGCATAGAAAGCCATTTGGCCCATCAAGTCTATACTTGCACTTTGGGAGGTCAAATGTAATCTGTGACAACCATGATGTCAAATTAAACTGATCTCATCTATCTGCACATCATCCATATCCCTCCATTCTCTGCATGTTTATGTACCTGTCTAAATCCCACTTAAACGTCAATTATAAGATAAGAGAGAAGATCTCTTTATTAGTCACATGTACATCGAAGCACACAGTGAAATGCATCTTTGTGTAGAGTGTTCTGGGAGCAGCCCGCAAGTGTCGCCAGGCTTTCAGCGCCAACATAGCATGCCCATAACTTCCTAACTCGTACATCTTTGGAATGTGGGAGGAAACCGGAGCAACCGTAGGAAGTCCACGCAGACACAGGGAGAACATACAAACTCTTTACAGACAGTGGCTGGAATTGAACCCGGGTCGCTGGTGCTGTAATAGCGTTATGCTAACCGCTACACTACCGTGCCTGGGGTTGTACCGTGCCAATTGCACCTGCCTTCACCACCACCGCCCCCTGCCTGCCCCTTGGCTGCTCATTTCAGGCACCTACCACACTCTGTTAGAAAAACTTGCATCACACATCTCCTTTAAACCTTCCCCCTCTCACCTTAAAGTTATGCCCTCTAGTATTTGATATTTCTACCCTGGGAAAAAGACTACCTACCCTATCTATGCTTCTCATAATTTTATAAATTTCCATCAGGTCTCCCATCAGCCTCTGACACTCCAAAGAAAACAGTCCAAGTTTGTCCAACCTCTTCTTGTAGTTAATACCCTTTAATCCAGGCAGCATCCTGGTAAACCTCTTCTGCACTGTCTCCCTCCGCATCCTTCCTGTAATGCAGCAACGAGAGCTGCACACAATACTCCAAGTGTAGCCTAATTAAAGTTTTATGCAATTGCAACATGACCTCCTAATTGTTATACTCAATGCCCCGAATGATGAAGGCAAGCATGCTGTATACTTTCTGTACCAACCTATGTTGCCACTTTCAGGGAGCTATGGACTTGCACCCCAAGATCCCTCTATACATCAGTGCTCCAAAGGATCCTGCCATTTACTGTACACTTTTCTCTTACATTTGACCTCCCAAAGTGAAAAACCTTACACTTGTCTGGATTAAACTCCATCTGCCATTTCTCTGCACACATTTGCAACTGATCTATATCCTGCTGAATCCTTTGACAACCTTCCTCACTAAACACAATTCATCCGCAGATCAACACGTGTCACCTACAAATTTACTAATCAGCCCACCAACATTTTAAAGATATCTTTACTAGTCACATGCACATCGAAACACACAGTGAAATACATCTTTTTGCGTGGAGTGTTCCCGGGGCAGCCCGTAAGTGTCGCCACGCTTCCGGTGCCAACATAGCCTGTCCACAATTTCCTAACCTGTACGTCTTTGGAATGTGGGAGGAAACCCGAGCACCCAGAGGAAACCCACGCAGACACAGGGAGAACGTACAAACTCCTTACAGACAGTGGCTGGAATTGAACCCGGGTTTCTGGCACTGTAATAGTGTTACAGTAACCACTACACTACCGTGCTTGCCCCTGAGGTCAGGATCGAACCCAGGTCTCCGGAGCTGTGAAGCAGCTACTCTACCCATTGTGCCACTCAACTGCACTCATTTATACATATGACAAACAACAGAGGTCCCAGAGCTGATCCTTGCAAAACATCACTGATCACAGACCTCCAGTCAGAATAACACCCCTCCACCACTACCATCTATCTTCCATTAGCAAGCCAACTTTCAATCCAATCTACCAAGTCTCCATGGATCCTATGCCTTCTGGATCAGCCTACCATGAGGGACCTTGTCAAAAGCTTTACTAAAGTTCATGTGGACAACATTCACTCCCCTATCCTCATTAATCAAAACAGATAATTCACAGAACTTGAATGAATTGAATTAAATTAAATTGAATTAACATACTCAAGTGTAGTATCTCTCTACCAACTCCCCAACATCCCTCTCCCCCATCCCCTTGCCAGATCAGTTCGGTCCTTAAACGGTAACACCCCTGGGCAACTTTATTTGAATGATTAGTGGTTCATGGCTGAAGCAGCTCAAGACAGCAGCTCATAGCCACCTTCTCAAGGGAGGTTTGTGATGGGCAGTGACTGCAGCTTTTGCCGGCGATAACCGCTTCCTACAAGTTAATAAACAAAATGCCTTTTGAGCCAGCTTTCATTTACTTCAGATCCAGAAGGCCAGGACAAATGTGCAAGCTCCTAGCATTTTCACTGCGAGTGGGAACACAGGTTAACCCTGCCCTCAAGCACCACACTGAATATCCACCTGAAACATGTGGCCAAGTCCTTTGGTGGAACTTGAACCCATGACCTATTGATTCAAGGGCAATCACTGAGCCAAGCAGTTCGGCACAGCTTGATAGAATTTCAAAAATAATTACAAACTAAAAGGTACGGGCACAAACATCAAGAGTGCAAGTTTTCTTTACGGCATTAATGATTGTAAAGTCAAAAGTGCTTTCACTGGACAAAGAAAAAACTATATCTAAAGGTTTTGAAGGAAAATACATAAATCATAATAGACTTATTTATTGTGATGAGTGACTTAACAGTGTCCCCAGCAAGAAACCAGCCTCCCAGACTGATTGAATAGCTTATCACAGGAGGCACAGGAGCATTTTACATGATTGCATTGGGAAACATTCTCAGCGAGAACACCGAGTATTTTAAAGTAAAATTCTCCTGTGGGTCTCTTGCTCCTCTGCTTAATTCTGGCTGAATGGTTGTGGAAACACGAGAAAAACTGTGTAATCAATATTTGTCCCAATTTCCTGGTTTTCTCCGTCAGCTCTTCCACGTAAATTACATCAGATGAGTAGGAGGGGTTCACCACTGAAACTCATCCCTGAGGGAGGTTCAAACCTGAGTCAACAGCCATCTACTTTTCTGTAGGGCTTTCCGTACAAAATCAAATATCTGAAATAAAAACAGAAAATGCTGGAAATACTCAGCAGGTCAGGCTGAAACTGTGGAAAGAGAAACAAGGCTAATGTTTCAGGTCAAAGAGCCTTCAACAGAACTGGGAAAAGGGGAAAACAAGTTAGGTTTAAGATGCAGAGAGGATGGGAGAGGATTGGATAGAACAGAGGATATATCTCTGACAGGATTGCCATGATAATAAACCGTGTTGAAGCCATCTGGTTAATACCATAATGAAGGAACATATCAAGGCCATGAGATGAAGGTCATCACTGTAAGAAATACTCAGCAGATCAGGCAGTGCCATCAGGGAAATAAAACCTGACTTACAGATGGATAATTTTCCACAGAATCTGCCTGACCTGCAGTGTTTCCAGTACCTTCTGTTTTTATTTAAGATTTCCAGCACCTGCAGTTTCATTTTTGATTGATTAGATATTTCAGGATGCTTTACAGGGTAGCAGAAAGCAGTGAAGGCTGGGTGTGAGGTGATAGAAAAGAGAAGAAATGATGAAGGAGGAGGTCCCGGAGGTTAAAGTAGAAAGGCCAAAGTTATATTCACCAATGACAGAGGACAGGGACGAGCAAAGAGGAAGCAGAAACTTGCATTGAAAGGTCTTCTCACATGACCACTTTTGGTGTAATCACTCCAAAGACGCGGGAAAGGTACAGCAACCAATATGTATAGTGCAAGAACTGACAAAACACAATCCATTCAAAGACCTACTAGTCTACTTCAGTGATATTTATTGAGGGAGGATTATTGGCCAGACCATCCAAATGAGACGTGAGAGACCGCAGATGCTGGAATCTGGAGCAACAAACAATCTGCTGAAGGAACTCAGCGGGTCGAACAGCATCTGCGGGAGGAAAGGAATTGTCGACACTTTGGGTCGAAACCCTACATCAGGACTGAGAGTGGAGAGGCGAGACGGCCAGTATAGAGAGGAGAAGGGGAGTGGTGAGAAAGGAGTCTGAGGTGAATGATGAACTGAGGACAGGTGAAAGTTGACAGGCAGGTTGCACCATGTAGGGGAGGGGAGGGGTGGGGTTGGGAGACAGTGGCAGGTGAATGATAGATGGAGGCAGACAAAGAAAACAAAATGAGAGGCAGATGGAGCAAGGTGGGGGAGGGAAGGGTGAAGGTGGAGACAGCTGCTGGAGGGAGATAAGCAGGAACACAAAGCGCTACTAGTACTGGACTCTGATATGTAAAGGAGGTGATAATGGAAACCATTAGGGGAGAGGCACATGGCAGGTGGAACCAGAACCAGATAAAGGCTCTGTCTTTACCTCACATTGTCTTGGTGAAGCAGCCAGCATAGTCAAAGACCCCACCCACCTGGGTCATTCTCTCTTCTCTCCTCTTCCATCAGGTAGAAGACACAGGAGTCTGAGGCCACGTACCACCAGACTTAAGGACAGCTTCTACCCCACTGTGATAAGACTATTGAACGGTTCCCTTATACGATGAGATGGACTCTGACCTCATGATCTACCTTGTTGTGACCTTGCACCTTATTGCACTGCACTTTCTCTGTAGCTGTGACACTTTACTCCGTACTGTTATTGTTTTTACTTGTACTGCATCAATGCACTCTGTACTAACCCAATGTAACTGCACTGTGTAATGAATTGACCTATACAGTCGGTATGCAAGACAAGTTTTTCACTGTACCTCGGTACAAGTGACAATAATAAACCAATACCAATACCAAGATGAGTGATCGGGGCTGGAGTGGAGGCTCCAAACAAGAATGGGCGTCGCAGTGATGCAACTAGTAGAGCTAACAGCTCACAGCATCAGAGACCCGGGTTCAATCCTGACCTTGGATGCTGTCTGTCTGGAGTTTGCATGTTCTTCCTGTGACTGCATGGGTTTCCTCTGGGTGGTCTTGTTTCCTCCCATATTCCAAAGAATTGCAGTTTGGTAGGTTAATTGGCCACTGTAAATTGCCCCTATTATGTAAATGAGTGGAGAATCTAGGGGGAGTTGATGGGAATGGGGGGGAGAATAAAAAAAGGATTAATGTAGGATTAGATTAAATGGGTGGCCGATGGTTGGTGCATACTCACTGGGCAAATGGGCCTGTTTGGGTGTGATATCGCGCTATGACTCTATGAGAAGCCTAGCAAAGATCTACTGCTGGAGAAAGAAGTAAGATTTTAAAACAAGGATGGGAATACGGAGGGAAATGCAGTGGAATGTGTCAAGCCAGCTGAGCTCAGAATGAGAATTTTTATGTGGAACATGGCTTTCTGGAGAGTCACCCTGAATGGTAATCGTATAAGTGTTTGTTTTCATCTATGGCCCAAAATTTGATTCAAGATAATTGGGAGATTAATACTGTAAAATATATTAAGTGGGCAAGTCAGCCATAATTAGCTTCAGTGAAGTGACTCTTGGGTTTTCTGCCAAATAACATTTGATGAGAGTGACCAGGAGATCCAGGAGCTAATTAGCATCAAATGCAAGACAGTCTTGGATTGGAAACTCCATCCTCCCTCAGGAGAAAAGAAACCCTTCTACAGGCACCAGGAGGCCAAGGATCAACAGAAAACCCAAAAATGAGAAAGTGTTCAACCTAAGTCTCCTCCCCTCCAGAATCAAGGTTACTCCAGACTCAGTCATTGAGCTGTAGTAAGCTGATGATGCTTGCAATTGTGCATATTCGAAGGTGGAGTTCTGAATTATTTTTAACATTGAAGCATGCAAGGGAATGAGCCTTACACTAAACATTCACAAATTAACTTGATCCATTGCACAACACTGTTCCTGATAATAAAGGTCCGTGTTTTTCTGCCCAGAAAATGTGAACCACTTCCCGTATCTCAGGAGCCACCTCTCAGCAAAGGCAGACATCACTGATGATATTCGCTCTCACCTTCTGTGTGCCACCACGGTCTTGGGCCACCTGAGAAAGGGTGTTTGAAAATCAAGACCTGAAACCTGGCTCAAAGTTCCAAGGTCTACTGAGAAACAGTGACCCTGCCCTCCTTTATGCTTCTGAGACATGGGCTGCCTTCAGCAGGAATTCAAAACACTGGAGAGATGTCACTGATGCTGTTTCCATGATATCCTCCAAATCCATGGCAGAATAAGAAAACCAACGTCAGTATCCTCTAACAGGCCAACAACCCCGGCATCGAGACTCTAATTACATTCAGTTGACGACAGGCACGGTAGTGTAGCAGTTAGTGTGACGCTATTACAGCGCCAGCAACCCGGGTTCAATTCTGGCCGCTGTCTGTAAGGAGTTTGTATGTTCTCCCCGTGTCTGTGTGGGTTTCCTCCGGGTGCTCCGGTTTCCTCCCACATTCCAAAGACGTACGGGTTAGGAAGTAGTGGGCATGCTATGTTGGCACCAGAAGCGTGGCGACACTCGCAGGCTGCCCCCAGCACATTCCAGGCAAAAAGGTGCATTTCACTGTGTGTTTTGATGTACGCGTAACTAATAAAGATATCTGAATGTCGATGAGCAGGGTACATTTCAAATCACAATTCCAACACCGGTCTCCCAAAACAGACATTTCACTGTAAACTCTGTCACAGCAAAAGATTATCAGCTGGGCAAAGGAAGCAGTTCAAGGACATTCTCAAATCCAACAGCCCCACTGATTCCTGGGATCACAGGCCCATGGTTGCCCAAAGCGGAGAAGAAGCCTTCAGAATGGCACTGAAAATCTAATGTCCTTGCATCAGAAACCCAGCATCAATAGCAGAAGGAGCGCAATGCCTCACAAAACTACCCACCCTCCTGTCCCAGCAAATACTTCCTGCCTCACCAGTGGCAGAGTCTGCAAATCCCACACTCACCCCACAGCTACCCCAGGCCCCACAGAACTGAAGGGGAAGCAAGTCATTCTCCATCCCCAGGGACTGCCTATGGTAAAAAAGAAATGGGCAAGGGCACAAGCAGATATGCTGAGAGCATATATATTATTCACACTCAATAAATAAAGGTGGGTGTTGTTTAGTTACACGGATTTTTGGCCAAATTATTTTCTTGCTTGTTTTGAATCTTCACTTTAAGGTGAATCCAGAGCTCCCCCTGATGGCAAAATGGGAAAGTCCAAGACATCGGAACGATACAAGGGCTGAGAATCCTAGGAATGTGTCTCAATGTAAATTAAGGAAGCAATAGCAAGATAAATACAAATTGTTCCAATTAACATAATGTTATTTTTCATGCTTGTGTTCTGCCTTTCAGCCTCTGCTGAATGCTGCTTTATTCAGGTCAGAGTCATCCTTGTTTGCACATGGCTTTGACCTGTTATAATTCTCCAGTAACACTTCTGCTCTTATCATGTTTCATCACGACACAGAAGGGGGCCATTCTGCCCATTCAATCTATGGCAGCCCACAGAGCAAATCCATTACCCTGCTAAGTTGTCCTGTAATATATTAGAATCATAAAGTCATACAGCACAGAAATGGGCCCTTTAGCCCAACTGGTCCATGCTGACCAAGATTCCCATCTAAGCTAGTCCCATTTGCCCACATTTGGTCCATTTCCCTCTAAACCTTTCCTATCCATGTACCTGTCCAAGTACCTTTTAAATATTGTTAATGTACCTGCCTCAGCCACTTCCTCTGGGAGCTCATTCCATATACTAATCATCCTCTGGGTGAAAATGTTGCCTCTCAGGTTCCTATTAAATCTCTCCCCTCTCACCTTAAACCTATGCCCTCTAGTTCTTGATTCCCTAGCCTTGGGAAAGAGACTGTGCACATTCACCCTATCTATGCCCCTCATAATTTTATACACCTCTATAAGATCAACCACTCATTCTCCTATGCTGCAGTGAAAAAGGTCCCAACCTGCTCAACCTCTCCTTAACTCAGTCCCTTGAGTCCAAGCAACATCCTCATAAATCTCCTCTGCACTCTTTCCAGCTTAATGGCAACCTTCCTATAGCAGGGTGCACACATTATTCACACACAAACTGAACACGTTATTCCAAAAGTGGCCTTACCAATGTCTTGTGCATCTGCAACATAACATCCCAACTTCTATATGTAGTGCCCTGACTGATGAAGGCGAGCATGCCAAAAGCCTTCTTCACCACTCTGTCTACCTGTGACACCACTTTCAGGGATCCATGTACTTGTACACCTAGGTCCCTCTGTTCTACAACACTCCTCAGGACCCTACCATTAACTATGAAAGTCCTACCCTCATTTGTCCTCAGCTGCCGCTTATCTGAAATATTCCCCATATTCCATATAATTCTACCACTCATCTACACACCAGGGGCAATTTCCAGTAGCCAGTTAACCCGCCAAACTGCACACCTTTGGAATGTGGGAGAAAGCCGGAGCACCCAGTGGAAATCCAGGTGGTCACAGGGAGAATGTGCAAACTCCACACAGGTCAAGATTGAACCCACGTCACGGGAGATGTGAGGCAGCAGCTCTACTATCTGCACCACCATGCTGTACACTTTCATTCTTGCACCCTCCAGTCTTCTAGTTTTTACCTATTGTTCCTCATGTCTCTCTGTGCCACATTACAAGTAGCAAAGCCTTTATCCATCGTACTCCTTGAATGCTGGAACTTTGTCTCTGATCTTCTCCACCTTGAGGTATCTCCTCCCCTCCAACATCCTCCTCAGAACCTACATCCAACTGTCGTCTAGCCTAGTGTGAGGTTCCGTTGCCCCAAGACACTTCATGTGGTAAAGGTGCTTTTTAAGTGCAAACTGTTGTAAATAAATCTGAGAGAGTGGGATCTACTTATTTACTTATGGATATTTTGGTACATTTTCTTAGGAATTTTCAAATCAGTTTTTGCTCTGATAATTTCATAATTAACCTTTAATTGAAAACTGAACTGCCTGAATAGAACCAATCTTCCTGAAGCCTGCATGGTATCATCAGGAATCCAGAGTATATCACGAAAATAAGTGAAGAATACAGACTGGGACACTTTGGGCCAACGATCATTCCAACAGAGAGACGCAAAACACTGCAGGTGCTGGAATCTGGAGCAAAAAATAAACTGCTGGCAGAACTCACTGGGTCGAACAGCATCCGTTGAGGCAAGGGGATGGTCAATGTTTTGGGCTGAGACATCAACCATCCGTTTGACTCCACAGATGCTGCTTGACCTGCTCAGTTCCTCCAACAGTTTATTTTTTGCTCCATCATTTCAATAGACACCAGTCACTTGATCAGCTTGAGGAAGTTTGGCTTGGGTAATGTCCAGTTTGGATGTAGAATGGGAGTTTACAAAAGGAAACAATCACTGGCAAATGACTCTGCAGAGAATGTAAACTAATCCATTGTTAACATTATCAACATGCCTCTGTCTTCAGATTCACAATGTTGCACAACAACATTCAAAAAGCTCAACGCCATTCAGGATAAAGCAGCCTTTCCTGATCAACAACCCACCCATGTTCATTCCCTTCCACACTGAGGCATAGTGGATGTCGTGTGTACCATCTACACAAAGGATCACAGTCATTCACCTGGGCCTCTCTGACAGCATTTCCCTAACCCATAACTTGAACACCAAGAAGTACAATGGCTTCTGGAGCATGGCGTTGCCACCACCTGCAGACCAATGTGGGACCCATAGACTGTCACAGATGGGGCAAGTGGGTGGATTGGAAGCTGATACATTCCTTCTGCCATTTTCACTGGGTTTCCATGTGCACGTGACATAGAGATTCCAGCTCATCAGTGCCTCCCCAACTCTTCTCCTCCATTTTGTGCAGTTATGGACTAAGGATTCCCAATTAGTTGGTGGGGCTGTCATACTTTTTCCAAAGAGGCTTTCGGAATATCCTTGGATGCTTTCCACTCTCCTCCCTATAGTCCCGTGCCATGATGGAACTCAGAGTGGAGTGTCTGTTTTGGAAGTTTGGTATTCAGGCATGCAAATAGTGAGGCCCATTGGAACCAGCTGAGTGTAATCAGAGACTTGACACTAGAGATGTTGGCTTGGGAGAAGATGCTAATATGATGAACAGTAATTGTGAAAAGGAAGCTCCCACAAACAGCTGCGGAATAGTGAACGAAAATCCAATCTTTTTTTAGAAAATATTGATTAAATATTGACTAAGACACCAGCAATAATTACCTTTCTCTTCAAAATACTGATGGGATCTTTTACATTCACCTTGGTTTAACATTTCCTCCAAAAGACACCGCCTCTAATTGTGCAGCACTCCTACAGTACTGCACTGGAGTCTTGGATTAAATTTGTTTGCCTGTATCTCTGAAACAAAACTTGTGGTATTTGTGCATTCCCCAGATAGAGTCTTCAGCTCCCTCAGCAATGTTATCGGCTTATCTGGAACAGTTCCAAGTCACCTTTGGAAATCAAAGGTATTGCATTCTGTGCCCAAGCACCTTCTGCAGCAGAAGTAAAAACAGAAAATGCTGGAGATGCTCTGCAGGTCAGGCAGCATCCATGGAGAGAAACAGAGTTAACATTTCAGGTGGATGATCTCACAGTTCTGATGAAATCTTAACTCTTTTACTCTTTCTGCAGCTGCTGCCTGAGTTGCTGAGTAAGTTCAGCATTTTCTGTTTTTATTTCTGCATCTGCAGTTTTTGCTCTTACACACTACAGCTGCTTTAGTTCATCTTGCCTCACAGATATGTAGAAACTGAAATGCAGCTGAACTGTAATAAGAACAATGACTAAAGAATACAAAGATACAAACATCACCTCATTTTCCATCTGGGCCCATTGCAGCCTTCTGGACTCATGTATTGAATTTTACAACTTCAGGTAACTTGTATCAGTTATCCATATTTACTTAGTTTGTTTTTTTGCCTTCCTCTTTTCCTCTCTTGGAGTGGAGGGCATAGCCAGCCTGCTCAGATGTTTGCAACTCCCACATTCTTTTGCCTAGGTTTTTTTTAATCTATGTTCTCACCCTCCAACTGCTCCCATTCAGTCATTCACCAGATAACCTTGTTTACAATCCCCACCTCAGTTTTACCTTAATCAGAGATATCCCCCTCCCTGCAGCTTTACAAGAATTGTTTGTGTCCTTTTCAGTTCTGACGGTGAGTCTCCGATCTGAAATGTTGACTCTGTTCACTTCCCACAAATGCAGCCTGACCTGCTGAGTATTCCCAGTCTTTTCTGTTTTTCCAGCATCTGCAGTTTTAAAAAAATTTTCACGTTCAGATGGTAGGATGGGCTCACAATGTCGCTGAGAACTTTTGAGGTTTGACAAAAAATAATCCCTACCCGTTTTTGTTTAAAATATTGCTGAGGGTCTTAGTATTTGTAAGCATAGGCCAGGGATGGACATTGAAAATCAGAGATGTTGAAAAGGCCACAAGAGGGAGAAAACACTGGGAATTAGGAAGTGGCCAGACTGGCATAGATTACAAAGACAGGAATGCAAAAGCCCCTGGGACAATTTGAAAACAAAGATGAAACCAAGGCCAGATTGGGAGTTAGTGCAAGTCAGTGAGACTGGGGTAATCAAAGAATGAGACTTGGTTTGAATACCACTAGCTAGATTTGAAAGACAGAATAGGGGCAAACATGATAGCCTGGTAGTTGTGATATTGGGAGTAACAGTTTAGTGACTGATTCAAATTGCCTTCCCCTAGCCACTCACGAAGTAGAATTCAACTTAAAAAGATCATCTTTAAACCTGCTCCAAGCCCATTCATAAAGATTGTTCTATTTGTTTTCATCTATTTCTGTGCCACAATATCTCTAGGTAACTGGGGCAATATGGGCTAATAGAGGTAATAAACAATGACTGCAGGTCAGTGTTGGCCACATCCCAAATACAGTGAATCCCTGCCCCAGATTCTTGTGCTTTCTTTACTGTTGCTCATGGAGTACACAACAACTCCATAAATTTTCAGAGAAATCTTAGAAGTCCAGATCATAAAATTCTTGAGGAGTTGCAGCCTTTTAGTGTAACTGATAAGCAGAAGAGAGCAGTCCTTCCACTGCTTTATTATTCCACACTCCCCCAGACCAAGAACTCATTCACCCCTTATTGAAGAGTCTTGGTTCACAAAATCCAATGTCTCAATCCTGCACATCCCTCTTTAACCTAATAACAGAACACTGCATGTATTTAAAAAGCTATAATGATTAGGAGAGTTGTGATCTGTTGGTAAATATCACTTTTAAATAAAGTCTCTTTAATGAGTGGGACATCAGATAAATACAGAATATTGGCTGTAAGGATGCACTTATGTTCTCCCATTGCACCATCTGGCAGAGATATGGACAAATTATTTTTCACGAAGCCAGTGACACTGACTTTAATTGTAGCAACTGCTGTAAACTCCAATAATCTGCTATCTATTCAGCCATCCTGATGGTTGGGCATTCAGCTCACTGATGATGTTTCTTGTGCTCCCCTGGAATTCACCAGGGCGCCAGGTCCCACGCTCCCCCGAAACTCACCAGGGCGCCAGGTCCCACGCTCCCCGAAACTCACCAGGGCGCCAGGTCCCACGCTCCCCCGAAACTCACCAGGGCGTCAGGTCCCACGGTCCCCTGAAACTCAGCAGGGCCCCAGTTCCCACAGAGTCCAACAAAGTCCCTGTGACATTACCACCCTCCAATCCCCATCACTTACAATCTAAGGGGGACTGTCATCATTAACCAGGCCAGCCAGAAATTGTATCTAAAAAATGTCAGTGGCTGAATAGTCTGTGATGATCCCCAAAGCCTCTTCATCATTTACTAAAAAGTCAGAACTGTGACTGGAATCCTCTCCTTGCCTGGATGAAAGTAGTTCCAAAATCACCTATGAAAGTTGATACCATTCAGGACAATCTGCTGGGATGGAACCACATCAGCACTGTAAACTGATGTGAATTTGTGCATGTAGTGTCTTGTCTTCCAGGAATGATTTTCCAATTATACAAAATATTATACAATAAACAGCAAGTTCTATGATGATGACAGGTCACATTTGTTTCTCCCTTCCATAGATGCTACTCGACTTGCTAAGAATTTCAAACATTTTGTGTTTTAATTAGAGTTCTGGCCCATGGTTTTATCTCCTGCATAAAATGGGGAACTCCCTACATATACCATGTCATACTTTCAAAATCTAACCCTTTGAGGAAGGTTGCTTTGTGATCAGTATAACATCTCATCCTTGCAACTCTTCAAGGATGTCACCTTCAGTTGTACTGGAGTCTCATTTACATTTGACATCAGAACTCCGTATGGTACTCCAAATGTTTTCAGTATATCCCTCCAGGAATTAAAATTGTTTACTACTTTTCAAAGTGAAAAAATGGCCTTTATAGAATGAGTGAGAAAGGAAAGGCACAAGTAATAATGTTCTTTGTTCTCATTACTGAGTTTCTGATGTTATCCCAAGATATTACTGCTCAGATGATGAGTCTCAAAAGAAAAACCTGAAATTCAAGAGGTAGATGAGGAGGTAGATTGGTCCTTTTCAAATTCTTTCCATTGTTTTTGAGTCATTGGATGATGTGTTAATCAACAGTTTGAACAAAGTGTCCATACCTTGTAAATACAAATTTTAACATGTTAGAGGCACATTGAATAGACACCTATACAAACAGGGAAAAATTGCATTCCCAAGTAAATTTGCAAGAACCTATCCATCAGTTCCTGTCACACAATCTCTTTCACTTGATAGATAAAACAATTAGTAAATATCAGAGACCAGATGCATTACTTGCCACAGTAGTGCATACATCCTTACCTTTTCCAATTTGATGTCATTTCATATTTTAAAAGTGCAGAGCCAGAGGTATTGTTGAGGCTTAAATGCATTTATGTGGTATTAAAAGCTGGATGTATTGTTCCGATGATGGTCTTTAGGTTAGATTTAGGTCAGCTGTGTGACACACAATGGCAATTATACTGCACTTGCTTGGAGGCTATCTTGAAGGGCAGTTGATTCCTTGAAGTTGGGGAAGATTGGATTTCACAGAAATGGAAAAATCCATGGGGAAAGAAAATTACAAGACATTGTGGGATTTAATTCTTGCTGTACTTTAATCATACCAGCTTTCAAATTATTAAACATTAATATTTAGACCTTTCTGAACTATTTTTTTCAAGATCAGTCCATTGTTTCAATATTTTAAAAAATGTATCCATTGTGGCGACTCACCGTTTAGTCGGGCGAACCGGCTCGGCAGTCGGGTCGCGCAGCATCGGAGCGACGAGGCCCAAGATGGCGGCGGGCCTCGTCTTTCCGAGCGACGGGGAGAACCCGCGCGCGGGAAAGTCTTGATGAATACTTACGTCATTGCCGGTTTCATTGGGCGGGAACAGTCTCCCTTAAAGGGCCCCGCGCAAGGCGGGAAAATAAACCAGTTCTTGTTCGGCAATCCTCCGACTAGCGTCTTGTTTTATTCCGCAGTAGCAACCGCTACATTGGTGACCCCAACGGTCCAAACGGCTTTTGGACCCGCGCAATGGACGACAGCGCAGCAGCCAACGCAGTGGCCCTCAAGCTGCCCACCTTTTGGACACTTCGGCCCAGCGTCTGGTTTGACCAGGCCGAAGCGCAATTCCACCTTCGGCAGATCACCTCCGACTCCACGAAGTACTACCATGTGGTTAGCTCTCTGGACCACGAGACAGCTGCCCAGGTTGGAGACTTCATCCAGTCGCCTCCGGAGGAAGATAAGTACCTGGCTTTCAAAGACCTTTTGATTAGGACCTTCGGCCTCTCCCGTCGTGAGCGCGCCGCCCACCTGCTTCATCTGGATGGCCTGGGGGACAGATCCCCATCCGCCCTAATGAATGAGATGCTGGCATTGGCCGAGGGACACAAGCCATGCCTAATGTTCGAACAGGCCTTCCTCGAACAGCTCCCCGATGACATCCACTTGTTGTTAGCTGACGCCGACTTCAGCAACCCCCGTGAGGTGGCCACCTGGGCGGATGTCCTGTGGAGGGCCAAGCGCGAGAGCGGTTCGTCCGTCAGTCAAATCACCAGGCCGCGAGCCCAACGCCCGCCTCGCCCGGCCCCAGCAACCGAGCAGCCACACCCCAGGAACGCAGACGATGACACGGGTGACCAGCTGTGCTTCTACCATCAGAGGTGGGGTGCGGAGGCCCGTCGATGCCGCCCACCCTGCAAGTTTCAGGGAAACGCCAGGGCCAGCCACCGCTGATGGCTACGGCAGCTGGCCACCGACAGAGCCTCCTCTTCGTTCAGGACAAGAAATTTGGACGGCGTTTCCTCGTTGATACTGGAGCGGAGGTCAGTATTTTGCCCCCGACCGGCCGCGACACTCGTGCCAGGCCACCAGGTCCTCTACTCAATGCCGCCAACGGTACAACGATACGGTCTTTCGGCACCCGTACACTTCAATTACAATTTGGAGGCAGCCGTTTTACCTGGACCTTTACCCTTGCCACCGTCGCCCGACCACTCCTAGGAGCCGATTTCCCTCGGGCCCACAACCTGTTAGTCGACCTGCGAAGGAAGTGGTTAGTCTACTCTAGCACTCTCCAGACCTATCCCCTGGGAGAAATCAGCCCACCAGCCCCGCGTCTGGACTCCATTTCCCTTTCTGGTGACGATTTCGCCAAGCTCCTAGCCGAATTCCCATCAATTTTGGCACCTTCGTTTACAAATTCTAGGCCCAAACACGGGGTACGACACCACATCATTACTACAGGGCCATCCCTTCATGTCTGAGCACGATGACTACCTCCAGACAAGCTCCGCCTGGCAAAGGAAGAGTTCCGTCGCATGGAGCTGGGGATTGTTCGCAGGTCAGACAGCCCCTGGGCCTCCCCCCTGCACATGGCCCCCAAAGCCACCGGCGGGTGGAGGCCCTGCGGCGACTACCGCAGGCTGAATGACACCGCCACCCCGGACCGCTACCCCATCCCTCACATCCAGGACTTTGCAGCGAACTTACACGGGGCCCGCATCTTTTCCAAAGTGGACCTCGTTAGGGGATACCACCAAATCCCGGTCCATCCGGATGACGTCCCCAAAACTGCGATTATCACCCCATTCGGCCTGTTCGAATTCCTTCGGATGCCGTTCAGCCTTAAGGACGCCGCGCAGACCTTCCAGCGGCTGATGGACGTGGTAGGCCGAGACCTGGACTTCGTGTTCATTTACTTAGATGACATACTGATCGCCAGCCGTAACCGCCAGGAACACCTTTCCCACCTCCGCCAGCTGTATTCCCGCCTCCGCGATTTCGGCCTCACGATCAACCCGTCCAAGTGCCAATTCGGACTTGACTCTATCGATTTCCTCGGCCACAAACGTGGACGCTATCCGCCATTTTGCCTGCCCCGACACAGTCAAAGGCCTACAGGAATTCCTTGGGATAGTCAACTTTTACCATCGGTTCATCCCTGCAGCAGCCTGTATCATGCGCCCTCTGTTCTCGCTGCTGGCTGGTAAGGGCAAGGACATAACCTGGACTGACGAGGCTGCGGCTGCTTTCATTAAGGCCAAAGACGCCCTGGCAGATGCCACGATGCTTGTACACCCTAGGACTGACGTCCCGACTGCCCTCAAGGTAGACGCGTCCAACACCGCAGTGGGTGGGGTACTGGAACAGCTACTCGAAGGCCGCTGGCAACCCTTGGCATTTTTCAGCAAGCACCTTAGACCACCCGAACTGAAGTACAGCGCTTTTGATCGGGAACTTCTAGCACTGTATCTGGCGGTCCGGCATTTCCGATACTTTCTAGAAGGCAGGCCTTTCACCGCTTTCACCGATCATAAGCCTCTGTCCTTTGCCTTCTCCAAAGTCTCCGATCCCTGGTCAGCTCATCAGCAGAGACATTTATCCTACATTTCTGAATTCACAACTGACATCCAACATGTCTCCGGAAAGGATAATGTCGTTGCTGATGCACGTTCCAGACCAACCATCCACAACCTATCCTTGGGTGTCGACTACACGGCCCTAGCTGATGCACAGCAAGCCGACGACGAACTGCCCAGCTACAGAACCGCAGTCTCGGATCTGCAGCTCCGAGATTTCTTGGTTGGTCCAGGTCAGCGGAACCTACTTTGCGACGTTGCGACTGGTCAGCCCCGCCCTATAGTCCCTGCAGCCTGGCGGAGACGCGTTTTTGACTCAGTACATGGGTTGGCGCACCCGTCCATCAGATCTACCGTCCGACTGGTCGCCAGCAAGTTTGTTCTGGCATGGCCTGCGCAAACAGGTCAGTGAGTGGGCCAGGACTTGTCCGCACTGCCAGACGTCAAAAATCCAGCGACACACCAAGGTCCCACCACAGCAGTTCGAGCCTACCCGTAGGAGGTTCGACCACATACACGTCGACCTCGTAGGCCCTCTGCCAGTTTCAAGAGGAGCCCGGTACCTCCTTACCATCGTGGACCGGTTCACGAGGTGGCCTGAGGCAACCCCCCTGACTGACATCACAACTGATTCCTGCGCCCGGGCGCTGCTCACAACTTGGGTCTCACGTTTTGGTGTTCCGGCCCACATCACTTCAGACAGAGGCACCCAATTCACTTCCAGTCTCTGGGCTGCATTAGCGAACCTGCTAGGGACACAGCTGCACACCACCACGGCCTACCATCCTCAATCAAACGGGTTGGTGGAACGTTTTCACCGCCATCTGAAATCAGCCTTGATGGCCCGTCTGAAGGGTCCTAACTGGGTTGACGAGCTGCCTTGGGTCCTGCTCGGCATACGCACTGCCCCCAAAGAAGACCTCCGCACTTCGTCAGCTGAGCTTGTGTACGGGGTGCCCCTAGTTGTCCCCGGGGATTTCATACCTGCCCTTCGGGACCAAGGGGAACAACCCCCAGCAGTCCTGCAAAGACTGCACGAGAAGCTTGGCAACTTGGCCCCGATTCCCACCTCACGGCACGGTCCAGCCCCATCCTGCCAGCCCAAGGAACTACGGGACTGTAAGTTTGTTTTCGTTCGCAGGGGCACACCTCGGGCGCCATTGCAACGACCATATGAGGGACCGTTCCGAGTCATACGGAATAGCGGATCCACCTTTATTTTGGACATTGGAGGCAGGGAACAGGTTTTCATGGCAGACCGCCTCAAACTGGCCCATTTGGATCTGCAACAACCTGTCGAGGTTGCAACGCCGCGACGCAGAGGCCGGCCCCCTAAGCGGCAGTTGGCACAGCCCACGGACCTTGGGGACTGTATCGCCAGTTCTGGGGGGGGTTGTGTGGCGACTCACCATTTAGTCAGGCGAACCGGCTCGGCAGTCAGAGCGACGAGGCCCAAGATGGCGGTGGGCCTCGTCTTTCCGAGTGACAGGGAGAACCCGCGCGCGGGAAAGTCTTGATGACGTAATACTTACGTCATTGCCGGTTTCATTGGGCGGGAACAGTCTCCCTTAAAGGGCCTGCGCAAGGCGGGAAAATAAACCAGTTCTTGTTCGGCAATCCTCCGACTAGCATCTTGTTTTATTCCGCGGTAGCAACCGATACACCATATTTTTCAAAGTTCAGTGCACTACCTTCTGACTATATTAATGTTAAAGCAGGAAAAAATCTAATAAAGCAGAACCATAGTTTGTATTTAACACAAGCAACAAATATGCCAAGGTTACAACAAACAGTATTGTTCAACATCACAAATACCATAGTTCACTTTCAAAATGTGTACAAGTTTCCACCAGGCTTAATCATGTTGTTAATTTAACAATTTTCCTTTTGAATTTGTTAAATGCTTAACTTTGCAGATTGATTTACACTTGCATTTCCGTTTACAGGGAAAGGGATACATTTATATTGTAATTACATAACACAATTCCACAGCAACATACTTAATTAAATGTTTAGTTTTATTTTTTGGACTCAAGTAATTTCAGTGATTTTCTATTTTTGCCAGCCATCAAAAAAATATTTTTCTTAAGCTGCCACATTAATTAGTTCCAGGCTGGGTAAAATTCAGTCAAAAGAAAGTAAAAGTTTTTCTATTTTGTTCCTAAGTACTGAAGAGTAAACTACTTCAATAGTATGAAATGTTCCATTCTTCATATCAAATAGATCTTTCTGATATCTCAATTAGATTATCAAGTTATTTGTAACTTTAGTTTGTAGCCTGAAATACAAAACAGAATCTTTGCAGTCTCCTTACCTTTGGCCATCATTTTGGGATCATTCTGAATCCAGGTCAGGGATTAAAAGGAGTGTATAGCACTCCATATGTCACTATGTAGTACAATCAATTGGTATGCCAAATGACTATGAATGAAACTATGCCTTGACTGGAATAAGAGCAACACAGGAAGCAGTGAACAGTTATGGAGAGGGGGGAAAAAAATTCCAAAACAACAGTTTTTGTTCATCAGGTGTTACAACAGAAGACTTGAGGTAACTAATGAAAAAGGATGCAGAAACTGTGAAGATTTAATTGGTCACATTATGGCTGCATTTAGCATAACATTCAACCAAATAACTTCCTATTACCAAATTTGTGTCCCCACTTCCAACCAATTTAGTAATCTATTTGGGCAGTTCATTTGCCTTTGAAACTGGTCATAATGTATTTTATATTAAATTACATGGATCTCATATTCAATGCACGAAACTATCAGAGCTTTAAATTGTTAGTATTTAAATAAATAATTTGATGTTACACATTTTGTTTTCTAAAAAAATATAAATAATTATTGAGAATAAAATATTGCAACTCAAAAGCTTCATTAGTTTTGAGCAAAGTAATTGGGGAAGGCAGCAATGGTTATATCTAAAAAAAAATACGAAAATTTATGCAACGGGGATAAAGCAATAACTCAGTGATGTTTAATTAATTAAGTTTTAATGAAGTACATTATTCAAATAATTTTCAGCCTAAAATGTGCAAGTTTCATTGCGAAAAAGGATTCATTATTTGACAATGTGGTTATTGAGACGCAAACTGATTTAGTTATGAATAATCTTAATTCTGAACAAAATTATTTTAAAATATCATTTCATTGGTGCAAATAATGCACATTTAGAACTGTAATTATACAACCTTTGTGCAACAGTCATTAGCTTCATACAAGTAGTTTAGGAAATAATTAAGAATCAATATATACCTTGTGTGGTACTAAATGCATTGGAACCTGGAACTGAGTGTACTTTCTGAAGGTTAATATGATTCTTCATATTTTACTCACATGTGAAAGCATGCAATTATGAAGAAACAAATTTTACCAATTGAATCCATACTCCTATTACCACGGGTATCCAAAAATAATAAAAAATATGAAATTTTGCAATAAGAATGTAAATAACATTCAAATTTCATTAGCCACATTATCATCCTTTAGTGTTGCCCAATTTTGTGAAACAAATCTCAATTAAAGCAATCATCACTGTATCTGCAATATAAATACTGGCACAATTTGACAACAGCTTGGATCTTTCCTTCAAAGTAAACCACTTCAAAAACAAATTTATCAATACCTGAGTGTATTCCTAAAACTTGATTGACAAATCATTTGCTTTTAGCAATACAAATGAAACAAGTTGTTTGGGCAATGTAGTAGTGCACACAAATATGCAGTTCAACAGTAATATATTAGGTGCACCATATGACAGATGCACTGAATGCATCCAAGGATTGCAACATTTTAGTGGAAAATTTTTAATAAGAATTTAGCCCATTCTAAAAATATCATACAATATTCTTTGGTCTGATACACTTATCCAATTCCAATAACACATTAAACCTTTGAATTCATATAAAATTCAATTTAATGGACACTATTGCAGGCAAAATTTTAATATTTAAATAAGCTTCAGCAATGAAAATGTTGGTAAATAGTGAAATAACTGTGCTCCAGAATTGTGAATATTGGAAATGGTTCTTGACAGATACGGCATTTGTTAAACACAATTTGCTGACCTGAAAGTCCACTGTAAGCACTTTAAGGAATAAAACCGATCACCAAGACTGATTTCTTCTTGTTTTGTTCATCTAAGAAGCACAGTATTATTTGAGCTTACATTATAATATTTATTTTATTTGCACTTCAAAAGAAAGAAACATTTATCTAATGCATCTGAAATGGAGGGATTCAATTCTAAATTGAACATTATTTGATTTCTCCAGTGAAATACAGTAATCTACAATTTCTCTCCAATACATATTTATCCACTTTATTTTTCCAGCTATGCAAAAACTTTTAGCAAGTTTCAAAAAAAAAATCAAAAAGAATTAGATGGGTTCCGAAATCATGAGGACTTTATTAATTGAAGCCATTTAGTTCTGGATTTCTGCCACTTGTTCCTTCTCAGATTTCTCTTTCACTTTCTGCTGTTCTACAACTTTCTCTTCTTTGCGTAATAATTCCAAAATCTCTGCAACCTGATTAGTTGAGATGTCTATATCTTCTTTATCAATTAGTTTCACTACCTGCAAAAGATCAGACAAGACGGAAAAAAAGTCAATAATACTTTACAAACCTACTACCTCCTCTTAATATCAATACCTTAAAACTGGTACATTTTTATTCATTTGCGTTGTTCACACAAAAGTATTATAATCCATGGACTTTCAGAAAAAGAATGGTCCTCACATTATCATTTGCAGAGGCAAAATGGGGTGGTTGGGGGAAGTGTGGAAAATGTGAATTATTTCTCTATACCTATCAAAGCAAATACTGGGGTAAAAATTTAATTGTATTAAACATGTAAAAAAACAGCACTTGCATATGATACTCTGCCTTTGAAAATTATTTCTTATTATACTCAAGACAGAAATTGATAGGTTTTTGAATCTAAGGAAATCAAAAGATAAAGGAATCTGTCAGGAACTTTAAAACGTTTTTTTCATGGGATGTGAATTAACAATGCCAACATTTATTGGCCATCTCCAATTGCTCCCAAACTGAGATGGCAGTTAAGAATCAATTATATTGATTAACACTTGAAACACAGAAACAGGCATCATTTTGCCTGAGAAACCTTGGGACCACTCCTGCTTCTATTCTTAAGAACCTCATGTTTTCTGCACATTCTATTCTTACCTTATGTACATTGCTATACACAAGGTACTAATTAAATAATTTTTAGTGTCATCAAGTAGCAGCTGTCATTTCATTGTTCAAAATGCCTTGCTGTACACTGTTTTTTCTAATTTTCTCAGTGTGAAAATAGTAATTACCCACAATGGCCCTGATTAAGTATTTTGCCCAAATACCAACTCTAAGATAACCTGTGGCTCTTAACCATCCTTAGTTTTCAGGATTGCACAATTATTAAATCCTTTTTGCCTGAAAAAGGCAACTTCATATATTTACTCTAATGTGAAGCCTAGGCTCCTTTAATATGCAAAGTAGGCTAGGACAATGTCCTGTTCTATAATTCTATGTCTTGTTCCTGGGTCCTCTTCCCCAGAAAGCTAGAAGAGACCGCTGCAACATCTGAACCACTAACCCATGAAGTTGAGGGTTTCAAGTAGCAGCCATTCAATTTGGATTAAGTACATGTAAACTTCATTGTGAGAACTTGAAACAAATTAAACAAGTGTTGAGTAAAGCTTCATAACACACTGTTGCTCAGACAACACTGGAAGCAGAGTTTTTCCCTGACATATTCTATGTTTCATCCATACTTAAAACAGCTGCATAAACACAGTGCTTTCAGAAGCTCAAGACAGATAACATCTGTTGAGGCTGCACACAGCCCTTGGTTAAAATCTATTTGAAGTTCAAAAAGTGTAGAGGAAACAGAATTCCAAAAATACAACTTGTAAAAACACCTGCTTAGGAAAGGATAAAAGCCTTGCTTGGCCTTGGATGTACTGCTGTTTGGAAACCGAATAGAGAAGTATTCCTTCTTCTGTAACTCCTTACGTGAAGTATGCAGAACTGAGGCTGCATCCATTCACAGCAGCTGAGAAAGCTATTTAGCCATGTTCAGTTTCTTCTTCTATCAGTGGATTGTCAGTCCTCAGTGGAGTTCCGTAACAGAACTGGAAGCATTTCTTAGTTCAGACAGTTTTTGAGGTGGCCCCAAGATGATAAAGCAATATACAGACTCAGAGGACTGAGCCAGTCTGTGCCTATTTTTGAAATTATGTGGGACCTGAATGTTCAGCTTTATCAGCTAATAAGGTTCAACTAGTTATATTGACAAAACAAATTATACAAAATATTAATTCGAGAACTTAAGCCTTCCTTTGCTTTGTAGTGGAAGTGAGGATGTTTCCGTATTGTACCAACCCCAGAGGTTTGTTTGTTGAAAGAATTTGAATCTGCTTAGTCTGTATTCAAGATGAACAAGGTGGCAGCACTGAGCACTTAATCTCCTTCAATGAAAAGCATTACAATGGAATATAACAATAGCAGCTTGAGTCACTGACAAAATTATATTCAGAACTGACAACAGCTTATGAACAATGAGTGGGACAGGCTCGTATGGGAAATAATTAAAATAGCACAAATAAAACTTTACATACAGGAGGCCAATAACATTCTGACACAATCATTGCTGATAATCGCTTTGAACAGCAAGCTACGTTACAATTTCAAACATCAAAAACCTAACTGCTTAGTGAATAACTTAAAGGTCCTTCTCTTTCATGATATGATGGTGATAGGAACTTGAACATAGTGTTTGGAAAGTGAAGCAGCAACTGAGCAATTACATTTGAAACATAAGCAAAAGAGTTTACTGTTTTATAATTTACAAACTAAGGAGGCAACCAGACTATAGTTATCTCTCCACGTCAATTATGACCAGGAAGATAACTCCATTCTCATTTGCATGGTATTTACAACGTATTCATAGTTCTCAAATAACACACATACATAATCTACCTTTGATTTAATATGATGTCATAGAGAACTACTTTGCTAAAGATGTATTGATGAATACCAATGCAAACATTTCTGCATCTGAAAAGCTAATCAGGGCAAGTTGGGTAATAAAAACATACACTATGTCTCTGTTAGACCTCCAATAAAATCTACTAATACTTTTTCAATAAAATGTTTCTCTCAATGTACAAACACAATGTTCAAATACAGAAAAAATTACTTTCTTTTTCAATCTTTTTATTAGTTTTCAAATTAATACAGATTAATATATAACATCAATGTTTGTACATGTAATACAAAGAGATCAGGAGAACAATCATGGCCTAGATAATCATAAAGAACAATAAAATATAAAAAATCTGTAGATCCAACGATCTCTTAGTAAATGAATATAAGGAAAGAAAAAGATTTATTATATAAATAAAATTTAAAAATCCCCAAATCAATAAGAAAAATTATAAACAATATATTAAATCAAACTAAACCAAACAGAAAAATTTCAAAAAAAAAACAAAAGACTGGACTAAAATTTCTCAGTAGAGACAGAGCAATATTATGTCGTCAACTCTGTTCCTCTAAGTAGGAAACTTATTGAAAGGGGATCTATATCATGTGAAAATATTGAATAAATGGACTACAAATATCTTCAAATTTAAGCGAAGGATCGACAGTACCACTCCTAATTTTTTCCAAAGTTTAAACATGATATAATTTGAGAGAACCATTGAAAAGTGGTAGGGGGTATTGGATCCTTCCATTTAAGCAAAATGGATTGTTTGGCCATTAATGTAACAAAGGCAATCATACGGTTAGTGGAAGCAGATAAATGGCCAGAGTCTATCCTTGGTAATCCAAAAATTGCAGTGATAGGGTGAGGTTGTAAATCAATCTTCAATACATTTGAAATAATCTTAAAAATGTCTTTCCAATATTTTTCCAAAAGAGGACAGGACCAAAACATATGTGTCAAAGAAGCCACATTCGATTTACATCTGTCACATATAGGATTTATATGGTGATAAAAACGGGCTAGCTTATCTTTTGACATATGGGTCCTGTGAACTACCTTAAACTGTATCAAAAGAATGTCTGGCACACATTGAAGATGTATTAACTAAATGAAGAATTTTCTTCCAAGTCTCTGTAGCCAAAAATGTCTGGAGTTCACTTTCCCATTCATTCTTGATTTTGTCCAGTGATTCTGGACGTATTTTCATAATTAAATCATAGATTATTGCTATCAATCCCTTCTAATAAGGATTAAGACTTAAAATTTTTTCCGTAATTTCAGTTTTGTAAGGTGTTGGAAGAGGGTATAGTAACTTTTAAAAAATTTCTAATCTGCAAATATCGAAAAAGTGTGATCCAGGCAAATTGTATTTGTTAGGCAATTGTTCAAAAGATGAAAAACAGTTATCAATGAATAGATCACGAAAACATACTATTCCCTTCCTTTTCCATATGGAAAAAGCTGAGTCAACTCTGGATGGATGAAAGAAAAAATTAGATTGAATGGGACTTGACAGGTTAAATTTATTCAATCCAAAAAATTTATGAAATTGGAACCATATTCGTATTGTATGTTTAACAATTGGGTTAATCATATGTTTACTTAATTTGGTAAGTGCAAAAGGGAGTGAAGCTCCTAAAATAGAAACTAATGAAAATTCAAGTACTGATTGGTGCTCAAGGTGTACCCATTTGGGGCACTGAATTACGTCTAAATCTTGTATCCAAAAGATTAAATATCTGATATTAATTGCCCAATAACATAATCTAAAGTTAGGCAGAGCCATACCACCATCCTTTTTTAGTTTTTGTAAATATTTCTTACTTAACCTAGGGTTTTTATTCTGCCAAATATATAAAAGAATTTTAGAATCAATAGTGTCAAATAAAGATTTCGGGACGAAAGTTGGAATCGCTTGAAATAAATATAAAAATTTTGGTAAAATATTCAGAAAAAGTTACTTATCTTCCCCCCTGAAAATGCACTGGTATCAGTCCATTAAAAAGTTAGAATGGCAGGACAAGTTTGAGATTTTGAACTTACTTTGATGACATCATTGATATCAATCCTTCCATCTTTATTTTCATCAAGTGATTCAGCAATCTTCTGTAATTTGTGCTGTGGGATATTCTGGATCTGCTTCATTGCACTGATCAGCTCATTGATGCTGATGAGATTGTCCCTAAAGGTGAAATACAAACTGTATATAGGAAGATATTAAGGTTAATTGCAACTTGTTGTTAGAGTAAGGCAAGGGAACATGCAGGAGCAGCTTAAATTTTGGATTTCAAAGTGCATTTTCCATTACTAGATTCCAGATATTAGTGACAAACACTTGCCCAGAAAATTACCAGCACTTCAAGAGTTAATTTAATAATAATTTACAATCTACCATTGCTATTTCACCCTGGTGGGGAAAAAAATTACGAAATAGAATTTAAATACACAATTACGTCTCTATGCTTTTATATTGACTGCAAGCTATATTGTGTAGTTTGTCAACACATTTAGTGGCCCTTACAAAGCACACGTTTGTCTTTCCAATAACCAAAGTAGTATAACAAGACCCAATGACTGAACAATGAGCCCCCCCAGCAGCTTCAAAAAAAATAGAAGTAATATTACCTTCTGGAGTGATTGAAGGAAAAATATACAGTGGCATGCAAAAGTTTGGGCACCCCTGGTCAAAATTTCTGTTACTGTGAATAGTTAGATGAGTAGAAGATGAACTGATCTCCAAAAGTCATAAAGTTAAAGATGAAACATTCTTTTCAACATTTTAAGCAAGATTAGTGTATTATTTTTGTTTTGTACAATTTTAGAGTGAAAAAAGGAAAGGAGCACCATGCAAAAGTTTGGACACCCCAAGAAATTTGAGCTCTCAGATGACTTTTACCAAGGTCTCAGACCTTCATCAGCTTGTTAGGGCTATGGCTTGTTCACAGTCATTAGGAAAGGCCAAGTGATGCAAGTTTCAAAGCTTTATAAATACCCTGATTCCTCAAACCTTGTCCCAACAATCAGCAGCCATTGGCTCCTCTAAGCAGCTGCCTAGCACTCTGAAAATTAAAATAAATGCCCATAAAGCAGGAGAAGGCTATAAGAAGATAGTAAAGCATTTTCAGGTAGCCATTTCCTCAGTTCGTAATGTAATTAAGAAATGGCAGCTAACAGGAATGGCGGAGGTCAAGTTGAGATCTGGAAGACGAAGAAAACTTTCCGATAGAGCTGCAGGTAGGATTGCTAGAAAGGCAAATCAAAACCCTTGTTTGACTGCAAAAGACCTTCAGGAAGATTTAGCAGACTCCGGAGTGGTGGTGCACTGTTCTACTGTGCAGCAACACCTGCACAAATACAACCTTCGTGGAAGAGTCATCAAACTTTTGCATGCCACTGTACATTCTCATATTGTGGGATGTCCAGACAAACAAATTATTGTACAGATTACACAAGACATTGAATGGGTAACAGAATGCATATCAGTTGATTATATTGAGTTTGAAATTCTCTTCAGAAATCAAAACAAGAAAGGAGTTTTTAAATTGGGCTGGGTGCACAAAGCCAATGAAACAAGACCACACGACTTTAATTTGACTATGTCTGCGTAGCATTAAATACAAAATGTTTTAGAACAAAAAGTGCAGTAGTCTGCATCCACATGTGCTCAGATAAGTTATAGTAGTCCCATAACATGCAATAACGTGTCTTTTACATCCAAGTTAATGCACATTCTTTGCAGCTTTCAGAATATCCAACAATTGAATTTTAACTTTGCACACAGTGACCAGCAGGAACACTAAGTTGTCACAACTAGCAAGCTCATAAAATAAAAAAAATCACACACAAGCCTAAAATGGTCACTACACAACAATCAATATTGCAAATTCATTACAAGCCCCACTGCTATTGTGACTCCATCTCTTCCCACCTTGCATCCTGTAAGGACTCCACTCCATTCTCCCAATTTCTCTGACTTCACTTATCAAAAGTCATTAAAACATCATGGACTGACATTAAAAATATTCAAAAAAGCTAATGGAATACCACCCTTTTTATCCAGGTGATGTGAATTCATGGTTCACCTGAGAAGGTGTGTGTGGTGAGATGAAAAACAATCAATGATTGTTACAACAGCTGCGAATGGCTGGATGTAACTAACAGGTTAAAACGAGAGTCTTTCTCTGTTAGGACTATTTGATTTTCCCAGGAGTTACTGAAACTATGTGAAACAGCAAGACATCAATGTGGAAGGTAGCCCCAAGCATTAATCAGGTGCAGTTAAATGGGCAGCTTTGCAAAACAATCAGGGTATGCTTCAGTCAAGTGAGACAATGGGTAGTGTTAATTTGCCCCATCAGACAAGCTCCCAGAGTTTGTCACAAACCTTTCTAGTCCTCAAACTCATGGAGCCACCCGTCCTCTAGAAGACAGGAATTTTTATCTCTTCATTAACAGTGGAATTTTTCTGCACTAATGACTGATGAGACTCTCAGACAAAGGGAAGGTTTAGCAAAGGTGTGGAATCCTTTGTTATGCCAGGACCAAACGGGGTACAAAGCCGTCCACTATAAAGATGCGCCTCGCAAGAGAGTCCTTCGGAGCTTCTCCAAGGGTTGGTACACGGCCAACACCTGGCGACTGTCAAGTCCCTTCATGTCTTGCTGAAGTAACCTGGGGCTCCCCTTCGGCCATAGACTGAGTGGCAGAGAACGCAACGTTGCTAAGTACTGGATGCTGATAAGTATCACTGACAACTGCATGCAATCGGGAGCTCAATTTTACCAGGGAAGTATTGGTATTGGTTTATTGTTGTCACTTGTACTGAGGTACAGTGAAAAACTTGTCTTGCACACTGTTCGTACAGATCAATTCATTACACGATGCATTGAGGTAGTACAGAGTGCATTGAGGTAGTACAGGGTAAAAACAATAACAGAATAGAGAGTAAAGTGTCACGGCTACAGGTAAGTGCATTGCAGGTAGACAATAAGGTGCAAGGTCAAACAAGGTAGATTGTGAGGTCAAGAGTTCATCTCATCGTATAAGGGAACTGTTCAAATAGTCTTATCACCGTGGGATAGAAGTGTTAAGTGAGAGAGTTTGGGTTTTTGGTCGTTTCTTTTAATTTGGGTTAGATTAGATTTGTGGTTAGAGGTGTAGTTTTCTTTGTTTTTAGTTGTGTTAAATAAAGTTACTTAAACTTTTCATAAATTGTGGTGTCTTTCATTCCAATTCTGTCGTTCGAAAGGAACCCAAAAGAACCAGAGTCCTGTTTTAATAGTGTGTTTGGTCACCTTGATGCTGGATCACCAAATCTCTGAACTGCATTTCTTCTAGTTTCTCACCATTTGTAAAGTGCTCTGTTCTACCAATTTCAAGTCCAGAAGTGCTATTGAAACTCAAGATAAAGGGGGCTTTTTTTAAATTGAAACCAAGATTGCCAATGGGAATAAAGCCAACATTTTGCAAAACTAAGATGTGTGGATTTCTACTGCATCCTCTATAAATACAGTCAACAGTTGCAGCCCCAAACCACTAGTCATTGACAATTTGAGTTTCTTATGGATCAGCTGATTTTCCCACCAGTTCAATAAATTGTCTTCAATGTGACAAGCTTCAATTTTGGTTAATGCTCTATTATGAGGGGATTTAATAAATGTCTTCTGGCAAGAAAAACAATAATTAGTGACTCTACAAAAAGAATCCACCAGGTCTGCCAGACATTACCTATCCTTTAGAAAAGCATGTTGGCTCTTTCTAAAACAACTGGAAATTTTCCAAAGTATTTAGATATGCAATACTTTATTATGGACTTCTGTAACCTCCCCAATAACAGGTATAAGGCTAACTGGTCAATGCCAAGATCGGCACTAGTTTTTGCCCTTTTGTATATTATTTTCTTTTACCTTTTATTGTACCTTTCCTCTTTAGCTTCCAATGACATTTTACATCAACTACTTTCAACCCAAAATGTTAACTCTGTCTTTCCACAAATGCTGCCTGGCTGCTGAGTGTTTCCAGAAATTTCTACTTTTGTTTCAGATGTTCAGCATCTGTTTTTTTTTGATATTTGAGCCCGATTTCCCCTAGGAATCACACCCTGTTCTGAATCACACCCCCCATTACTCTGTAGTTTTACCCAAAAGTAAAATAACAGTTTACTACAGGTTGTCTACATTTCATCACACGGAACTGATCTAGAACCTTAGTATCAGATTTGTTTGTTGTCTCTTTTGAATGTGATCTTGTTTTAATTGCTTTTGGAAAAATATTCCCATAACGTTAGGCAGTTAGTAAAATCTAATATGGGCTATGGTAGGTTTTAATAGAATGAATAGGCAAGGACATTTTTGAAATAAATGGGGAATTGATAAAGGTGACAGATTTAAAATTGCAAGGTGAGGAGCAGGAACATTCCTTTCATCAAAGGTTTGGTGGAGAATGAAATGTCTTGCTGGGGAGTTAATAAGGCAGTAACCACTGCACAGTTTTAAACCAATAAAAGGACTATTGGTAGCATTCAGCAGGGATTGGCATGAGCAATAAACTGCAAACTTCCAAATTTTAATTAAGTGTTACTTTAAAATCTGCCTCATCTAAGAACACTTGAGAAGACAAGTCAAATCACCTCACTGTATCTATTTTTCTTACTTACTCCATAAATCATGATCCTAAGTAAATGAGAAGCTGTGTGTCTTTGCTGTAGTTTATTTCTAAATTAACTGATTCTCCAAACCTGTCATCATGGGAAGTAAGAACAAAATTGTATCTACGTTGCATTGATGCCAGAATAATGTGGTGTTTCCATATGACTATAAGATATAGGAGCACAATTAGGCCATTCAGCCCATTGAGTCTGCTCCGCCATTCAATCATAGCTGAATTTTTTCAACCCCCATTCTCCTGCCTTCTCCCAGTAACCTTTAACCCCCTTACCAATGAAGAACCTATCAATTTCTGCTTTAGTGACTTGGCCTCCACAGCCTTCTGTGGCAACGAATTCCACAGATTCACCACCCTCTAGCTGAAGAAATTCCTCCTCATCTCAATTTTAAAGGGATATCCCTTTATTCTGAGGCTGTGCACTTGGATCCTAGACTCTCCAACTAATGGAAACATCCTCTCCACATCCACTCTATCCAGGCCTTTCAGTATCCGGTAGGTTTCAATGAGATTCCCCCCCCTCATCCTTCTGAACTCCATCGAGTACAGGCCAGAGACATAAGTTTCCTGGGTGTTTCCAAATTGTTTCTGTTATTTGATAGGTACACAATTTCTACTATTAAGGTTTTATATTAAATTTAAATAGCATTAATTAAATTAAGTAGGTTTAAATAGCAAGAAGAAAGAAAACACTTATCCAGTGATATATCCACATACCCATCAGGTGGCATTTTGCCATTGCCCAATTGACCATCCAGTGCTTCTTTTCCTGCCTCCAGCTCACCAATCAGTTTATCAATCCGACTGATCATTCGGTTTACTCGCTTGGTTAATCGCTTGCTTGCCTTGGATTCTTCCACAACTGTTTCCTTGCCAGTCTTGGATAATTCCTTCTTAATCTCCTGCAAACCCTTCATGGGAACACAAAAAACACTTTCAATAGACACATGCAACATATTCTTAATCCCTGGGATAAAATGATTTGAAAATAAAGACATAAATAGATTTTAAAATACTAATGTAGAATAATCACGAACCTGGCTCCAATGATACAGTGACATGCAAAAGTTTGGGCACCCCTGGTCAAAATTTCTATTATTGTGAATAGCTAAGCGAATAAAAGATGATCTGATTTCCAAAAGGCATAAAGTTAAAGATGACACATTTCTTTAATATTTTAAGCAAGATTTCTTTTTTATTTCCATCTTTTACAGTTTGAAAATAACAAAAAAGGAAAAGGGCCCGAAGCAAAAGTTTGGGCACCCTGCATGGTCAGTACTTAGTAACACCCCGTATGGCAAGTATCACAGATTGTAAATGCTTTCTGCAGCCAGCTAAGAGTCCTTCAATTCTTGTTTGGGGGATTTTCGCCCATTCTTCCTTGCAAAAGGCTTCTAGTTCTGTGAGATTCTTGAGCTGTCTTGCATGCACTGCTTTTTTGAGGTCTAGCCACAGATTTTCGATGATATTTAGGTCAGAGGACTGTAAGGGCCATGGCAAAACCTTCAGCTTGTACCTCTTGAGATAGTCCATTGTGGATTTTGAAGTGCGTTTAGGATCGTTATCCTGTTGTAGAAGCCATCCTCTTTTCATCTTCAGCTTTTTTTTCAGATGGTGTGATGTTTGCTTCTAGAATTTGCTGGTATTTAATTGAATCCATTCTTCCCTCTACCAGTGAAATGTTCCCCGTGCCACTAGCTGCAACACAAGCCCAAAGCATGATCAATCCACCCCCGTGCTTAACAGTTGGAGAGGTGTTCTTTTCATGAAATTCTGCACCCTTTCTTCTCCAAACATACCTTTGCTCACTGCGGCCAAAAAGTTCTATTTTAACTTCATCAGTTCATAGGACGTGTTTCCAAAATGCATCAGGCTTGTTTAGATGTTCCTTTGCAAACTTCTGACAATGAATTTTGTGGTGAGGACGCAGGAAAGTTTGGAGAAAAAAGGGTGCAGAATTTCATGAAAAGAACGCCTCTCCAACTGTTAAGCACGGGGGTGGATTGATCATGCTTTGGGCTTGTGTTGCAGCTAGTGGCACGGGGAACATTTCACTGGTAGAGGGAAGAATGGATTCAATTAAATACCAGCAAATTCTGGAAGCAAACATCACACCATCTGAAAAAAAAAGCTGAAGATGAAAAGAGGATGGCTTCTACAACAGGATAACGATCCTAAACGCACTTCAAAATCCACAATGGACTATCTCAAGAGGTACAAGCTGAAGGTTTTGCCATGGCCCTCACAGTCCCCCGACCTAAACATCATGGAAAATCTGTGGCTAGACCTCAAAAGAGTAGAACATGCAAGACGGCCCAAGAATCTCACAGAACTAGAAGCCTTTTGCAAGGAAGAATGGGTGAAAATCCCCCAAACAAGAATTGAAAGACTCTTAGCTGGCTGCAGAAAGCATTTACAAGCTGTGATACTTGCCATACGGGGTGTTACTAAGTACTGACTATGCAGGGTGCCCAAACTTTTGCTTCGGGCCCTTTTCCTTTTTTGTTATTTTCAAACTGTAAAAGATGGAAATAAAAAAGAAATCTTGCTTAAAATATTAAAGAAATGTGTCATCTTTAACTTTATGCCTTTTGGAAATCAGATCATCTTTTACTCGCTTAGCTAGTCACAGTAACAGAAATTTTGACCAGGGGTGCCCAAACTTTTGCATGCCACTGTACAATTATTTGTTAATTCTTCTAGTGTAAAAGTAACAGGCTAACTTAGTATATTTTTCTGCAAAATGAATAGTGCTAATTCTAGATAAACCTTGCTCAGAGGTGGAGGCAGAAGCGGTGGTGGTGGTGATGATGATGATGATGACAGACCAGAGATCATGGTTCCTACTGATACTAATGATAGAGCGAGAAACAACCCATCCCCCAGTGGATCTCTCTCCCCTCCTCCCCACACCGGGCTATTACTATCTCTTACCAGCATCTACCTATCACCACCTACACTTTGAAGAAATTAATGGGGGTCTCAGAAAGGCAAGGTCTCGAGATTCTTCGCAGTGCCACGTTGTACTGAAATAGAAGTATAGTACAGGTGCACGTGGCTAGCAGAGCTGCTGCAAGAGAGATAGCATTTTAGATTCTGGAGCAGTAGGGTTAGTTCTGGAGGGAAATGTATTAATGGAGTTGCTTTTCACACAGAGTAATGCCCATAACACCAAAGCGTGATTTGCTAGTGCTGTTAGGGAAGACTTACACTAGCTTGAAAGATCATGGGAAACTGAGCATAAATTCATTAGGGAGAGAAGGTGAAGCTGGAATTAGAAAGCTGAGAATTAAAACACACATTTCAAAGGCATAAGAAACAAAGTCAAGTCAAGTTGAGTTGTTTGTCATGTGCACAAGTACGGTGATGTACAGGTACAATGTAAAACTTGCAGCAGCATCACAGGCACATAGATACAGACAACACATAGAATATAAATGATACATAAAATTATACCATACAGTGAAACAAAAGACTGCAAAAAAAATCACACACAATTGAAAACAAGTCCATGGTAAGCCAGAAAGTAAACAAGTCATGCAAACATAACATGTATAACAATGAGTCTAATAAATAAAGCAGAGAGACACAAGAGACTGCAGATGATGGAATCTGGAGCAACAAATAGCATCAGGTTTGGGGGGGGGGGGGCTGGGGGAGGAATAGCAGTACAACATTCCTGGTTAAAGGGCTTTCAGACTAAACAGAAAGGATTAAAAAAAAAGTGGGGTACTTACAATATTGATTAATAGGGCCAATAACAACTATGAATAGGAATGATCAACTGAGGCCATTTTTTTTTGAACTGACACACAAAAGGAGGGGGGAGAAAAAGCATATCCAGGAAAAGTAGTTGGCCAGGAGTCATAAAGGAATTCAATCATCTTATTAGCACAGATACAAATCAATCTAAAAATAACAGAGGGTACAGAATTCTTATGGTGCAATCAGGGAAACTTCTTTAATTAGAGAAGAGTTCCAGGCCTCATTTTAGTGAATGAAGCTGATCATGTGAAAAAGCTTTTTATGGCAGTAGTGACTGCAATCAGCTAAATTTTCTGCAGTTATGAAAAAGGACAGATAGACATGGAGGAATAGACATTTTTTCTCATTTGAAAAGAGGACAATTATACTTGGCTGTGATGACATTCAGCAAAAGTGGTCAGGGTACTGTTACTTGAAAGTAAATCAGAGCAGTGGCATGCAGTAAAGGGGAAGAGTGAGTGCAACAATGTTCCCACAAGGAAAAAGGATGCAACCTCCAAATCTAAAGTTCCACGGATTTCAACAAGCCTTTGCAGTAATTCAAAGCAAAGTTTAAAAAAAAGCAAAAAGCTAATAAGAAAATAGCAGTAATAGGCTATAAAGCCTCTCAAACCTGTTGCACCATTCAATACAACCAAGGCTGACCCAATGCCTCAAGTCCACATTGCTACTTAATCTCCATGTCCTCTAATCCTCTTAGTTTGGAATACATTCAA
This sequence comes from Pristis pectinata, assembly GCF_009764475.1. Lineage (NCBI taxonomy): Eukaryota > Metazoa > Chordata > Chondrichthyes > Rhinopristiformes > Pristidae > Pristis > Pristis pectinata. The sequence goes on from NC_067406.1 coordinate 23,460,916, forward strand.
GGTTCTGAACAATAGATTTTTGAATACCAGGAATCCATAGCCCCCAGGGAGTCAAAAATTCTAAAAGGTTTACCACCCCCTGCTTAAAGAAATTTCACACGTCAGATAACAGATCAATACTATAGAAAAACCATGGTAGAAAAAGTATGGGTTGAATGTTAAATGGTAATTAGGGAGCCAAAGAGAGGGCATGGAAACATATATTGGTAAGTAAGAATAAGTCAAAGATATTTTAGAAATATACAAGGAACAAGGAGATATAAAAGGAAACGTAGGTTCTTTCCTACAAATGCCCAAAAAGTAAAATAAAAACAGATTGCTGGAAATGCTCAGTAGGTCAGGCAGCATCTGTAAACCACGAAGCAGAGTTAGTATTTCAGGTCAATGACTCTTAATCAGAAATCAGAAACATTAGGGTTAATTTTTTTTGGTGTACTAAACAGGTGCTTCTTAGAGTACTGATGAGTTGAAAAATAGGATGAGTTGCAAAAAGAAATTGGGCAGAAAAGTGAAAATCAATCCAGACAAGCACGAGGCATTTAGGAAGGGTAAACAAGGCAAGGGAATACCTGGTAAATTGCAGAATACTGTGAGGTGTTGAAGAACAGCTTAAGTATCTTACCATAGACCCCTAAAGGTGGCAGGCTAGGTAGTTAAAGTAGCTAACAAGACTATATTCTATGCCTCTGCTAATAAAGGAAGTAAAGGCCAGGAGGTTATATTTAAAACATGTAAATTATTAGTTACTTCAGAGGGAGAGTCTTGTGCACAGTTCTGGTCATCACAATATATGAAGGATGCAACTCCACCTGAGAGGGTGCAGAGGGATATATAAGAATGTTGGGAATTTTAAATTATGAGGAAAGGCTGGATAAGCTGAAGTATTTTGTTTGGAACAGGAAGCTGAGAGAAGATTTAATTGAGACATGTAAGATTATAAAAAGGGTCTAACTAAAAGTGGACAGGAAGTCTTTATTTTTTTTAGTTCAAGACCACAACAATGGAGCAGAGATTTAAATTTATTATTATTATTATTATTATTATAATAAGAATCAGAGGGGGGCACTTTCACCCATAAGGTGTTAGGTATTTGATGTTCATTACCGAAAAGGGTGGCTGAAGGGTACAGAAGAGGCCGAAACCATTATTTAAAATGCGTTTGGGTATGTATTTGAAGTGCTGCAATCAATAAGGCTACAAATCAAGAGTTGGAAAGTAGAATAGTTCATTATTAGCTAGCTCATAAATACTGGGCCATCTATAGCATCATTTTAGTGCTAGTTATATGTGGTATATTTCTAGACTAAACAATAAGAAATTATCATATCGGTAAACTGCTACTGTTTCATGTCGTACAGAGCAGTTCAAGGAGAAAAGGCACAAGCACTTATGTTTGACTAGTTCAAGTATTTTCATACCTCATTATACTCTTGTACATCATCCTTTAATTCCTCCAGCTCTTCCTTCTCTTTAGTTAGTAGCTTCTTCTGTTCTTGCAACTTTATGCAAGCATCACTGAGCATATCTATTTCTTCCTTTGTAATTTCTTCACCCTAAAAGCAACACAGGTAAATCAATATGTATTGTAATTTGAAGTTTGAAACGATTAATGACCCAGACCTTACTGCAGCAGAGAATCTTGAGATCTCTGCCATTCAATTTCCTCTGAATTCTTTGACTTCAAAGTTTGTTGCACCCCACTTTCTGGAATTCTGAGCTTATAACAGTTATTAAGCCATAGAGCACTTTAATCACAGGAGACCACTGAGATAACTAGATAACTTGGAAAAGAAAATTGGATAAAATTGGAAAAAAATTAAATGGATAGTGTTAAAGGATCTGAATAGGGTTACAGGAGACAGCTTTAGTTTAAGAAATGGCAGTACACCAATTATCTGCCTTCTTTATACTTTTAAGGAACTACAGCTACTTACAAGCAATAAAGATCAATAAAAAATGCAACAAATATCCAATACATTAAATGGGTATGAGTGGCAACATTCCAGCCATCATCAAAAATTTGTGATTTCAAGTTTGATATCAGGATTTGACCATAACCTAAGCAGACTTTTCAATATAATGGAATGTGGCATTTTTGACATCCAGTCATTCAATAATATGCAAAACAGAAATGCTGTGTGTTCAAGCTACAATTCAAAGGATCTAGAAGATCTTCCATGTCCTAACCAAAACTTAATCTCATGAAACCCACAAAAGAAAAATTAAAATTACTTGGTTATTTATTCCATTTAGCCATCATAGACCTGCTGTTTGTAATTTGGCCACCACTGCTGGCAATGTAATAGTGGCAACACTTCCAAGTTATGCAGTCTAAAGTATCCTGGAGAGCAGAAAGATACTGCAGTTCAATGCCATGAAAGTGAGCATGAAAAGGTGCAGCATAAATCAAAGTAAAATAATATTAACAGGCAAAAATGAAGAAAACTAAAATACTATTAAATAGTAAAAGGTTAGTTTTAGTTTCCATATAATTTTGTAGTGAAGAAATTTTCCTTTCTTGTTTAACCTAATCAACTTTCTGCTTTTGGTGAATGGGAAAGGGAAATAATTTTTGTAGTGATATGTAACCAGAGATAATATACAAGTCCAGCCTACTCCTGCTTCTAAATCAAATACAGCCTAGACAGTGAATATATTCCAACCACAAAAAGACTGAAGTGCTTTAAAATTAAGCCAGGTTCTTTCTTCACAAATACCAGAAATAATGCTTACTAGAAAGTGATAAGAACTTTGGGTGATCTTTCTCCTTTCTAACTGAAGAAATGACCAATTAATTCACAAGATGGATAAAAGAATACACAGGAAAAAAAAGATAACGTTGTAGCGACTCACCGTCCGGGCAAGCGACCCGGCTCGGCGGTCGGGTCGCGTGTCGTCGGAGCGGCGAGGCCCAAGATGGTGGTGGGCCTTTGTCTTCCCTGAGCGACAGGGAGAACCCTCGCGCGGGAAAGACTTGATGACGTAGCATATACGTCATTGCTGTTTGGAGTGGGCGGGAACAGTCTCTCTTAAAAGACCCACGCAAGGCAGGAAAATAAACCAGTTCTTGTTCTGAAACCCTTCGACTAGCGTCGTTTTTTCACATCGCAGTAGCAGCCGCAACATTGGTGACCCCGACGGTCCAAACGGATCTTGGATCTGCACAATGGACGACAACGCAGCAGCCAACGCAGTGGCACTCAAGCTGCCCACCTCTTGGACACTTTGTCCCAGCATCTGGTTCGACCAGGCCGAAGCGCAATTCCACCTTCGCCAGATCACCTCCGACTCCACAAAGTACTACCATGTGGTCAGCTCTCTGGACCAGGAGACAGCCGCCCAGGTCGGAGACTTCATCCAGTCTCCTCCGGAGGAAGATAAGCACCCGGCTTTCAAAGACCTTCTGATTCGGACCTTCAGCCTCTCCCATTGTTAACGCGCTGCCCACCTGCTTCATCTCGATGGCCTGGGGGACAGATCCCCATCCGCCCTAATGAATGAGATGCTGGCATTGGCCGAGGGACACAAGCCCTGCCTGATGTTCGAACAGGCCTTCCTCGAACAGCTACCCGATGACATTCACCTGCTGTTAGCCAACGCCGACTTCAGCAACCCATGTGAGGTAGCTGCCCAGGCAGATGTCCTGTGGAAGGCCAAACGCGAGAGCGGTTCGTCCGTCGGCCAAATTGCCAGGCCGCGAGCCCAACACCCGCCTCGACCAGTCCCAGCAACCGAGCGACCACACCCCAGAAACACAGACGACGACACTGGCGACCAGCTGTGTTTCTACCATCAGAGGTGGGGCGCAGAGGCCTGTCGATGCCGCCCACCCTGCAAGTTTCAGGGAAACGCCAGGGCCAGCCACCACTGACAGCTATGGCGGCTGGCCGCCGACAAAGCCTCCTATTCGTTCAGGACAAGCAGTCTGGGCGGCGTTTCCTCATCGATACTGGACCAGAGGTCAGTATTTTGCCCCTGACCGGCCGCGACACTCGTAACAGGCAACAAGGTCCTGTACTCAATGCTGCAAACGGCACAACGATACGGACTTTCGGTACCTGTACACTTCAATTACAATTCGGCAGCAGCCGTTTTACCTGGACCTTTACCCTTGCCACCGTCGCCCGACCACTCCTAGGAGCCGATTTCCTTCGGGCCCACAGCCTGTTAGTTGACCTGCGAGGGAATCAGTTAGTCCACTCCAGAACTTTCCAGACCTATCCCCTGGGAGAAACCAGCCTACCAGCCCTGCGCCTGGACTCCATTTCCCTGTCTGGCAACGAGTTCACCAAGCTCCTAGCCGAATTCCTATCAGTTTTGGCACCTCAGTTTACAAATTCTAGGCCCAAACACGGGGTGCGACACCACATCATTACCACAGGGCCACCCCTTCATGTCCGAGCACGATGACTACCTCCAGACAAGCTCCGCCTGGCAAAGGAAGAGTTCCGTCGCATGGAGCTGGGGATTGTTCGCAGGTCAGACAGCCCCTGGGCCTCCCCACTGCACATGGCCCCCAAAGCCACCGGCGGGTGGAGGCCCTGCGGCGACTACCGCAGGCTGAATGAAACCACCACCCCGGACCGCTACCCCATCCCTCACATCCAGGACTTCGCAGCGAACCTACATGGGGCCCGCATCTTCTCCAAAGTGGACCTTGTTCAGGGATACCACCAAATCCCGGTCCATCCGGATGACGTCCCCAAAACTGCGATTATCACCCCATTCGGCCTGTTCGAATTCCTTCGAATGCCATTCGGCCTTAAGAACGCCGCGCAGACCTTCCAGCGGCTGATGGACGCGGTAGGCCGAGGCCTGGACTTCCTGTTCATTTACTTAGATGACATACTAATCGACAGCCGTGACTGCCAAGAACACATTTTCCACCTCCGCCAGCTGTATTCCTGTCTCCATGATTTCGGCCTCACGATCAACCCGGCCAAGTGCCAATTCGGACTTGACTCTATCGATTTCCTCGGCCACAAAAACACCAGCGACGGGGCAACACCCCTACCTGCCAAGGTAGACGCTATCTGCCATTTTGCCCGCCCCAACACGGTCAAAGATCTACAGGAATTCCTTGGGATGGTCAACTTTTACCATCGGTTCATCCCTGCAGCAGCCCGTATCATGCATCCTTTGTTCTCGCTGATGGCTGGTAAGGGCAAGGACATCGCCTGGAATGACGAGGCTGCAGCTGCCTTCATTAAGGCCAAGGACGCCCTGGCAGACGCCACGATGCTTGTACACCCTAGGACAGACGTCCCAACCGCCCTCACGGTGGACGCATCGAACACTGCGGTTGGTGGGGTACTGGAACAACTAATTAAAGGCCGTTGGCAACCTTTGGCATTTTTCAGCAAGCACCTTAGATCACCCGAACTGAAATACAGCACTTCTAGCGCTGTATCTGGCGGTCCGGCATTTCCGGTACTTTCTGGAAGGCAGGCCTTTCACCGCTTTCACTGACCATAAGCCTTTGTCCTTCGCCTTCTCCAAAGTCTCTGATCCCTGGTCAGCTCGTCAACAGAGACATTTGTCCTACATTTCCGAATTCACAACAGATATCCAACATGTCTCTGGAAAGGACAATGTCATTGCTGATGCACTTTCCAGACCGACCATCCACAACCTGTCCCTGGGTGTCGACTACACGGCCCTGGCTGACGCACAGCAAGCCAACGACGAGCTGCCCAGCTACAGAACCGCAGTCTAGGGCCTGCAGCTCCAAGATTTCTTGGTTGGTCCAGGTTGGCAGACCTTCTTTGCGACATCGCAACAGGTCAACCCCGCCCTATAGTTCCTGCAGCCTGGCGGAGATGCGTTTTCGACTCAGTACATGGGTTGGTGCACCCGTCCATCAGATCAACTGTCCGACTGGTCACCAGCAAGTTTGTCTGGCATGGCCTGCGCAAACAGGTCAGTGAGTGGGCCAGGACTTGTCCGCACTGCCAGACATCGAAAATCCAATGAAACACCAAAGTCCCGCCACAGCAGTTCGAGCTTACCCGTAGAAGGTTCGACCACATCCATGTCGACCTCGTGGGCCCTCTGCCGGTTTCAAGAGGAGCCCGGTACCTCCTTACCATCGTGGACTGGTTCATGAGGTGGCCAGAGGCAACTCCTCTATCTGACATCACAACTGATTCCTGCGCCCAGGCGCTGCTCACAACTTGGATCTCACATTTTGGTGTTCCAGCCCACATCACTTCAGACAGAGGCACCCAATTCACCTCCAGCCTCTGATCTGCATTAGCGAACATGCTGGGAACGCAGCTACACACCACCACGGCCTACCACCCTCAATTAAACGGGTTAGTGGAACATTTCCACCGCCATCTGAAATCAGCCTTGATGGCCCGCCTGAAGGGTCCTAACTGGGTCGACGAACCTCCTTGGGTCCTGCTTGGCATACGCACTGCCCCCAAGGAAGACCTCCACGCTTCGTCAGCTGAACTTGTGTATGGGGCGCCCCTGGTTGCCCCAGGGGATTTCATACCTGCCCTTCGGGACCAAGGGGAACAACCCACGGCAGTCCTGCAAAGACTGCGCGAGAGGCTCGGCAACTTGGCCCCAATTCCCACCTCGCGGCACGGTCAAGCCCCATCCTGTAAGCCCAAAAAACTACGAGACTGTAAGTTTGTTTTCATTCGCAGGGGCACACCTCGGGCACCACTGCAACGACCATACGAGGGGCCGTTCCAGGTCATCAGGAATAATGGATCCACCTTTATTTTGGACATTGGGGGCAAGGAACAGGTCTTCACGACGGACCGCCTCAAACCGGCCCATTTAGATCTGCAACAACCGGTTGAGGTTTCAGCACCGCGATGCAGAGGCCGACCTCCTAAGTGACGGCTAGCACAGCCCGCGGACCTTGGGGACCGTATTGCCGGTTCTAGGGGGGGTGGGGTGTGGTTGTGTAGCGACTCACCGTCCGGGCAAACGTACTGGCTTAGCAGTTGGGTCGCGCGTTGTCGGAGTGGCGAGGCCCAAGATGGCGGTGGGCCTTCGTCTTCCCTGAGCGACAGGGAGAACCCGCACGCAGGAAAGACTTGATGATGTAGCATATACGTCATTGCCGTTTGGAGTGGGCGGGAACAGTCTCTCTTAAAAGGCCCGCGCAAGGCGGGAAAATAAACCAGTTCTTGTTCTGAAACCCGTCGACTAGTGTTTTGTTTTTTCACATCGCGGTAGCAGCTGCTACACCATTCTTCCTTTTCAGGACTGGAAACCCGGTTTGCCTCTCATGATAACAATTAACCAATTTTTAAGTAATCTTATTAAATGTCAAAGGGTGACTGGGTTCTTTTAATTATAACCACAAACAAATTGAAAGACTGAACTTGGTTTCCTTTTTTTTGGATCACCACATGGCAAAAAAAACACCTAGATCTGTCTATTCCAAGGGTAAATTTGCACTCAATGTAACAAGCATGAATTAATAAAAAAAAAGTATGGATCTAAAAAAACAGTATGGATCTAATGGCAAATTATGCTCAACTAACCTGACTGACTTTTTTTTGATGAGATAACCAAAAGGTAGATAAGGTCAGCATTTGATATTTTGTATGAGAACAAAAAAGGCAGTTGATATCATATTTTTGGGTTGTTAGCAAAACTGAACTCCACAGGATTAAAAAAAGGTAACAGCAACATGTTATATAAAATTAGTTGAAGAAACACAATGATTGAGGTGAACAAGTGTTTACAGTGGAGCTGCTCAAACCACTGCTGCTTGATATACATCAATGATCCGAGGAGGCTTTGCTAAATGTATAGAAATCATTAATTCAGTCTCAGCTAGAGCAATGTGTCCAAAACTCAACAGCACAATTCAGAAACATGATGGTCTTGAAAAGGACGTAGAGAGAATTACAGGGCAGCAATGGTACAACAGCTAGTAGAACTCTTGCACCAGAGACCTGGATTCAATCCTGACTTCTGTGTGGTGTTTGCAGGTTCTGCTTATGACCATGTGGGTTTCCACTGAGTGTTCTGGTGAAAAGCTTTAGTTTGCGTGCCATCCAGACAGATCATTCTATGCACGTACATTGAGGTAGTAAAAAAAGGAAAACAGAATGCAGAATAAAGTGTTACAGTGAAAGAGAAAGTGCAGTGCAGGTTGACTAGTTATATTCCTTTGAGCCAAGGAGGCATTTTGTAGAGGTAATTTAACCATCCATTTTTTTTTTTAAAAAAGTGTTTCAAATGGCTGAGGTATAAATAAACAGGTCACAGATTTAAGACGATTAGCTCTCAATTGCCTCATCAGATGAAAAGGTTTCTCCAAATCTACCCAATCAACAGCTTTCATCATCTTCTGTTACCCCTTAATCTTCTATGCACAAGGGAATAGAAGTTCGGCCTTTGCACTTGTTTTTACAGTTTAGCTAAGTATCATTCTGGTGAACTGTTCTGCATCTCTGCATTGAAAGAGAATATTTATTGCCCAGAGCTCAACATACTCCAGAAATATTCTCACCATACACAACTTTAGAATAATAGCAACTCCTTTGTATTCCAGCTTGCTTTATATGAAAGCATTTTAATACACAGTGCATGGACCACGGAAATCTCCCACACAGAATTCCCAATGTTAGCCATGTCATTGAAAATGCACAGCAGATGCAGAACACTGTTGAGATAGAGTGCAACAACTGTTTAACATCTCTAAAAGTAACCAACCACAAACAGCACTTTACATATCTTCCTGACCATCAGAGAAATAAATCTTTCTGCTCTTCATATGGATATAGAGAGAACAAACAAGGGTTTAATACAAATGGGTTCTTTTTAAAAATGCCAGAAGTACAAGACATTCACCTAACCTTGATGCGCAGATACCTTTGCCATTTCTCAAACTGTGACAGCATGGAAAAACAAATAGAAAAGTCGCTGAAATGGCTCATTTTTGGCTCAATGCTGTTAAATTTCTTACATCTACAGTCAATGTAACAACTCTTCTTTAACAGAAAGACTGCACCAACAGACAACTTAAAGTAGGAAAAGGCCCTTCAGCCCAAATTTTCTTAATGGATATTATTGCTGCTAAATAAAAAACTCAATGAAGTAAAAGTTGAAGAATAATTATTAGAGACTAATATTTGAATAAAACCTTTGTCATTCAATATATCAGTGGTTTCTTTTGAAAATTTCTTAAGAAGAATGTGTTTCTTTTCTGGTCACTACTTGTATTTACTTATAATTAATCACATAATAATAATAAAGATTTCTATGAAGTGCATCCAACCTTTGAGGTTGTGATCCCTTAGGGTGCTCACTGGGAAAAATTTTGAGCCATAAATCTAGCAGTGTGGAGGAACAGAGGGATCTTGGGGTCCAGGTCCATAGATCCCTCAAAGTTGCTGTGCAAGTTGATAGAGTGGTTAAGGCAGCATATGGGGTGCTAGCCTTCATTAGCTGAGGGATTGAGTTCAAGAGCCGCAAGGTAATGCTGCAGCTCTATAAAACTCTGGTCAGACCACACTTCAAGTACTGTGTTCAGTTCTGGTCACCTCATTATAGGAAGGACGTGGAAGCTTTAGAGAGGGTGCAGTGGCGATTTACCAGGATGCTGCCTAGATTAGAGAACATGTCTTTTGAGGAGAGGTTGAGCGAGCTAGGGCTTTTCTCTTTGGAGCAACGGAGGATGAGAGGTGACTTGATAGAGGCGTATAAGATTATGAGAGGCATAGGTAGAATGGCCAGCCAACACTTTTTTCCCCCAGGGCGGCAATGGCCAATACCAGAGGACATCCATTTAAGGCGAGTGGAGGAAAGTTTAGGGGAGATGTCAGGGGTAGATTTTTTATATACATATATATATATATATATATATATATATATAAACACACAGAGAGTGGTGGGTGCCTGGAATGCACTGCTGGGGGTGGTGGTAGAGGATGATAAAATAAGAACATTTAAAAGACCCTTGGATAGGCACATGGATGTAAGAAAAATGGAGGACTATGGGTTATGTAGGAGGGAAGGGTTAGATTGATCGTGGAGCTGGTTTATATAGGTCAGCACAATATTTTGGGCTGAAGGGCCCGTACTGTGCTGTACTGTTCTATGTTCTATATAATGCGCACTTGATAATGCCTCTTGCAGAAACAACACCATTTGGCTCCAAAATCTGAAACATGATATTTTGCTTCTTTTAGTTCCTATAAGTCACAAAGAATTGTCCAAGAACCAGAAGTTGCTCTTCATCACCACTCTAAGATAATCCTTTCAATGATCTGCTTAGTTCATACTTGATAAAAATGAAGGAGAGAGAGTTTGTGGGGCAAAAAAGGTTTCAACACGTCAAAGGATCCACATCCCAGTGCATGCATACAAACAATGACTTCAGTTGAAGCAATAAACAAGTACTGCATGTTCATATGAACAATATATAGCCATAGTGACATGCCAACTGGTAGTCTTTTCCATTTATTCATCTTTATAGCTCTTCAAGGGAAAACCTTCAGTGCCACATGTTCCACTGATCATGCCCAGCAATTTGGAGAACTCAGTAAACACTTTGTGCCTTTGCCTTCACTCCAATACACACATGCCAAATTCAATCATCCCTCCACCTTTATGGAAGTGACATCAGTCACCAATTGTAAGCCCTTCCATTAACCCACAGAGAGGAAGGGTCTAAATACTTAACAGTTAAGGATTCCAGTCATCTTCATTTCTGTAGTTAAGAATATCCTAAATGCCTACTTGGGTTCACTTCATTTTAGGCCAAGTCACAGTTGTCAGTCACCTTTACAAACAACAGTCAGCTATTCGGGCATCTTCTTTAATGTCAATCGAGCCTTACAGGTTCTCGAGGTTGAACATTTACATTTAGTGGCGCTATCTCTGCTAATGATGCCCAACACTTCAGACCTCTTCAGCCTGTTCCTCAACTCTCATAATTCTACACCTCAAAATTGGGGAACAGTTGTTATTGGACCATCAGGAATAGAAGCTTTCAGTAAATTAACCCTTCCTGATTCAAAAATGGATTCCACACAATTAACATTTGTTCAAACATTGTTAATGCTGATGAAAATCATCAGCCTAGCTTGTACTTATATTTTCAGAATATATTTGCAGCAACTTTTGCATTAACCAATACACGCTACGTAAATAATGCTCAGATTCTATCACTCCGTAATTTAGGGAAGACTTTACATTTCTGGAATTTAAACCTAGAAAAAAAAACAGAAATTAATTTTCTCCAGGGTTTTAACAAATTAACATGCTTGATTTCATTCCATGCACTTTATAGAATTAAAGCATCCATAAAACACCATAACTGATTACTTTGGCTGGGAAAATGGGATGAGAAAAGTTTCTGATCAAAGAACATTTCACATTTAAAAGTTCACAATCTTAATCTGGAAGAGTAAAAATAGAACTGTCATCCAGATAAACCCTATCCAGTGATATGGGCTGTATGGTAATTGCATGTCCTTCCTCCCAACCCTTTGAAATGTTTTCAAATATGAAGGCTGATTGGGATTTTTGGAAAGAATGCCAACAAATAACTTCTTAATTGAAAAAGACAAAATGACTGCAAATATAGATCGTCAACTTTTACTTTAAAACAAACCTTTATTCCTTCTAATACTGGAGCTGTATCTTTCAAGGTCTCAGAATGCATTGCCAGGTCAACATTAGCCAATTCCTGTTCTGTATCAACAGCGATTTGGCTCTCCTTCACATTGACAGCTGCTGCTTCCAGATTCACTGCTGATTCTACTTCCTTCTAAAACACACAATTAAGAGAATTGACACAAATGAAGCAGCAACAGTAAAGGGCATGCAATTGAAAGATCATGCAATTTTTAAGCATCTTTAAAGTTACTCTAACAAGCATGAGGTACTTTTGAATAAAGGTGTTATTGCAATAATAAAAAAAAGCAGCTGATATAATTACAAAAGGAATACGAGCAGCAGGACATCATGCAGCTCTTCAAGCCTGCTATGTCATTCAAGACCAAAGCTGATCTTCTACCTCAGCGCCACGTCCCTGCATTGTCCCTGTATCCCTCCTTTCCCTTCAGATTTAGGGATATGTCAATCTATGTCTTGAATTAACAGAAAGATTCACCACGCTTTGTGTAAAGAAATTCCTCTTCAACTCAGTCCTAAACAGCCAATCCTATCTTTTGAGACGATTATTTCAGGTTCTAGAATCCTCTCTGCATCCAGCTTGTCAAGTTTCGATGATATTTTCTCTCATTCTTGTAAACTCTATGTTGTATGTTCTATAGAGAATCTCTCCTTACCCACGGGAACATCATCTCACCATACTATAGGAAGGATGTGGTAGCAATAGAGGGAGTACAGAAGAGGTTCACCAGGATGAAGCCTGGAATGGAGGGCTATAGTTATAAGGAGAGATTGGATAGGCTGGGTTTATTCTCACTGAAACGTAGGAGGCTGAGGAATGACCTTATAGAAGTTCATAAAATTATGAGGGACATAGATAGGATAGGTGGTCAGAATCTTTTCCCAGACCAGGGGAGTCTAGAACAAGGTTTAAGGGGAGAGTTGAGAAATTTAGAGATCCGAGGGTCCAGCTTTTCACACAGAGGGTGATGAATATTTGGAATGAGCTGTCAGAGGAGTTGGTGGATACAGATTTAATTACAAATGTTTAAAAGGCACAAGGACAGCACTTAGATAGGGAAGGTGTAGAGGGATATGGGCCTAATGTAGGCAAGTGAGATTAGCATAGATAGGCACCATAGTTGGCATGGACGAGGTGGGCTGAAATGGCTCATTCCTGTGCTGTACGATTCTATGATTAGCAAACTTGCCATCACTGGTGAATCCTAATCACAAGTTGCACTTACATAAGTTTTCAGTGACTTGTGTACAAGCACACATAGGTCCCTTTGAACATCAAAATTACCCAATCTCACACCATTAAAAAAAAACTCCACTCTTCCTTTGCATGCGCCCAAGTGAATGGTTTCACATTTTCTGCGTCACATTCTACCCTCATACAGCATTCTCTCACACATATCCCAAGCTACCTCAAAGAGGAATGTGATAATGACCGGATAATTAATTTTGTTGAGGGATAAATTGGCCAAAAGCATCAGAAGAAAAACTGCTGTCTCAGTAACACAGCAAAATCTTATGGTCATCTGGGATGCCAGATTTAGCACTGTTACTCAATTCAAGGATATACCCACAAAAATATGCTTTCTCAGCAGTGCACTGGAACATCAGCCTAGACGTTATGCTCAAGACCCGGGAGTGGAACTTCAACCCAAAACGTTTGGACTCCGAGTTAACTGGTGACAACACCTGAGTTGAAATATAAAATCCCACAGACAAAATGCAGTTTATGCCATTCTCAAACTCCACTATGACCTAAAAACCCTGAGGGGCATGGATAGGGTGAACATCGTCTGTTTTTCAGGGAAAGGGAACCAGAAACTGGAAGGCATAGGATTAAGTGAGAGGGGAAAGATTTAAGAGGGACCTGAGAGGCAACTTCTTCACACAGAGGGTGGTGAGCATATGGAATGAGCTGCCAGAGAATGTAGTTGAGGCAGGTACACTAACAGCACTTAAAAGTCATTTGGATAAGTAGATGATAGGAAAGGTTTAAAGGTATATGGGCCAAATGTGGGTATATGTGACCAGCTTAGGTGGGCACCTTGTCAGCATGGATGAGTTGAACCAAAGGGCCTGTTTCCAAGCTGTATTACTCTATGACTCTATTCTGGGATGAGGTTTGGTTTGCACTAGCAAACAGTCTATATTGACTTGTGCTATGAATTTCTACAGATCTAGATGAATTTACATATTCTAATTTAAAAATTGTTATCAAACTCCAGCTCTTTTCATCAAATGCTGCATGTTTAAAATTTTTCAAAACTTTAGTAGTCTTGTATATCTTTTTCAATTTTCAAAGTTATGCACTTTTCAAACATTGTTGTAAACTAGTATTTAAATTTTCAAGCAGCTAAAGAAATGTCAAGATGCCTACCCTGGCTTCAACCTGCAAGCTCTCCTTTGCTTTCTCAGCAGCTTCTGCCATCCGTTCCATCTCTCGCTCTTGGTTTTCCTTTTTGATAGCTGCTTCCTCTTGCAAGGTTGCTTCTAATTTGGCTTTATTATCCACCTTGTCACATTCAACTTCTGCTACTTTCACTTGAGCTTCCTTCGCCTATGTAAAAGAATGCATGAAAAGAGTCAAACCACCAGAGAACTAAATGAAGCATGCTCAAGATAGCACCTCAATGAATGACAAATGGAAAGGAAACAAGTGTGTAAATAACCAAAAAATCTTTAATTTGTTAAAAAAATTAGACACTAAAATATTGCATTAATACTTTCTTTTCATCCTTCCAATTTCATGTAAAGTCAATTTTTACCTACTAACAAATTTACCCCATAAAATGTATTGCATCTGCAAATGTTCCATCGACAAAGCTGCAAATTATTCCAGTAAATTTGCCATTCAAGTTCAGTAAACCACCTTCAGGATATTGACAGAATGCAGACCCGGGCTGAGAAGTGGCAGATGGAGTTCAACTCGGATAAGAGTGAAGTGATACGCTTCAAGTGATCGAATTTGAAGGCGGAATATGAGGTTAATGGCAGGACTTTTAGCAGTGTGGAGGAACAGAGGGATCTTGGGGTCCACATCCATAGATCCCTCAAGGTTGCCACGCAGGTCGATAGGCGTACGGAATGTTGGCCTTCATTAGTCAGGGTATTGAGTTTAAGAGCTGCAAGGTGATGATGCAGCTCTTTAGAACTCTGGTCAGACCACACTTGGAGTATTGTGTTCAGTTCTGGTCGCCTCATTATAGAAAGGATGTGGAAGCTTTAGAGAGGGTGCAGAGATTTACCAGGATGTTGCCTGGATTGGACAGCAGGTCTTATGAGATAGGTTGAGCGAGCTAGGGCTTTTCTCTTTGGAGAGGAGGAGGATGAGAGGTACCTTGATAGAGGCGTACAAGATGATAAGAGGCATAGATTGAGTGGACAGTCAGAGACTTTTTCCCAGTGCGACAATGGCTAACGTGAGACATAATTTTAAGGTGATTGGAGGAAGGTATAAGGGGGATGTCGGGGTAAGTTTGTTTTTTTATTTACACAGAGAATGGTGGGAGCGTGGAATGCAGTGCCTCCAGAGGTTGTGGGGTCAGATACATTAGGGACATTAAAGAGACTCTTAGATAGACACATGAATGATAGAAAAATAGGGGGCTATGTGGGAGGGAAGGGTTAGATAGATCTTAGAGCAGGATAAAATGTCAGCACAACATTGTGGGCCGAAGGGCCTGTACTGTACTGTGCTGTAGTGTTCTATGTTCTCCTATAAAGCAATATGAAGTCTATCATCCAACACCTCTGGGCAATTAAATCAAATAAAGGACTGCCCTGAGCACCATCAGCAAAAATTTAAAACCAATGCGTCATACTTTCAGCGGGTCAGAAGTATACCAGCAGTTTCATGGCAACAACCAATATTTATACGCAAGTGTGAGACTCTCACATTAATGCACAAGTTCTAAACTTGCTGGCTGAGCATCACTGGCATTTCTCAAATCCAAGCCCAAATATGGCAATTCCCTGCACCTGGATCCATTAGCCTATTCATTTGAAAGGAGGTTTTACAAATGTGAGGAAGAATAAAAACTCTAAATTATTTTTGTCCGTTTTAACCATTTTTAATAATTATTTTTAATAATTTAAGTGTGTGTCCTTTGAAGTGTTTTTAATAATCATTAATTATTTTTGTTTAATTGATTTAAATAGCTATTCAATGCTTCCAAATATTTGGGATGCTTGGATGCATTCAAAAAGTTTGAAAGCTCTACCATCAGTCAAAGTCTTCAAAGGTTTTTCAGCTAGGTTTAAAAGCATGCCCATGACACTTGATCATTTCCCATTTGGTCTAATTAATTTTTGAGAGGTGGTTAAAATCAGTTTCCTTCATGGATCTGAACTGATCACACGAAATATCTTTGATAGAGAATTTTGCATTTCTCCATTAATCTTCATGTGCATATTATACAGAAATTGGAAGTCAATTCTCTCTGGCTACAGGAGTGGTGTCAGAAGATTGGAGGGCTGCCAACATTGTACAGTTGTTTGCAAAGGAAAAGATAACCATGTAAACTTGACTTGACTTGAAATACAAGCCAATTAGTTTAACTTTAGAGGCAAGAAAATTACAGGAATTAATTTTGAGGGGCAATATAAACTTTCATTTAGAAAGGCACAGATTAATCAAGGATAACAACATGGCAAAGTCATGTTCGACTAATAACTGAATTTTTTGAGGAGGTAACAAAAAAATGTCAAAGAGAACAGAGTGTTTAAGGTAGTCTACATGAATTTTAACAAGGCTTTGAACAAAGTTCCATATGGCAAGCTGGTCAGAACCCTTGGGACTAAGGGAGAGTGAAAAAGTGAATCTGAAATTTGCTCAGGAAAGGAGGAAAAGGATAAAACCATTCTTTTTGTGACCTGAAGGCTGCTTCCTATGGGGTTCTGCAGGGCTCAGTACTGTACCCCATTCTTGTTTGTAGTATATTAATATAGTGAATATTAACAATTTGGGCTTAAATGTAGGGAACATGATAAAGAAAATTGCAGGTGCTATTAAAAAAAGTTGTCTGTGTGGTTTTCAGTGAGAAGAAAAACTTTAGACTGCTGGAAGATATGAATGCATTAGCCATTTGGGCAGAAAAGTGACAAAAGTATTTTAATACAAAGAAGTTTCAGGTATTGCATCTGGAAGATTCAACAAAATAATGTAACGCAGAATAAATAAAATGATAATAGGCAGTACAGAGCTTAGGGAACATGTCCACAATCCTTAAAAGAGGTAAAACAGGCCAATAAAGTAGTCATAGAGCTGTACAACACAGAAGCTGGCCCTTTAGCCCAAAGTGTCTATGTTGAAAATGATGCCTGTCGACGTTAATTCCATTTGCCCATATCCTTCTGTTCCCTTCCTATCCAAGCATTTGTCCAAACATAATTGTTTCTGCCTCTACCACCTTGTCCTATATAACCACTACCCTTTGGGTGAAAAACTTGTCCCTCAGATCTCCTTTAAATTTCTCTCCTCTTACCTGAAACCTATGCCCTCTGGCTTTAGGCTCCCTTCCCTGGGAAAAAGACTTGTATTATCTACTCTACATATGCCCCTTGTAATCTTATAAACCTCTATGAGGTCACCAGTCAATTACCTACACTCCAGTGAGGAAAAAAATACTAGCCTATCCAATCTCTCCTTATAACTAAAGCTCTCCATTCCAGACAACATCCCAGTGAATTTCTTCTGCATTTTTTCCTAATGCTAACACATCCTTCCTGTAAGTGTGGCGTACAGAACTGTACACTGCACTCCAAGTGCAGCCTGACCAACATATTGTACAGCTACAATATGATATCCCAACTCTTATGCTCAATGCCTCAGCCTATGAAGACAAGCCTACCAAATGCCTTCCGCACTACCTGTGTCACCATTTTCAGGGAACTATGAACTTGCTCCCCAAGGTCTCTCTTTATATTAGCACTCCTAAGATCCCTGCCATTTACTGTTTATGTCCTGCCAGCATTTGATGTCCCAAAATGCATTACCTCACATTTGTCTGGATTAAGTTCCATCTGCTACCACTCCAGCCAACTTTCTAGCTGCTCCATGTCCATCTGTATCCTTAGACAAACTTCTTTGCTGTCTACAACTCCACCAATTTTTGTCACATTAGCAAGCTTACTAATTTAACCATCTACATTTGCATTCAAGTCATGTAAGGGAACATGGAATAGAGTACAAGAGCAAGGTTATGCTGAAACTTTATACCACACTAGGTAGGAAACTGATTGATTACCATGTACAGTTCTAGTTACATTATAGAAAAGATCCAACTTTCTTCTTTTAAAGAAAAAGAGGGTGCAGAAATGAACAAGGACATTGCCAGGTCTGGAAAACTTTAGCTAGGAGAGAAGATTGAATAGGATGGGTTTATTTTTTGGAAGAGAAAGCCAAGGGTAGATTTAGTTAAGAAGCATGAAATTATGAGGAGCCAAAGTAGAATACTTAAGCATCAATTTCTCTTAGCAGAGGCATAGATTTGGCAGAAGGATTAGGGAGAAGTTTTGTTTTCATCCAAAAGGTAATAGGGGTCTGGAACTCAGCGCCTTAGAGGGGTTTAGAAGCAGATGCTCTTATTACGTTTAAAAGGTACTTGAATGTGCACTTGAAGAACTGTAGCCTGCAGGGTTACGGGCTTGATGCTGGAAGATAGGATTAGGCTGGGTATACCTTTCTCAGCTGGCATTGACGTGATGGGCTGAATTGCTTTCTTCTGTGTCTCAAGGGTTTTGTAATGCAATTTTTAAAACTAATCCTGGAAACCAACTTGGAGGGCCTTAAACTGTGAGAGCCAACCAACAACATTTGGGTCTGTTGAAGTGACTTGGCTTTTATAGATTTTTGGCAGATTCCACCAACATTTTAGTTCCTGATATACCTAATGCATGATTGCCATGAGCTAAAACACATCCAGACTAATTCTGATATTTTTTCTTTGAGTGTGCCAACAGTCAGATTGATCATCAAGATATCACATTTTTATGTCACAATGAGAACACGTATTGTGTGTACTGATTGAAGTACATAATAGGTCCACTAGCAAAATTAAAACTTGTTAAAACGTCTTCATTTAACTAATTAACTAAGGGACAGAAAGATAATGTGGTAGTGAGTGGATGTTTTTCAGGTAGAAAGGAAGTCATATTTTTTTTTAACAGGGGTTGTTTTTCACACCACAACACATTTTTATTTGTATTAATAACCTGGAATTGGACAAAGTTTTTAAATTGGTTAATAACACCAAACAAAAATTTGCTAAACAGAGAGGACAGTAACAGACTTGAGAACACTGGTGAAATGGGCAGATACACAGCAGACGATATCCAACAAAAGAGATTTATTTTAGCATGTAGAAGTAGCAATGAAAAGACTAAAGGATATTTCAAATGAAATTTTAAACAAACCCCCAAAAGTTTATTTTGAGCATATTTAGCAAATTACTTACCACACTCTCTGGCAATGTTTGCAAAGTTGTTGTAAGCTGATCAGCTGGTGAAAGGGTATCTGGAAGAAACATGGCTCTAGACAACAGTAGCAGTGAAGTTGGAATCTGCTGGTTTAGATGAAGATCCAGCCACTATTAAAAGGAAAACGAAATTAACAATGAGCACTAGACTTACTTGGTAAGTGTGCTGTTTGGTATATATCTCAATTAGTCTTTGGATATGTTGACGGTAATTAAAATCAGCAAACCATAGTGTTTATTAGTTCCTCAAATGCAACACTGAATCCAGAAAAATTAGCATTTTAAAAACCATATTGTTTGCCATACTTATGTACATTCAAAATCATTCCTCATTTACAGGCAAGACAGCATTTTATAAATCAATAATTATAAGATGTATGTAACTGGTAAACCAGTGAAGAGGGATTCCATAGTGTCTTCTGTAATTTTACTTTGCATGCTTATAAAGATACTTATGCTCCACTAGTCAGCTAGAGAAGTGCCTTCAATCTTATTGTGGTTTAAAACAGTGATTACTTCATTGTTGAATAGGAACCTCCTCAGGGATTCCACCTTCCTGTCATTTTTGGAAGACCTTTTAATGAGATACTAAAACTAAGGCACTTTCTTAAAATCAATCTAAGGAATGAACATGAGTAGGAGATGATGCATTTAAAAAGTTCATCCTCACATAAGAAAATATAAAGAGCTCAGGGCAGAAGTATTGGAAGTAGCACTACAGAAATTTCAATTGGGAACTCGTACAGAGGCAGAGAAATAAATACAGAAACACTCAACATATCAAGCAGCATCTGTGAAATGGGAAACTGTGAACATCTCAGGTCTGGAACCCTTCATTTGAACTGGGAGAGAGAGAAAACATGTTAGTTTTAGATAGCAGAGATGCTAGGGAAGGGAATGGGTAGAACAAAGCTGGGTAGAATGATGCTGTTTGACCTGCTACGTTTCCAGCATTTTCCATATTTATTTCAGATTTCATTCATCAGCAGTTTGTTGATAATCATTTGCTATAGGGAGATATGTTAATATAGATATAGAAAAAAAGTATTGCAAACATCGTAATGTAAAATGAGTTTCTGATGGGCCAAAAGCAAAAATAATCCACGGATGCCAAAGGCCAAGGCTTGAATAGGATCTGTATCAATGAATAATATTCTGAACTTAATTCTCAACTGTACTCAAATATAGAATATAAAACTTTAACTTAATGGACTAAAGAATGGAATAAGGCCTTAAATCAGATAAATTTCACATTGTTTTTCTACATGATCATGAGTCCTGAATCATAACAATTGTTGACAATTAAAAAAAAATTTAATTTTCATTTGCTCACTCACTTGTTTGAGTTGGTTTTGTAAACGTTCTTCAGTCACTCCAAGTGCCCTCATTCCCCGAGTTCTGCAAGCTGCCTGCAGTTCATTTACATTCAGTGTATTTACTCCTTCTTCTGCAATCAACTACCAGCAAAACAGAGCAAGAGCACATTGTTAAAACAATCCATGCAAATCCAACTGATCTGCATTAGTCCACGTGAGGACAGAATGGACCGAGATACCAATGGGATCAGATTTAATATGTGTGTTACTTAGAATTCAGAACATACCCTTAATTTTATTTGGACTTGCAACAATAGACAAAACACTCATTTCCTTGTGATTAGCTGTTTTTTTTACTAGGACTTTGCTTGATATATGAAAATTGCATAGTTTTATTCAAATAAAAAACTGTTAAATTTTGTCCTTTTTGTACGAGCTTTGCAATTTCAACAGCTTACTAATATATATACCATCAGAGGATCTGTCCTGGGCCCAACACATTGATGCAATCACGAAGAAGGTATGCCAGCAGCTCTACTTTGTTAAGAGGTTGAGGAGATTTGGTATGTCACCAAAGACTCTTGCAAATTTCTATAGACGTACGGTGGAGAGCATCCTGACTGGAGCCCCCATACCAGGCTGTGATGCAACCAATGCACAGGATCTCACAAGGCTGCAGAGGGTTATAGATCTAGCCAGCCCCATCATGGGCACACGCCTCCCCACCACAGAAGACATCTTCAAGAGGTAGTGCCTCAAGAAGGCAGCATCCATGATTAAGGACCCTCACCATCCAGGACATGCCCCTTTCTTGTTACTATCATCAGGGAGGAGGTACAAGAGCTTGAAGACCCAACACTCAATGATTCAGGAGCAGCTTCTTCCCCTCCGTCATCAGATTTCTGAGTGGTCCATGAACGCTACCTCATTGTTCCTTTTTTTTTGCACTATTTATTTCGTAATTTACAGTTTTTTTAAAAAAAAATGTCTTTGCGCTGTACTGCTGCTGCAAAACAATGAATTTCACGTTGTATAAGACAGTGATAATAAACCTGAATCTGATTCAGAGTCTGATAGCATGTTTGCCCATCATCCTTGGGTTTTATCAATCTTATGCAGACATCAAATCAGTGGATCCACAAAACACATCAATTAAATAGTAACATGCTATAGGACAAATCCCTAGATGCAAATCTCAGCCTGCTATTTCTCACAAACAACAACATAAATTGAAGTACCGAGTTTTTATAAATTCATTAGATAGTCCTTTTTTGTTCATTGTTAAAAATCTTCACAATCAGTCACACTACCACCTTGAATGCATCTTTAAATGCACAATATCTTGTAAACCATGTTGCATGGGACCAAATGAAATCCCATTACTTTAACTGGCACACAAAATTAATGGACTGAAATAATTTCCATAATCATTGGGTATTACAGACTATGACAACACTGCTCAGCCTGTAAATGATCCAAAAGTTTTATTGAAAACAATTAGCAGAACCTTGAATGATGAGGGATGATGTAAATTTCGTCAAAAAGAAAACAGAAGCATATGTAAGGTTTAGGAAGCTGAAATTGGACAGGGCTCTTGAGGAATATAAAGGAAGCAGGAAAGTAACTTAATCAGGACAGCAGAAGGGCTAAAAGGGGTCATGAAATTTCCTTGGTGAGTAGAAATAAGGAAAATCTCAAGCCATTTTTATATATACATTAAAAACAAGAGGGTAGCTAGGGAAAGTGTAGGACCACTCAGGGAGGCGTTGTTAATAGTCAAGGGCACATTGATATAAAGGAGGTTGTGGTGTTGGGTCTCTTGAAGAATATTAAGGTGGATAAATTCTCAAGGCCTGATGGGATCTATTCCAGGAAACTGAGGGAGGCAAGAGAGGAGATTGCTGGGGCCTTCTCAGAGATCTTTGCATCATTTTTAGCCACATGCGAGTCCCAGAGAATTGGAGAAAGGCCAATGTTCTTCCTTTGTTTAAGAAGGGCAATAGGGATAATCTCCAGCAAATTACAGACCAGTGAGACTAACATTAGTGGTAGGGAAATTATTGGAGAAGATTCTTAGGGATAGGATTTACTCACATCTGGAAAAGCATAGACATATTAGGGTTAGTCAGTATGGCTTTGTGCAGGGGAGATCATATCTTACAAATTTGATTCAGTTCTTTTTTGAGGAGCTGATGAAGATGATTGATGAGGGTAGGGCAGAAGATGCCGTCTACATAGAATTTAATAAAGCATTTGACAAGGTCCCTCATGCAAGGCTGATCCAGAAGATTAAGGCACATGGGTTCCACAGTGACTTGGTAGAGTAGATTCAAAATTGGCTTGGCCAAAGGTGACAGAGTGCAATGGCAGAGGGGTGTTTCTCTGACTGGAGGTCTGTGACCAGTGATGTTCCACAGGGATCAGTGCTGGGACCGCTATTGATTTGGACAAAAATGTAGGTAGGCTGATTAGTAAGTTTGCAGATGATACGAAAATTGGCGGAGTTGTGGATACCGATGAAGGTTGTCAAAGGATACAGCAGGATATAGATCAGTTGGAAACATGGGTGGAGGAACGGCAGATGGAGTTTAATCTGGACAACTGTGAGGTGTTGCACTTTGGGAGGTCAAATGTAAAAGGAAACTATGGAGTAAGTGGCAGGAGCATTGATGTACAGAGAGATCTTACGGTGCAAGTCCATTGCTCCCTGAAAAGTGGCAACACAAGTAGATAGGATGGTGCAGAAGGTGTACAGTATGCTTGCCTTCACTGGTTGAGGCAGTGAGTATAAAAGCTGGGGACTTGTGTTGCAGCTGCATAAAAGTTTGCTTAGGCCACATTTAGATTACTGTGTGCAGTTCTGGAGAGGGTGCTGAAGAGGTTCACCATGATGTTGCCTAGATTAGAGGGTACTAGTTATAAAGGAGAGGTTGGACAAACTTGGATTGTGTTCCTGGCTGAAAGGCAACCTGTTGGTATATAAGATTATGAGAGGCATAGATACGTAGATAGTCAAAGTCTTTTTTACCCCCAGGGTGGAAATGTCAAATACTAAATGGCATAGCTTTAAGGCGAGAGGAGTAAAGTTTAAAGGAGATTTAAGAGGTGAGTTTTTTTGTTTTTAAACAGAGAGTGGTAGGTGCCTGGAACGTGCTGCCAGGAGATGGAAGCAGATACAATAGCATTTGGACAGGCAAGGAATGGAGGGATACAGACCATGTGCAGGCAGATGGGATTAGTTTAATTTGGCATCATAGTCACAGACATCATGGGCTGAAGCATTTATATTCTTGAGCTGTGTTGCTGAGAGAACCTGATATCTTAATTTTTGAAATGTAATCCAACAACAATGGACCATCTTTGTTAAAATTCTATTTTATTCTCTCACATGGCTTTTTCAGGATCATTCCATAATTATATTACCTGGTCATCTGCACGAATGGCACGCAATTTCATAATGAGTTGAAATCGTAAGAAGTTATTGGTTCCTATTGACTGTAACTCCAACAATTTACAAAGTGCAACCAGCTGAGGTCGTGTTAAGTTGTCAAGTGTAAGCTCATCCTCAAATAGTTTAGAAAAACGCATGATCTCCTCATTACTGGGCCTTTCCCCAGAATCTCGAATCTGAAAAGGAAACAAGAATACAGAACACAACAAATAGTAAATTGTTACTATTCAAAAAAAAAAAGGACTGAAAGAAATTCCCGATAACTTTCATCATTTATTTTCCCAAGATGCTATGAATTTCCAGTATTTTGTGTTTTTCAGCATCTACATTTTCCACAATACTACAAAATGTAGGAGGGTAGACAGTGACATTCACCAAGGATAACTGCTGAAACGCCTAGCATAAATGTAAAATAACTTGGATATGGGAAGCAGAGCAATATTTCAAAATTTGTTAATACCACCAAGTTTAAGCTGTGGGAAACAGTGAGGACAATACCAACTGAATTCCAAAGGTTATGAAAAAGCAAGCAGAATATGCAGACAAGTGGCAAAAAGAATTTAGTAAACAAGTGTGAATGCATTTGGCAGAAGGGGAGAGGAAATACAGCCTTACAAGCATAGTTGTAGTGCGCAAGTGGGAACAAAGGAACCTGAGAGTTTTTCAGCATAGATCTTTGAAGGTGACAGGATCCTCACAGTATTGTCAAAATATATATGATCTTGGGCTCTGTAGATAGAGGTGTTGAGTTAAAAAAAAGCAGAAAAGTATGCTGAAACAAAAGCACAAAATGCTGGAAATACTCAACAGGTCAGACAACACCTGTGAAAGGAGAAACACTTAGTGCTCCAGGTCCGGGACTTTTAAATCAGAAGTTATTCTGAACCTTTCTAAACTTCTGGTTAAACCACACATATTGTCCTTCTAGAGATAAAGTCCCAACTTTACACCAAGGACAGGCTCCATCAGGTTTTGTGGCATCATGTTAATTCAGAATAGACCTGGACATCTGTAAGGTGCTGTGGATGCACCAGCAATATACATTAACACAGTCTGTAACCTTATGACCTGGCAAATCCTTTGCTCTGCATCACTATCAAGCCAAGGGTTCAACCCTGATTCAATGAGAAGAGCAGCAATAACATATCTAAAAATTTGATACCAGTCTGCTAAAGCTACAACACAATACAGGTATCCCCAGATTATGGCACTTCAGATACCATAAATGGTATCTTGAAATGCCATAATGCCATACCCCTACGGAATTTAATCACTACCAAAAATTTGAGATACAGAATTAAAGTTTGCTCTTACAGAATTTACGTGTGAAAAAAAAACTAGATTACCACAAGATGTGAAAGAAATAACAAATTGTAAATTTTTGTCAAGGGTTCATCTTATGGGAAATTGCGCTGTGGTTTTCTCAGAACGCAACCACTCTTTAACAAAGGGGTTGTACTGCAGTGCATGCACTCCAAATATCAAAAAACATAGTAAAATAGATTGAAACAAGTATTCTCACAATCAATGTATCAGCTCAAACCTCTGGACTCACATCAAATCTGGTCACAAACAATGGAGGACATTTGAACAGTTAACAGCAAGCAGCAGCAACAAAATACCACCCCATCTTCAGTAATGCAGGGGTCAAGTACTTGTTTACTAAAGACAAGGCTCAAACATTCACAACTACGTTCAGTCAGAAGAACTGTTGAGCAATTGATCCATCGCTGTATCCTCATGAGATCCCCACTATCAACAAAGCCAGATTCACCCCATGATACAGCAATATTTATGGGACTGGAAACATCCCAGCAGTAATACTGAACTTCAGCCAAGAAATTCTAGTGCACTTACAAGACTGGCATCTACCTGACAATGTGAAAATTGCCCAGATATATCCAGTTCATGAAAAGCAGGACAAATCCAACCTAGCTAATTACCACCCAGTCATACAATCATACAGCATGGAAACAGGCCCTTCATCCCAACTAGTCCAGTCAATTTACTCTAAATCAGCAGCAAAGTGTTGGAAGGTTTAACGATGTTATTGATAGTGTTATCCAGCAGCAATACTCATCAATAACCTACTTATCGATGCACAGTTAGAGATTTGAATTCCAGAGGTGAGGCGAAAGTCACTGCCCTTGACACCAAGGCAGGATTTGGCTGGACGTTGCATCAAGCAATAGGCAGCAAGGGGAAAATACACCAATGTTTAAAGTCATACATCACGCAAAGGAACACGGTTGCATTTGGTGATCAATTATGCAACTTCATTGCAAAAGCTCTTCAGGTCAGTCTCCCATCTTCTTTAAATGCTTCCTCAATGAGCTTCTTCTATTATAAGATCAGAAGTAGGGATATTTGTTAATGATTAGACAATGTTCAGTTCCACCAGTAGTTCCTCAGTGAAGTAAGTAGACCCCGCCTGCAGACAGCAGGACCAGGATAACCTTCAGCTATGGGCTGATAAGAGGCAAAAAACATCTATGCCATAGAAGTGCCAGGCAATGACCATCTCTAACACAATGGTACGAGCACCACCAATATCCTGGGATCACATTGACCAGAAGCTTAACTGGGCTAACCACATAAATACCAAGGTTACAAGTACAGATCAGAGTTTGGGTATCTGAAGTAAGTGACTCGCATCCTGACAGCCCAAAGACATTCCATCATCTGCAAGGCATGAGAAATGTTAAGAAGGAATACTTGCTACTGCCTAGATAAATGGAGCTCCAAGAATATTCAAGAAGTTTACACCATCCAGGACAAGATAGCCCAGTTGATCAGTACCCCATCTTTCACCCTAAAGATTCAGTTCCTCTTCCATCAAAACTGTGTGCATCATCTACAAAGTACACCCTGGTTACTTTTTTTAAGGTTACTCCAAAAGCACTGGCCAAACCTGCAATCTCTAGAGTTCAATCTGGGACCAGCCACATAAATAGCATGGCTACAAGAGCAAATCAGAGCCTGGGTACCCCAAAGTTTGTTCAAAGGAGGTGAGCCACAAGTACTTAGGAATGGTAGCCTGCAAGTTCCCCTCCAAGTTGCACATCATCCCAACTTGGAAATATCTATTAGTAGATTCTGAATCCCAGGATCTTCTACCCAGCACATGGAGCACCTTCACCAGAAGGTCTGTAGCTGTTCAAAGTGGCAGCTTACCACCACCTTCTCAAGGGCAGTTAGGAATGGGCAATACATACTCATCTTGCCAGCAATGTCCAGATCCTGAAAGAAGAATAAATTTAAAGGTAGTTCTGGTCACCACATCTTAGGAAAAATATGAAGGTCCTTGTGAGAATAGTGCCACAAATAAGGGATTTTAGCCATGGGGATATGTTGGTAAAGATCAGGTTGTCACCCTTGGAGTAAAGAAGGCTCAGGGGAGATTTGCTAGAAAAGCCATTCTCATTCGCTGAAGGTCTAGTGGATACAAGTTTAAGGTCCTGAGCAAGGTATACAAAAGAAAAAATGTTTTGATTTAACAAGTGGTAATGACCTAGAATTTGCTACTTATGATGGTAGTGGAAGTATAGACACCAACTTCAAAAGGAAGTTTGATATGCACTTGGGAGAAATAAACTTGTAGGACTACAGGGATAGATCAGGGAAATGAACTGCTTTGTAGAAAGCTGGCATGGACATAATACCCCCTTTATTTCCCATAATGATTTTATGAATCTAACAAAATTCTGTGGCTTAAAACAAAATTTCTAAGAGGAACTGTCCCACATAAAGCAAGTCATAGACTTGAACTTAACTTATCCACAGTGACAAGTAAAAGCAATTAAACAAGAATCCACCAAGACAGAAATAATGTAGCCACAATACTTTCTCCTCACTGCCCTTCTCCCAAAGACAGTGATTAAAGCTGGAATATAGCTAGCTTTGCGCACGTCAAAACATCTCAAGTTCTTCATGCAGCAACTATTGGCAAAATACAAAACAGTACCACAACTGAGCTAGATTCTATTGATGTGTGCCAATGTGTACTTATATCTTCAGTAGGCAACCAATCAAAAGGAAGCAAATTGATTTAAGGATTGAGGCCAGTTCCAGTTCCGCTGCCTCAGAGCTAATCAATTTGATTTTAAAAACGAATGCCACATTCATTTGTAAATAGGCTATGATGATCATGGAGGTCAATTACTGGAATTTAAATGTTACCTTCTGAAAGAATGTGGAAAAGTCCTTTGTGACATCTCCTTTAGCTGCTTTATTTCTCAGGGCAATCTCTTCAATTGTATCTTGAAGAAATTTTGCCATTTCAAGCTTTACTCTCAGTTCTTTTTTCAACCTATCTTCCTGTACAAAAAGAAAATTATCGGTTTTCAAACACATTTAGAAGTTTCAATAAGGAAATGCTTTTGCTATCTTTAAAAGATTCTTTATTGCCAACACAAAGATAATGGCTATTTTCCATGGTTAAATTAATTCAAATAAAGCCATATAGCAATTTCTTCTAGATATTGAAATGATAGCTCTTCAGTTGCATAGGTTGATGCAGTAACATTTAAGTTTCATATATTGCGACAACTTCTAGTTGGGAAAGAGAAGAAATATTTACTGTTGAGATAGAAATATGCTCTCATGTGGAAATGTCATCTGAAACGCAATAAAAGATCAAATCTGACACCAAGACTGCAAACAGTCTGATTTGATGAAGTTGACGGTTGAGGATCACAGCTTGCAATGGGGACCAAAGGCAGCATCACCAGTTTTGATAATATTTAGGTAAAATCTTTGAACATACAGTACAGACAAGCAATTTATATAATTTATATAATTATGATATAAGCAGTTGAACATCTAAACAAAACAGTAGGATTTCATAATTCTTAAAGGTGACAAATTCTGCTTAATTTATTTTCTGAATATTCTGCAGTTAAAATAGTCTAACTTGAACAGGTGAAGACATTGCACAAAATTAAGACTTAACATTTTAATCCATAGAAGTATTACAACAGAATGCAAGTACATACTCACCTTCTTGGATTTTGTCTCAAAAGTTGAAGGAAGCATATTAGGGAAAAGTTTAAGAACAACGGGAAGAAGAAACTCCATGAACGGAACAATTATGAAAACCAGGAAGGGCACCAGACGAAAGAGGTCAGCACACGTCCGCAAAAACTGTTGGGAGTTAAAAAGAGAGATTGAAATACAAATGAAATTCCTTTATTTTAATTTTTATGCAAGAATTGAGAAGCATACTTAATGTTTTAGATGATTAAAACTTTGATCTATTGTTCTAGGGTAAGAGAAGAGGATTTGGAGTATATTGGCTATGTTATAGAGCAAATTATATCAGAGTAACAACTATTCCATCTATCATGTTTGCTTCAGGTCTTTGGTAGAGCTAGACGTAGTCTTTCTCCATCGACCTACAACTTCATGTATTCATGTATCAATTCAGTTCATCTTTGTAAAATTTAAATCGAGCAAGTCCAGTGGGCAGGGTAGAGAGGCAGGTTAGGGAGCATGAAGTTCCTGTTTGGCTCAATGGCATTTATTTTAATGCAAAAAGACTCACAGGCAAGTCAGATGAGTTTAGAGCATGAATCACCACATGGAATTACGATATTATTGCAATCACAGAAACATGGTTGAATGAAGGGCAAGACTGGTAGCTTAGGTGTTCTGGGGTATGGAAGTTTCAAGCATGACAAAGGGGGATGCAAGAGGGGGAGTCACACCACTGGTTAGTGAGAGCATCACAGGAGCATGTAGGGAGATATCCTGGAGGAATCATCCCATAGGGCCACATGGATATACCTTGGGAATGAGAGAGGGGCAATCACTTTGCTGGGGTTATACTATAGGTCTCCCAATAGTCAGTGGGAATCAAAGCAACAGATATGTCAGCAAATCACAGAAAGATGTAACAAAAAAAAAGGGTTATAGAAATGGGGGATTTTAACTTTCTCAGTATTGACTGGGATTGACCTGGTGAAAGGGGCTCAGAAGGGTCAGAATTTTTTACATATCCAAGCTAATTTTGAGACAATACATAGATCATCCTCCCAGGGTTAGGGAATCAGGATTTTCCCAGGTTGGGGAATCAAGAACTAGAGGACATAGGTTTAGGGTGAGAGGCTAGAGATTTAATAGGAACCTGAGGGGCAACTTTTTCCACCCAGAGGGTGGTCAGTATATGGAATGAGCTGCCAGAGGAAGTAGCTGAGGCACGTACATTAACAACTTTTAAAAGGAACTTGGACATGTACGTGGATAGGAAACGTTTCGAGGGATATGGGCCAAATGTGGGCAAACGGGGCTAGATTAGATGGGAATCTTGGTCGGCATGGACAAGTTGGGTCAAATGGCCTGTTTCCATGCTCTACGACTATCCTACCAGGCAATGGAAATGTTGGTTGGGGAACAATTTCATAACAGTGAGCACAATTCTGTAAGTTTCAAGGTAGTTATAAAAAGGGATAAGGTTGTCCTCAAGTCAAGGTCCTAAATTGGGGGAAGGCTGATTTTGATATAAGAGAAAACCTGGCACAAGTACATTGGGAGCTGATGCTAGCAGGTAAACCAACATCTGAATAAGATTGAAAGAATAAGGAACCCTGGATGCCAAAAGTTATTGAACGTTTGATAATGAAAAAAGGATGCACATGACAAGAATAGGCAACTACAATTAAGCGAGTCCCTTGAGGAATATAGAGGGTGCAGGAGAATATTTAAAAAAGGAAATTAGAAGGCCAAAATGAGGTCATGAAATACTCTTGGCAGGCAAGAGTAATGAGAATCCCAAATCATTCTAGAAGTATGAGGATCAAGTGGGTAAGCTAGGGAAAGAGCAAGATCCTTTAGGTACTGAAGGGGTAATCTATGTGTGGAACCAGAGAATGTCACCAAGGTCCTAAATGAATATTACTTGTCTGTATTCACGAGGGAGAAGGAAATGGAGGATACTGAGCTCAGAGAGAGAGAGAGAGAGAGAGAGATACTTGGATTGTTTGAAGCATGTAGGTATTAACAAGTTGGAGGTATTAAATGTTTTGGAATGCATAAGGGTAAATAAATCCCCAGGGCCGGATGAGATCTTTCCCAGAATACTACGGAAACAACGGAAGTGATTGTTGGGGCCCTGATGGAGACTTTTGCATCAATGTGAGCCACAGGTGAGATACCAGAAGAATATAGCTAATGCTGTTTTTTTAAATTTAAGGGCAGCATGGACAAGCCAGGTCAGTGAGTCTTATATCAGTGGTAGGAAAATTATTGGAGAAAATTCTAAGGGGCAGGATTTATGTACATTTGAAAATGCAGGGACTGATTAAGAAAAGTCAACATAGTTTTCTTAGGGGAAAATCCTGCCTCACTAATTTGATTGAGTATTGTCAGGAGGCAACAAAGGAGATTGAAGGTGGTAGGATGGTAAATGTTGTCTATATGAACTTTAGCAAGATGTTTGACAAGGTCCTGCATGGTAGTCAGGTCCAGAATGTTAAGGCACATGGGATGCAAGGAGAACTGAATTGGATCCAAAATTGGCTTTGTAGTAGGAGGCACAGGGTAGTGGTGGACGTTTTTCTGAAAGGAAGCCTGTGACTAGAGATGTACCATAGGGATTGGTGCTGGGACCTTTGCTGTTTGTGGTATATATTAACAACTTGCATATGAACGTAGGAGCTGTAAGTTTGTGGATGACACAAAAATTGGTGGTGTTGTGGATAGTGAGGAAGCTTGTCTAAGGCTACAGTAAGATATAGATCAGATGGAAAGTTGGGAGGAGTTTTGGCAGATGAAATTTAATCCTGACAAGTGCGAGGTGATGCATTTTGGGAAGTCAGAGAGGGATAGGATATGCAAGAAAAATAGTAGGACACTAAGGAATATTGACGAACAGCCAGATTTAGGGGTCCAAGTCCATTGTTCCCTGAAAGTGGCAACACTGGTCAAAAGGTTGATGAAGACGGCTTATGGCTTGCTTGCCCTCTTAGGTTGAGGCATAAAATATAAGAGTTGGACGTTACATTGCAACTTTACTAAATGCTGATCAGACCACATTTGGGAGTATTATGTGCAACTTTGGTCACCACACAATAGGAAGGATGTGATTGAGCCGGGAATCAGAGGAATCTGGAGTGGAGAGAAGATTCACCAGGATATTCCCTGGATTGAATGACATTAATTGTGGAAAGATATTGGATAGGCTGGGTATGTTTTCTCTGGAGCAGAGATGGCTTAGTGATGACCTGATAGAAATGTACTAGATTATGAGAGGAATAGATAGCCAAAATCTTTTTCCCATGGTGGAGTTCTCAAAAAAAACCAGCATAGTTTTAAGATTAGAGGAGAGAGTTTTAAATGGGATCTGAGGGCAAGTTTTCTGGAATGCACTACCAGAGGAAGTGGTGGAATGAGATACAATGACTACATTTAAGAGACATTTAGAAAGACATTTAAATAGGCAAGGCATAGAAGGATATGGTCCTAATGTGGGCAAGAAGGGATTAGTACAAATAGGCAAAAAGATCAGCATGGACATGGTGGGCTGAAGGGCCCACTTCTGTGCTGCATAACTCCATGACTCCATTTGCTTCGAGGAACCTTGACCAAGGCATTCCAGATTACAACTGTGTAAAAAAAAATTCATCACCAATACGTGAAATCAGTATCACTTTTATGACAATGGAAACAGTTTTATTGTATTTATCAAAACCATTCTGATCATCTCCACCAAGTCTCTTCTTTCAAACTTTTCTGTTCCAAAGAGAACAAACCCAGTTTCTTCAGTTGTTTCATTCAACAGAAGTCGCACACCCCTGGTACCATTTAGATTTTTTAGTAAGTGTCTACTGCATCACATCATATGTAGTACCAGCTGCACTGCTAAATAGTGATTTATATAAGGTTTTGCATAACTATTTCAATTCTGACCTTGATTCTCTGTAACTAATAGCCATGCATCCTATTATTTTCAACTTATCCTGCTCCCTTTAAAGATTTATTATATAAAACCCACATCTCTTTAAGTGTGTACTAAAATTTAAATTTATTCATTTTATTTTATACTCCCTCTCCTTGCCCTCCCTACCATAAAGAATCACTTCACTGCATTAAATATCTTTAACTTTATCTATACAGCACGGTAACAGGCCCTTCCAGCCCAACAAGCCCGCACCACCCAATTACATCATTTGCCATTAGACTGCCTACATAGTAGTCAACTTACATTCTCTCTTCTATGCTCCTCACTGTTGACTTCATTTGAGGCTTTATTCACGCTGCACTTTTAACTTCATGTTAATTTTGCTAATGTTTATAATGAGAAGCTTCAGCATTTTCTGAAAGTTCCACAAGCATAACAAAACATCAACAGTCATCAACTCTTTCTTTCTGTTACTTCAAATCAAACTGGTCAAATACTCTTTCTCTTTTTAAGTGCCAATTAAGTTTGTACCTCGCCACCATTGACCCTTATCTGGAAATAAAGAGCCTGTGTTTGCAAAGGTCTCAGACTATCACAAAGATCCAGCTGGATCTATAAAGTCAGGGAGGGAAGCATGTCTGCTATCCTTACCAGTTTTGCCCCAAATGCAAGTCCCGAGTTGTACCAATATGTTTGTCTCTTAACCATCTACAAGGCTCAATTATTAGTGGAAGTCCTTTGAAGCTTGAACCAGAAAAATGTTAAAATGATTTCATGTTCTCCTGGCTCTGTACAGTCAAATACAATTCCAGGTATTACTGAACTCAAAAGACTGCTTAAATGATTGTTGGCAAACATTAAGTTTATATTTCAGGATTTGTCACACAAGAGTTTGAAATTTTCTGCACAGAAATGTTAAAAGTGATTATTGTTTAATCAACTTTAATATAGCAAAGCAATCGTGAAAATCTCAGTGGAAGCTTTAAACCCAAAATTTTCAATAACACTGATATTTGTTACATTGTGGTTTATCACCAAGGGAATTGCATATACAAGGCGGCTCCTTAGTGCATGATTTGCAAAAGGCAGCAGGTAATTAAGAAAGCTAATAAAATATTATTGCTTATTGCTGGGGGAACTGAATACAAAGTACAGTTACTTAGGGAATTTGCAAGACCATATCTGAAGCACTGTATAGCATGTTTAAAGGAAAGATGTTAATGCATTGGAAGCATTCCAGAGAAGCTTTACTAGACCAATAATTAGTATGAGCAGGTGGTCTTATGAGGAAAGATTGGACAGGCTAGTTTTGTATCTGCTTAGAAGACAGAGCGAGGCAACATGACTGAAACATGCAAAGGACCCTTAGGGGCCTTGATGGATATCTGTTTCCTCTTGTAGGATGACTTAGATCTAAGAGCCACTGTTTAAAAATAAGAAGTTGCCCGTTTAAGACATAGATGATGCAAAGTTTTGTTTTCTCCAATAGTCAGAATTGTTTGACGCTGTGTTCCTCAAAAGGCAGTGGAAACAGAGTCTTCAAATATTTTTAAGACCGAGGTAGACTGACATCTGATGCAAGTGGCTGAAAGGCTACCAGAAGTACTCAGGAATGTGGAGTTAAGGTTGCAATCAGATCAGTTAAGATCTTATTAAATTGTAGAACTGGTATGTGGCCTACTTCCGTATCTAATTCTTGAGTTCACATTATTTGCAAAAGAAATAGAATAATTATTTTCTCCATTATGTGGACAAGAAAGTACCCTGACTGATAAAACATTTACTACTATTTACTCTTTTCTCTTGATGATGCATTTCAGAATTTCAGATGATCATTTGGGCTGTATGATCATCGCTTAAATTGCCATAAAGTTTAAGACTTCAAATGCTCAGAAAGGACTGGATTTAAAAAGTTATATGAACATCCACTCTGCTTAATTCAAATTATGATAATTGTTTATCAATTATTCAATTGATTAATTCAAATTGCTTAAAATTTTGATTGCACACCTGAGCCAAAACTAACAAGAAATGTCAGGATTAGTACAATACCCAATGATGTATTTTGTGGTTTACATGAAGCAGAAAAAGACTTTCAACAACAAAAGTTAGAAAACATTATTTCCAATACTTTATGTGCATACGTTACAGATTACTTAGAAAGGGATTGTTTCACTCTAAAGCTGCTTTCCAGCAAAAGACATTTTAAAATTGCATTTGTTTTTACACAGAAAGGTTTCCCATGACATTCCAGATTGTTTTAAATTATTCTTTCAAAACAAAATGCTGAGCATAAAGGTAATAAACAAAACAAAGACTACTCTTACTAGAATTATGGTTACTTTATAACTAGTTTATTTAGTGATTTGTGATGCAACATGTTAGCTTCCATCACTGTTCTCTCCTCCTCATCAGCAGCTTTCACTGCAGTCACCAGCTGGCCACAAGCAACACAAAAGGGCTTACACAAACTCATGGCACAGAACATACTGGTGCTGTATAGAATTTCATTTTCAACTCATTACTTCAAACTGAGAAATCACAATATAAATTACTGATCCGCTTGAAATTCTGGTCCAGTGCCCAACAATCAACATTTCTACAATCTATGTACTGACAAGAAAGAATACATTAAAATATTTTCAGACCTTCACAACACTTACAAATCTATACTTAGTTCTCAATAGTATAATTTATTTTGGAACTGTACTAATCACAAAACTATCAGCTGTAAATTGTGATTGTCGATAAATTTAACAGAATTTTTAAAATTTTATACTGAACCTCTGATCAATGCAACATTTGGAAGAAACTTTATGGACATACAGAAAAAGTAGTACATTGTACTAAATCTCTTTTTGCTTACCTATCTACCAAAAGCAGTTAAACAGTTACAAACAGCAGTCTACACTGATTAATGTTCCATCTTTCTGAATAAAAGGTTAAAATGCTTTTAAAATTGATTATGCTTCACCAGTAAAACAAAACAAGGAAAGTGATGATATCTTCCATTCAAAGATTTGTTGAAGCATGAAAATTTAGAGATAAATTTAACAGGAGAACTTAATACATGCTCAAAAAGGAAAATTTAGCAAGGACATTCAGTTATGTCGTTAGTCTAAGCAAAGATTACAGGGCTAAAGATTGCAGGTTCTAAAGGCTTTAAATAAACATTCAAAGAGAAAAAAATTACAATTTAATGAGGAAAAATGTAACAGACAATGGAATTGTAATTCCATCAATGAGCAAAGAGCCAATGGCTCCTCCAATGCAATATTCACTTTTATTCTAACTGTTAATGGAACAAACAGGAATCTTCTCACCTAAGTTACAGCAATATTATCTTAAACCAAATAATGTCACATAGGTTTTCAGTATTTAAGATGATAAAAATAGCATTTAAAAACAAAAATCAATATAAATAACATTTTGGGGAAGTGAGCATTCTGTAGCTGACACATTCCATTTTCTTCAACAATAAGCATATTGGTTCTGGTAAATTGCTCAAAGGCTGGAAACACCGGTTACTAATGTAACCTGAACAGGGTACTAATGTTGCAGCAAGGAGTCTGTACGTTCTCCCAGTGTCTGCGTGGGTTTCCTCCGGGTGCTCCGGTTTCCTCCCACATTCCAAAGACATATGGGTTAGGAAGTTGTGGGCATGCTATGTTGGCGCACGAAGCATGGCGACACTTGCGGGCTGCCGCCAGAACACTCTACGCAAAGTTGCATTTCACTGTGTGTTTCGATGTACATGTGACTAATAAAGATATCTTATCTATGGGCACTCGCATGGGCCCCAGCTATGCCTGCTTTTTCATTGGCTACGTGGAACAGTCCATGTTTCAAGCCTACACCAGTAACACTCCCCAACTCTTTCTCCACTACATTGATGACTGTATTGGGGCTGCATCCTGTACCCATGCTGAGCTCGTCAATTTTATCATCTTTGCCTCCAACTTCCACCTTGCCTTCAAATTTACTTGGTTCATCTCCAACACCTCTCTCCCCTTTCTTGATTTCACTGTCTTCATCTCTGGAGACAGATTATCCACCGACATCTTTTTACAAACCCACTGACTCCCAGAGTTTTCTTGACTGCACTTCTTCCCACTCTGTCACTTGCAAGGAGGCCATTCCTTTCTCAGTTCCTCCACTGCATCTGTTCTCATGATGAGGCTTGCCATTCCAGGACATCTGAGGTGTCCTTTTTTCTCCCCAATAAACGGGGTTTCCCTTCCACCATCATCAATGCAGCCCTCACCTGCATCTCCTCCATTTCCCACATATCTGCCCTCAACCCATTCCCCCACCCCAACATAACAGGGATAGGGTTCCCCTTGTCCTTACCTACCACCTCACGAGCCTCCACATCTCCACATCCAACATATTATTCTCCACAAGTTCCGCCATCTCCAATGGGATCCCATCACCAGGCACATCTTACTTATCCCTGCAACTGTGCAAAGCGTTACACCTGCCCCTACACCTCCTCCCTCACCACCATCCAGGGCCCCAGACAGTCCTTCCAGGTGAGGCAGAGCTTCACCTGCAAAAACTGTCATTTATTGCATCCAGTGCAGCCTCCTCTATATTATTATTGGTTTATTATTATTATTGTCACTTGTACCGATGTGCAGTGAAAACTTGTCTTGCATACTGTTCATACAGATCAATTCATTACACAGTGCATTGAGGTAGTACAAGATAAAACAATACAGAATACAGAGCAAAGTGTCACAGCTACAGAGAAAGTGCAGTGTAGGTAGACAATGGTGAGACCCGACACAGACTGGCGGACTGTTTCGTCAAGCACCTTTACTCCGTCCGCCGCAACAGGCAGGATCTCCCATTAGCAGCCACTTCAATTCCACTTCCCATTCCCATACTGACATGTCTATCCACGGCCTCCTCTACTGCTACTTTGAGGCCAGATGCAGGTTGGAGGAGGAACACCTTGTATTCCATCTTGGCATCTCCAACCTAACAGCATCAACATCGATTTCTCTAACTTTCAGTAGCCACTCCCCTCTGGTCTCCCCTCCCCCCTCCTTTGTTTTCCCCTCATTCCTATGGTCCCCTCACCCCTTCTCTTTTCCCTCCCCCACCCTCACAACCTGCCCCTCCGGTTCTTCCCTTTATTCTATGGTCTACTGTCCTCTCCTATCGGGTTCTTTTTTTCAGCCCTTTGCCTCTTCCACCTATCACGTTCTAGCTTCTCACATCATTCGCTTTCATCCCCCCTCCTTCCACCTACCTACCTTTCCCCTCTCACCTGGACACACCCATCACCTGCCAGCTTGTGCTCCTCCCTCTACCCTGTTATTCTGGCTTCTGTCCTCTTCCTTTCCAATCCTGATGAAGGGTCTCAACCCAAAACGTCGACTGTTTATTTCCCTGCATAGATGCTGCCCAATCTGCTGAGTTCCTCCAGCATTTTGTGTGCGTTGCTCCAGATTCCAGCATCTGCAGAATCTCATGTCTGCTAATGTAATGTGTCAATTATCAGAGTCTTCACCCACAGATGAGACAAAACCTTTAAACAGCAAGTAACAATGGTTGATTCTGCATTGTAGACTACCCTAGGACAATAAGTTTTAGGTCTTGATGAAATTTCAGAATGAAATAGCTGTACAAGTACTTGCTGAGTTAATAGAGTTGTTCATACAAACACATGAATGAGGAGTCAGCCATACAATCCTAATTTGCCAATCAATAATATCATGACTAGTCTGATTTTCAGCTCAACTCTGTATTCCTGTCTACCTGTGGTAACTTTTCACCGTCTTACTTCACAAGTGTATATGCCATGCCTTAAAAACATTAAAAGAGAGCGCTTCCATTGCCAAAAGACTCACAATCCTCTAAGAGATAAAAATTCACCTTACGTCAGTCTTAAGACCTGCCAAAACCCTTAGGATTTTATGTTTCAATCAAAATAATTTCTCACTCTTCTAATTCCCACCAGATACAACCTGGCCAACCTTTCCTCATTGGAGAAGCCACACATCCCAAGTATTATTCTAGTAAAAGCTCTCTCAACTGCTTAAAACTCTTGCATCTTTCCTTAAATATTCTTTACTGCTAAAATGACCAATATCTCATTTTCCCTACATTATACGCCATTTGTTAGATCTTTGCGACTCACTTAACCCATGTACATCCTCACGTCCTTTTCACAACTTATTTACCCATATCTGTGTTATCAGCAAATTCAGCAATGATACAGTCAGTACAACGTCAGAGGTAGGCGAACAGCTGCCTCACAACTCCAGAAACCATAGTGTGATCCTGACCTCCAGTGCTGGGTATGTGGAGTTTGGAGTCTTCCTATGATTGCGTGAGTTGCTTCTGTGCTCCTCAATTTCTTTCCTCATCCCAAAGACGCGCGGATTTGTAGGTTAATTGGCCACTGTGAATTGCCTGTAGTGTGTAGGTGAGTGATAGAATCTGGGGGGAATGTGGGAGAATAATGTGGAATTAGTGTAAATGGGTGATTGACAGAAAGCATGGGCTTCGTAGGCTGAAGGGCTTGTTTCTGTTCTGTATTACTCTATACCTTTCGTACCTTCATTTAGGTCATTTGAATAAACAGTGAAAAGGTTGAGACCCAGCATCAATCCCCGTGGCACAGTAATCATTACATATTGCAAGCCAGAAAAATATTTATGCCTACTGTTTCCTGTTAGCAAGTCAATCTTCAATTCATGCCAAAATCTTATTAGTTTGAGCTTTTGTTTTATTTCAAATTCACTCAAGAAATGTGGGCTTCAAAGGCTGAGCCAGCATTTAATTGCCCATCCCTAATTGCCTTTGAGGTGGTGGTGATGAGCTGCCTTCTTGAATCGCTGCAGTCTTTGAGGTGTGTGTGTACCCACAATACTGTTAATAAGAGAGCTCCAGGATTTTCACCCAGCGACAGTGAAGGAATGACAATATATTTCCAAGTCACGATGGTGTGGTTCGGAGGGCAACTTCCAGGTGGTGATGTGCCCATGTATTTGCTGCCCTTGTCCTTCTAGCCAGTAAAGGTTGTGGATTTGGATGGTGCTGTCCAAGGAGCCTTGGCGAGTTGCTGCAGTGCATCCTGTAGATGGTACAAACTGCTGCTACTGTGTGTCAGTAGTGGAGTGAATGAACGGTTATGGATGGGGTGTCCATCAAGCGGGCTTCTATGTCTTGTATGGTGTCAAGCTCCCTGAGTGTCATTAAAACCACACTCATCCAGGCAAGTGGAAAGTATTCCATCACACTCCTGACTTGAGCCTTGCAGATGGTGGACAGGCTTTGGGGAGTTAGGTGGTAAGTTACTGGCTGTAGGATTCCTCGCATCTGACCTGCACTTGTAGCCACACTGTGTATATGGCCATTCCAGTTCAGTTTCTAGTCAAATGGTAATCTCAGGATATTGACCAGGGGGATTCAGTGATGGTAATGCCATTGAATGTCAGGTGCATAACTAAACAAATCCCTTTTGCCTACACTATGTCCATATCCCTCCATTCTCTGCACATTCATGTGCCTATCTAAGAGCCTTGTAAATGCCCATATCATATTTGCCTCCACTATCACCTTTGGCAGCACATACCAGGCACCCATCACTGTGTAAAAAAAACTTGCCCTGCACCCCTCCTTTGAACTTATCCCCTCTCACCTTAAATGTATGCACTCTAGTATTAGCCATTTTGACCCTGTGAAGATACAGGCTGTCTACCCTATCTATGCCTCTCATAATCTTATAAACTTCTATCATGCCTCCCGTCAGCATCCACCGCTCCAGAGAAAACAATCAGAGTTTGTCCAACCTCTCCTCATAGCACATGCCCTCTAATCCAGGTACCATCCTGGTAAACCTCTTCTGTACCCTCTCCATTTCCTCCACATTCTTCCTATAATGGGGTGACCAGAATTGAATGCAATATTCCAGATGCGGCCTAACCAGAGTTTTATAAAGCTGAACTCAATGCCTCGACTAATAAAGGCATGCATGCCATATGCCTTCTTTACCACCTTATCAACCTGTGCAGCCACTTTCAGCGAGCTATGGACCTAGATCCCAAGATCCCTCTGTACATCAACACTGTTAAGTGTCCTGCCATTAACTGTGTACTGTCCCTTTACAATTGATCTTCCGAAGTGAATCACTTCACTCTTGGCCTAATTAAACTCCATCTACTATTTCTCTGTCCATATCTGCAACTGGATTTATATCCCATTGTATCCTTTGGCAATCTTCTACACTATCCACAACACCAATCTTTATATCATCTGCAAACTTACTAACCCACCCACCCACGTTTTCATCCAAGTCATTGATACATAATCACAAACAGCAGAAGTCCCAGTACGGATCCCTGCGGAACACTCCTAGTCATGGACCTCCAGCCTGAATGAGTCCCATTGACCACTGCCCTCTGACTTCTATGAGCAAGCCAATTTGGAATCCAAACTGTCAAGTCACCGTGGATTCCATGCATCTCTATCTTTTGGATGAGCCTACCATGAAGGACCTTGTCAAACGCCATACTAAAAATCCACGTAGACAACATCCACAGCTCTATCTTCATCATCTCCTCAAAAAACTCTATCATGTTAGTAAGACACGACTTGCTCCACACAAAGCCATGTTGACTGTCCCTTCAGGTCATGCTTTTCCAAATGCTCATAAATATTATCCCTAAGAATCCTCTCCAATAGTTTCCCCACCACTGATGTTAGTCTCACTAGTCTAGAGTTTCCAAGATTCTCCCCATTTCCCTTCTTGAACAACAGAACATTAGCTACTCACCACTCCTCAGGGACCTTGCCTGAGGCTTACAGAGGACATAATGATCTTGTTCAAGGCCACAACAATCTCTTTTCTTGCCTCTCTCAATAACCTGGGGTATATCCCATCAGACCCTAGGGACTTATCCACCTTAACGTTATTCAAGAGACCCAACAATGCCTCTTTCTTTATCTCAATATGCCCTAGCATATTAGCGCTGATCTCTCTATCCTCCACGTTCTTCTCCTTGGTAAGCACTGACGCAAAGTACTCATTCAGGACCTCACCCACATCTCCACCTCTAAGTACATGTTCCCTCCTTTATTCTACCCTCTCCCTAGTTATCTTCTTGCTCTTGATGTATGTATAGAATGCCTTGGGATTCTTTTAAATCCTACTGCCAAGGCTCCCCCAACCCCCACCCCTGGCTCTCCTAATTCCCTTTGAGCCCTTTTCTAGATTCTTTATTATCCTCAAGGGCCCCGTTTGATTTTAGCTTCCTAAGCCTTACAAATGCTTCCTTTTTCTTCTTGACCAAATTCACCACCTCTCTCATAATCCAAGGTTTCCTTACCTTGCCATCCTTGTCCTTCCTTCTGACTGGAACATACCAGTCCTGTACTCTGTGCAGTTGGTCTTTAAATACCACCCATACATCAAAAGTGGAGTTGCCCAAAAACAGCTGTTCCCAATTAACTCTCCCTAGTTCCTGCAAATATTCTTGTAATTTGCCCTGCTCCAATTTAATACTCTCCGGCAAGGTCCATATCTTATCCTTATTCATAGCCATCTTAAAACTTGCGATCACTATCATCAGCGAACATCCCACTTCTGACCTTAAGATTGAAGGCCGGTCATTGATGAAGCAGCTGAAGATGGTTGGACCCCAAGGAACTCCTGATGAGATATTCTGTGGCTGAGATGATTGACTCCCAACCACCACAATTGTCTTCGACTCCAGTTTAGCAAAGGCTCCTTGATGAATATTTGATAAAATGCTGTCTTGATGTCAAGAAGCATCTGCCACCCCGGAGTATAAATGTTTTGACCCCTTACTCTCTTATTTTCCACAATAACCTGTGATGCAGCACCTTTTCAAATGCCTCCTGGAAATCTAAATACAAAACATCCACTAGCTCCTCTTCACAGTATGTGGCTTTGTCATTGACCTCAGGAAGCAGGGCAGAGCACATGGCCCTGTATGTAGCAATGGGACTGAGTAGGAGATGACTGAGAACTTCAAATCCCTAGGTGTAAAAATCTTGGTCCAACCGCGTAGAGGCCAAGGCCAAGAAAGCACACCAGTGCCTCTACTTCCCCAAAAGGCTAAGGAAATTCAGCAAGTCCCATTGACCTTCACCAATTTTTATAGATGCACCACTGAAGCCATCCTGTCTGAATGCATCACAGCTTGGTAATGGCAAATGCTCTGCCTGAGACCACAAGAAGTTGCCGAGAGTTGTGGGCACAGCTCAGTCCATCAGAACAGCTCAGAACCTGCC
This sequence comes from Pristis pectinata, assembly GCF_009764475.1. Lineage (NCBI taxonomy): Eukaryota > Metazoa > Chordata > Chondrichthyes > Rhinopristiformes > Pristidae > Pristis > Pristis pectinata. Next base: position 23,503,936 of record NC_067406.1, read on the forward strand.
TCCTCTCCATGGACTCTGTCTACACTTCTTGCTGCCTCGGAAAAGTGGCCAACATAATCAAAGACCCCACCTTACCCAGGACATTCCCTCTTCTCCCCCCTTCCATTGGCCAGAAGATACAAAGGCTTGAAAACACACACCACCAGCTCAAGGACAGCTTCTATCCCATTGTTATAAGACTCTTGAACAAACCCCTTCTACCTTAATGATGAACTCTTGACTTCATAATCTACCTTGTCATGGTCAATGCACCTTATTGTCTTCTTGCACTGCACTTTCTCTGTAACTGTAACACTATATTCAGCATTCTGTTATTGCTCTTCCCCAAGTTTTGTACTTAAGTTTTGAAATGGTCTCTGTGGATGGCTTGCAAAAAACTAATTTTTCCCACTGTATCTCAGTACATTTGACAATAATAAACCAATTCCAATAAAATGGTCAAGCACGATTTTCTTTAACAAAACCAGCGTGACTTTGCCATACTACCTTGATTTTCTTCTAAATGCCCTGGTGTAATGTCTTTAATGACCGCTTCCAACATTTTCTCCAATGACAGATGTTGAAATTTGTGTAGTTTCTAGCTTTGTCTCCCTCCCTTTTTGAATAAAGGATTTACACTGTCTATTTTCCAATCTAAAGGAAACCTTCCCATATCCAGGTAATTCTGGAAAAGTAAAACCTATGCATCAATTATTTCATTAGCCTCTTCTTTTAAGACCTTAGGGTGAAGTCCACCAGGACCTGCAGGCTTGTTAGCCGGCACTTCAACAATTTGCTCAGTACCATTTCCCAAAGATTGTAGATCCTCATTAATTTTTCTTCCCTCGTTGGAATTTATCTATTCTGTGCGTGTTTAAATGTCTGACACCACACCTTGACTGACTGATCCCTTAATCTAATTTGCCAATTCATTTTAGCGAGCTCTTGTTTCATGCCCTCATAATTACTCTTATTCAAGTTTAAAGTAAGAGTCTTAAATCCACTCTTTCCTCCCTCAAATGGAATGAAAAATTCAATGGCCACTAGTACCACTGGCCTTCACATTGCAGTCACGAATTAATTTTACCTTGTTGCGTAACGTCAGGTCCAATACAGTTTATAATCTGGTCAACTCCAGAACATGCTGTTCTAAGAAACTACCCTGAAAACACCAAACTTATCTCAGCAACCTTTGTACACCTGATTTTTCCAGTGTACAGGTAGATTTAAGTCCTCCATGATTATCATATCTGACAAAGCTCCCATAATTTCTTCCTTTACTTTGTCCTACTGTATGGTTACAGTTGGGGGCTTGTACACGAGTCCCAGAAGTGACATTTTGCTTTTATTATGCTTTTAACTCCATCTAAGCCAATCCTACATTCTTTTTCTTTATAAATTTCAGATTATTTCTCACTAAGATTGCCATTAATTAAGAGCCATTCCTCCACTTCTTCCATCCTTCTTAAACGTCTTTTATATTCAACATTCAGCTCCTAATCCATATCACCCCAATGTTCACTATCGGATCATATTTTGTGCTCTCAGTTCATCTGTTTTGTTTTGAATGCTATTTGCAATTCAGATATAGAGCTTTTACTATGGTACCTTTATTTTTTTTTCTAACCTCAATCCCTTCCTGCTACTTTTGGAAAATATATTATACCTTTCTCTCCTGCTGCATCTCTACACTTTGATTCCCTTGTCCCCTCCACTCAGTTTATTAAATCCTCTCTTCATCATGGAGGATATGCAGTATTTTAAGTGAATTTCAAACCTGGGGGCTTGCATCAGTCCAATAAGATCACAGTGCTACTTTAATTCAAAATACTGTGGAGATTTGAAATAAAATAGAAAACAGTGGAAAACTCAGGTCAGACAGTATTTGCAGAAAGAAAGAAAAAGTTAATTTTCACTTCAATAACCCTTGTAAAAAGGTCAATAAACTAAAATACTAGTTTTGTTTCTACTCAGAATGGAACTGCTAAAACAAAAATCAAAACTAATTTTAAAAAAATTCATAAATGAAAAATCTGGTAAAATTTGGAGAAAACCAGGAAGAGGAGAGTGGATGGAGATAATTAACTTGCAATTGGCCGTTGAACAAATGAGGAATCATCAATCCATGCCGTAATAGTGAAGTTTACCAAGACTAACATTTTATGATGATTTTGAACTGCTTGTCAGGACTTGGAATTCCAATTCAAATGCTAACAATTAATTGTACACACACAAATCACCTACAGCACGCATACCTGTCTATGCTCTCTCCTCGACAGAGAATGTCCATTCAGAATCCGCCAAAGCATTCTGCCTGCTATTTTTGTGTCAATCCACAATAATCGGAAGCCATGGTAGTAATGTTTTACTTCTTCTACAATCTTCTGATTCAGAGACTTGCGCACTTCGGGCTCTATAGGGCTATATACAGGACCTCCTTCCTCCAGTCGCTTATTCTTATCTTTTAGAGATTTCAGTGATTTTTCCACTTTGGAGTCATCATACAGTTGACGTGTTGAATGCCACCATCTTACAGAAACATAATGAGATCCAATAAAACTCGTACTGGTAGAAGTGCATGGCAAAGGAGCACGCACATGACAGTATAAACGTTTTGACCCTTTTCTCCAACAACCATAGTGATCCCTAGTGTGCAAAGAACTGCTGTTTGTGGATATAGTGCTGCAGTGTCTGAACAAAGCGTTTCTGAAAAGGGAAGGAAAAAACAAAAGTTTAGAACATGAATTTCTAAAATGCAGTGCATTTCCTCAATTTTTTCCAATGTACAAATTGATTAAGTTCCTATGGAGAAATAATAAAATAACTTTGAGAAGTTATTACATATCCACTTTCAGAGTGGCATTACAAATGAGTACCTTTTATTTTTAGCTGGTAATACAGTTAAGAAAATGTTGAAACTAAATTTTAAACCCGTTCATCATTAAAAGAGATATTTTGATGCAGTTTTCATGGCAATTGAATGCTGGTAAACAGCATCAAAACAACCTTTTACGATAAATAACACCCTCAGTTCACAAGAACACCACAAGATACATCAGTAGCAACAAACAATCTGCTAGAGGAACTCAGCAGGTCAAGCAGCATCTGTCAGAGGGGTGGGGGGGGGGGGGGGGAAGGAATTGTGGATGTTTTGGGTCGAAACCCTGCATTGGGACTAAGTGGACTTTATAGAGGAGAGGGGAAATGGTGTGACAGGCTAGTGAATGATTGGACCGAAGAAGGATGATGGACAAATGGAGCCTGATAGGGGAGGGGGAGGGGTGGAGTTGGGATACAGAGGCAGATGGCGACAGACAAAAAATTCCATTTCTTGAATTTAGCTAAATTACTTTGCTTGTGAATATGAAGAGCTGTACGTGGAACAAGGTGAGAGTGAAGATGGAGACAGCTGCTGGAGGATGATATGCGAGAACATAAAAGCTACCAAGTCAGTAGATAGTTTGGTTCCTGAAATGGAGACAGATCCCAAGAAAAATGATCCAAGTGAATTTGAGAGTGGGGTGGAAGTTAGAAGTGAAGGTAATAAAATTAAGATTGTATGTACTCCCAGAAGTCACCTGACTAGGTTCCAAATTGGGAAAAATTAGGCAAAATTGAACATAAATTATTGATGTAGGCAGAAGACAGTAATAGGCATGCACCCTAATTGGAACAAAGTGATTTGTCATACCCCTCCCCCCAAGATTCTGTGCTGGGGCCTGTTGTAAAATTTAAGCAATTAACAAATAAATATAGAGAACTTTAGATTTAAGTTTCTCCACTTAACAGCATATGTCATACAGAAAAGAGCATGCTATTGATGAAGCATTTACAGATTTAGCATTAAACTAAAATGTAGGCCACAGACAAGTGTATAGTGATCTACTTTCTATTCAAAACCAGGACATCTGAACAAGAAGCTGGAAACAGTACAGAGTCTTGGGGGTCTATTAAAATCAGCATCATGGTCCACATGGACATCATGATGCTGATTTTAATCCAAGACAACGAGAGGTAAAAACAGAGTCCAAGGAGGGGAGGCTGGTGTCCGTGATGCACTAGGCTGTGTCCACAACTCTCTGCAGTTTCTTGCAGTCCTGGGCAGAGCAGTTACCGTACCAAGCTGTGATACATCCAGATAGGATGCTTTCTACGGTGCATCGATAAAAGTTGGAGAGTGTCAAAGGGGACATACCGAATCTCAGCCTTCTGAGGATTCACCAGGAATTCCACTGCCAGGATGAGGCTCAATGCAAACTAGAGGAACACCAGCTCATCTTCTGCCCAGGTAGTCTACAACCCAATGGCATGAAAAACGAATTTTCCAGGTTTAAGTAACCCTCCCTCTGATGAGTTTTCCTGCTCCCTTCTCCTCTCTCTCCTTCCAATCCTCCTGCAGTCCTTCCATTTGTCTCCTTTTGCACCCCCCTCCACCTATCTTCATCCCATTCCCCTCCCCCCCCACAGGCTCCTCGCCCTCGCCCCCCCTCCCCCCCCACAGGCTCCTCGCCCTCCCCCCCACCACCCCATCTGCCATTCCCCTCTCCCCTAATGGTTCCCATTATCACCTCCTTTACTTAGCACATTCCAGCATTTGTGTTGTTGATATTACATTCTCACAACTGTCTCTACCTTCATCCTTCCCTCCCCCCACCTCATTCTTCTGGCCTCTTTTTTTTCCCTCTGCTTCCAAGCATCATTCAACTGCCTCTGACTCAACTCCACCTCTCCCCTACCGAGCTCGATCTGCCTGTCACCCTTCACCTCTCTTACCACTCCCCTTCTCCTCTTTATATTGGCTACCTCTCCTCTCAGTCCTGATGCAGGGTTTTGACGTGAAACATCAACAATCCCAATATCCCCCCCCACAGATGCTGCTCGACCCGCTGAGTTCCACCAGCAGATTGCTTCACCAGGATGTTGCCTGAAATGGATGACTGTAGTTATAAGGAGAGATTGGACAGGCTGGGTTCGTTCTCAGTGAAACATAGGAGGCTGAGGGGTAACCTTACTGAGGTTTATAAAATTATGAAGAGCATAGATAGAATGCACAGTCAAAATTTTTTTTACCCTAAGGGCAGAGGAGACTAGAACTAGGGCGCATACATTTAAGGCGAGAGGGTAGAAATTTAAAGGAGATCCAAGGGATATGGTTTTTCTCCCCCCACACAGAGGATGGTGAATATCTGGAAGGAGTTGCCAGCGTTGGTGGTGGTAGAGGCAGAATCAACTGCAACATTTAAAAGGCATTTAGATAGCAAAGGCATAGAGGGATACAGCTCGAATTGAGGCAAATGGGATTTGTTTAGGTAAGTGTCACCATCAGCATGGATGAGATGGGCAGAAAGGGAACCTTTTCAACACTTTACAATTCTATGATATTAATTTAATTTCTCTTTAGACTTAAAAGGTTATAATATCATTTTTTTTTACTAAATATGACACTGTTTCCTGTATTAAGTATTTTGATTGAGAGGGGAATTGAAAGAAGAAAATTATGTGTATTTTTTTTATTACACTAGCACATTTTCTGTGACAACTCATGGAAAGTTCAAGGTGCAAGTCAAAGATCAAAGAATGAACTTTAGAACAAAATAATTATAGTTTGCAAATAGTCCACTTGCACATCCAAGCCTCTCTCTAGTTGCAAGTCTAACTCTTAATAAGAGGGAGGAGGTAGACAGAAAGAAATAATAATAACTTGTGGGCCAAAGGGCCTGTTCCTGTGTTATACTGTTCTAATAATAAAACAAGCATCATCTTGCCTAATTTAAGACTTTGAAGATTTAGAGATTTGAAGTGAATGCAAAGTAGTAAGGCTACTCCCAATTCTCTCTTACTCAACACACAGGTACAGGCAGCTCCTCACATCAAGAACTTCACACTTTAATCTCTAGCAATCATCGAGTTTGCTCATCTCTGACAGAGAAGCGATGCATACGGTTATGAAACAGAACAGCCTTGTTCTTTGCAAGCCAGTATTTGGTATGTTGTTCAGAATTTCTGAATCTAATAAGTCCAGTGACTAATAGTAAAAAATGTAGCCTATTCATTGGCAGGATCGTTCTTAGTTGCAATTTCTTCCAATGCCACACAACCTTCTTAATTGCTCCTCCAAGCCTATTCTGAGGCAATTATGACACAAAATTAGGAGGTGTGCTGATAGTGAAGAAAGTTATTGTAGATTACAGGCGGATCTTGATCAGTTAGGAAAGTGGTTTGAGGAGTGGCGAATGGATTTCAATACAGATAAATACAAGGTGCTGCATTTTGGAAAGTCAAACCAGCGTAGGACTTATACTATGAATGGGAGGGCATTAGAGAGTGTAATAGAACAGAGGGACCTAGGAGTACAAGTGCATAGTTCGTTGTGACTTGGGTAGAAAAGGGGTGAGGTCCTGCAGAGAAATTTTAGGGAGTTAGGATAGAGATTGAGGAACAGAACCTCAGAGGTGGTAATGTATGGGTCACTCCCTGTGCCAGACATCACTGAGTACAGAAATAACGGGACAGCCCAGATAAATGTGTCTGGAGCATCTGTGCAGGAGGAGGGCTTTAGGTTCCGGGAGCACTGTGACCAGTTCTGTGAGGGGTGGAGTTACCTCAACAGAGCTGGGACCAGTGACCTCGCAGGGAAACTCACTGGTGCTGAGAGGGGTGGGGCACTGTAAACCACTGGCAGGGAGTGGGCACAGGAAGGCTGCACATCAGAAAAGAGTGCAACAAGGACTGGAAGAGATGTACAGTAGAGCAAGAAATCGCAGCAGCAGAGGAGACAGTACAAGGTTTAAGAGGGGCTTACGGTTAAGAAGACATATGGTGTGTTGGCCTTCATTAGTCCGGATATCGAGTTTAAGAGCCACGAGGTAATGTTGCAGCTCTATAGAACCCTGGTTAGACCACATTTGGAGTATTGTGCCCAGTTCTGGTCGCCTCATTATAGGAAGGATGTGGAAACTTTAGAGAGGGTGCAGAGGAGGTTTACCAGTATGCTGCCTGGATTTAGAGAGCATGCCTTATGAGAATAGGTTGAGTGAGCTAGGGCTTTTTTCTTTGGAGAGAAGGAGGATGAGACTTGGAGGTGTACAAGATAATAAGAGGCATAGATCAAGTGGGCAGTCAGAGACTTTTTCCCAGGGCGACAATGGTTAACACGGGGACATAATTTTAAGGTGAGTGGAGGAAGGTATAAGGAGGATGTCAGGGGCAAGTTTTTTTATACAGAGAGTGATGGGTGCGTGGAATGCACTGCCGGCAAAGGTTGTGGGGGCAGATACATTAGGGACATTTAAGAGACTCTTGGATAGACACATGAATGATAGAAAAATAGGGGGCTATGCGGGAGAGAAGGGTTAGATAGATCCTAGAGCAGGATAAAATGTCGGCACAACATTGTGGGCCGAAGGGCCTGTACTGTGCTGTAGTGTTCTATGTATGTTGTGTTCTATGAAAGCAGCGGCAGGTAGACAGGGTGGTGAAAAAGGCGTTTAGCACGCTGGCCTTCATCAGTCAGGGTATTGAGTATAGGAGTTGAGTCATTTGTTGTAGTTGTAAAAGTCGCTGGTGAGGCTACACTTGAAGTACTGTGCAAGTTTGGGTCATCCTGTTATAGCAAAGATGTGGTTAAACTGTAAAGAGTGCAGAAAAGATTTACAAGGATGTTGCTAGGACTAGGAAACCCAAGTTAGAGGAAGAGGTTGGCTAGGCTAGGTCAATTCCTTGGCTATTCCTTGGAACGCAGGAGAATGAGGGGCGATCCAATAGAGGTTTATAAAATCCTGAGGGGCAGAGATAAGGTGGATGGTAGCAGTCTGTTCCCCAGGGTAGGGGAGTCCAAAACTAGGGGGCAGAGGGGAAAGATTTAAAAGGGACCTGAGAGGCAAGTTTTTCACGCAGAGGGTGGTGAGTATATGGAACGTACTGTCAGAGGAAGTGGTTCAGGCCGGTACAATAGTATCATTTAAGAAGCACTTGGATAGGTACATGGAGTGGCAGGGCTGAGAGAGATATTGGCCAAATGTAGGAAATTGGGACTAGATGGGAGGGCACCATGGTCAGCGTGGACTCGTTGGGCCAAAGGGCCTGTATCTACGCTGTATTGCTCTATGACTCTAAGTACTTATGAAACCTTGTTGACCAGTTTACACCTTCAAAAAGGGAAGTGGGTTTCATTACATTTAACCTATTAAACAAATACACTTTAGCAGAATAACAAAAGTTGAATGTAGATTTCATTCGAATGGAAGTGCTTATGAAATTAAATTCTACAGCTTGCCAAGCCTTGATTCATGGAATTTAGCAGTACAGTATTCTATGTATTCTGAATGGTTACAAAGAATTGAAATTGTTTTCCTTGTTATAATAAATTGCCTTCAGAATGATTTAGTAAAAGCTCTTTAGGGTTGAAACCGGAATCAGATTTCATGAAGAACATTTAATCAACTAATTCAGTCCTTCCTCATCTATCCAACATTGGTGTCAACATGCTGAACAATTCTTCTTAAAAAAAACGCTCTCATATTGCAGTCATCATTACAAGGAATAGCCCACTTTTTATATTATGCAAATAAAGCAGCAAATGAGAAAACTTGGTAATAAAAAGAAATCAGTCAGGTAATTCAAATTAATCCATAGATTGCAAGTTAGTACATTGCATGTTTAAGATAGTCACTAAAGCTATAACTGAAAGAGCAGAAACTAAGAGAATATAACTATTTTCCAGATGGTGAAAATATGCAACAGTCTGTTTATGAGCGAAATACTGTGTAAAGATTGAGGATAGATATTTGAAGAGGCACATTAAGGGACATCAGTTTTCAGTAACATTCATAATTTTTGAGAAGAAAACTGCTCAAATGAACACCACTAATAAACTGAAGTGAATATTTCAATTAACAGGGCTGTATTTTTAGTGACAGAGAAACAACTCAAGGCAAACACAAACAGCAATAATTAGGGAATTAATTTTGATAGTTTCCATTTTAATTTCACGATATAAATAATTATCTTTACCTGTTGCATGTCAACCTTAGTGCAGTACAATTAAGACACACAACTTCATCAAAACCACCTAAAATAAGAAAAAAGCAAATGATTACATGCCATATAAATTGTTGAAAATGTGTAAAAGCCAGCAGAAAAATGCTATCCAAAAGGAAACAGCAATTTGTGTTAAGCAATAAGTAAAATGATCAGTTTATCTACACTCAGTGTTGTAATCCAAGTCTCAAACATGCTATATATTGCTGAAATAAATCCAGTCTACACACAGTCAATTATAAATTAAACATACATACTTCCCATATCCAAAGGCAGAATTAGATATTCATACATACACACAATTATCTTTAAATATTTAATTATGCAAATATCATGTGGTAAAATTCCCCATAGAATTCATATACAAAATAAAATTTTATGTAGAAAAAACAATATTGTTATTTAGTACTAAAATTCTATTTTGTTTGACTACATATAAAACACTATTTACCAATCAACTTTACTTTTTAAATAGTGAAAATACAAAAAATATTCAACTGCATGCTGTGCTTTATATCACTGAATTACTGCCAACATGATTCCATGTGTACTGTTAGTAACTTCAGAATCAAACAAATGTTGCAACTTCTTTTTGACTTCATGATGAGATACGAGCACTCATGGGTGGGTATTATTTTCCATGCAATGGAGAGATACCTCTGACTCCCAATCAAAGTGTGTTCTCCTTCATTAACAGTAACTAACTGACACATTAACCAGTATGATATAATCAAAACAGAATATGTTGGAAATACTCAGCCAGTCAGGCTGCATCTGTGGGAAGAGAAACAGAATTAACATTTCAGGTTAAAAACCCTTCATCAAAACTGGAAAGGAGGAGAGAAAATAAGCTTGTTAAGTTGCAGGGTGCATGGTGGGCCAGTTTTTTTTTCGGGGGAGAGGAGAGAGAGCGAGAATGTCTCTGATAGGGTAACACTGGGCTGACCATGGGATAAGTCATTAACTAGGTTATCGGGTGAATGATGAGTGGGAGCAATTAGAGAGTGAGGACAAACATAAGGAAAAACAAAAGGGACGGGGAGGGTCAGAAAGGAAGAGGGGAGGAGTGCAGTAGTGATAGGGGAATTCACTGGTTAGGGGAACAGATAGGAGATTCTGTGGATGAGAATGAGACTCCTGGATGGTAGGTTGCCTCCCAGGTGCAAGGGTCAAAGACAACTTGGATTGAGTCTTAAGAGGGAGGGTGAGCAGCCAGAAGTTGTGGTACACATTGGTACCAATGACATTGATAGGAAAAGAGATGAGGTCCTGAAGAGGGAACATAGGGAGTTAGGAAGGACGCTAAAAAGCAGGACCTCAAGGATGGTAAGCTCTGGATTTCTGCCTGTGCCATGCACCAGTGATGGTTAGAATAAAAAGAGATGGCAGATGAATGCGTGACTGAAGAGTTGGTGCAGGGTTTCAGATTTGTGGATCACTAGGATCTCTTCTGGGGAAGGTATGAGCTGTACAAAAGTCAGCTGGATGGGTTGAAATATCTTTAATGCGAGAAGCATTAAAAATAAGGGTGATGAGCTCAGAGCATGGATCTATGATGATAGAATTATTATGTTGGGGCCATTAAAGAGACTTACTTGGCTGTCACAAGGGCAGGATTAGCTCTTTTGATGTTCTGGGGTTAAGATGTTTCAAAAGGGATAGGGAGGGAGCTAAAAGCTGGCGGGGGGGGGGGAAGGAGTGGCATTGCTAATCAGGGATAGTATCACAGCTGCAGAAAGGGAGGATGTCGTGGAGGGATCGTCTACAGAGTCAGTGCGAGTGGAAGTCAGAAACAGGAAGGAAGCAATCACTCTATTGGGAGTATTCTGTGAGCCCCCAATAGCCACAGGTATACTGGGGAGCAGATAAATAGGCAGATTTAGGAAAGATGCAAAAATAACAGGGTTGTTGTCATGGGAGACTTCAACGTCCCTAATAATGATTGGCACCTCCTTGGTGCCAAAGGTTTAGGTGGGGCAGAATTTGTTAGGTGTGTCCAGGAAGGATTCCCTAGAACAATACAGTACATTATTTCTGACACAGAATTCCTGACACAGTATGTGGACAGGCTGACTAGAGGAGAGGCCATACTGGATCCAGTACTAGGCAATGAACCTGGTCAGGTGACAGACCACTTGGTGGGCGAGCATTTCAGAGATAGTGACCACAACGCCCTGATCTTTAGCATAGCCATGGACAAGGACAGGAGCAGGCAATAAGGGAAAGTTTTTAATTGGGTGAGGGCTAATTATGATGGTATTAGTCAGGAACTTGGGAGTGTAAATTGGGAACAGATGTTCTCAGGGAAATGCAGAGCAGAAACGTGGAGGCTGTTGCATGGGGTTCTGGATAGGTTTGTCCCACTGAGACAGGGAAAGGATGGTAAGGTAAAGTAACCATGGTTGACAAGAGAGGTGATACATTTAGTCAAAAGAAAAAAGGAAGCATTCTTAAGCTTTTGGGAGCAAAAATCAGGTAGGGCTCTAGAGAATTCTAAGGTAGCCAGGAAGGAGCTTAGGAGAGCTAGAAGGGGACATGAGAAGGCCTTGGAAGACTGCAAGGCATTCTACACGCATGTGAAAAATAGGACGCTGACTAGAGAGAGGGTAGGACCGCTCAGGGACAAAGGGGGAAATGTGCCTGGAGGTAGGGGAGGTCCTTAATGAATACTTTGCTTCAGTGTTCACTAGGGTGAGGTCAGCAATAGAACAGGCTAATGTGCTGGAGCATGTTGAGGTTAAGAAAGAGGTAGTGTTGGAGCTTCTGAAAAACATTAGGATAGATAAGTCCACAGGACCGGATGGGATATACCCCCCAGGTTACTAAGGGAGGGGAGGGAAGAGATTGCTGGGGCATTGACGATGATATTTGCATCCTCTCCGGCCACAGGAGTGGTATCAGAGGATTGGAGGATGGCAAATGTTGTTCCCTTGTTCAAGAAAGGTAATAGCAATAATCCTGGGAATTGTAGACCAGTGAGTCTTACATCAGCGGTGGGCAAGCTATTGGAGGGGATTCTTAGGGACAGGATTTACAAGCATTGTAAGTAGCATATTCTTATTAGGGATCATTGGCATGGCTTTGTGAGAGGCAGGTCGTGCCTCGCAAGCCCAATTGAGTTTTTCCCGACGAGGTGGCAAAAGAAATAGATGAAGGTAAGCAGTGGATGTGGTGTATATGGACTTTACTAAGGCGTTTGACAAGATTCCCCATGGTAAGCTCATCCAGAAAGTCATGAGGCATGGGATCCATGGAGACTTGGTTGCGTTGATTCAGAATTGGCTTGCCCACAGAAGGCAGAGGGTGGTAGTGGATGGAGACTACTCTGCCTGGAGGTTGGTGACTCCTGGTGTTCTGCAGGGATCTGTTCTGGGGTGCCTGTTCTTTGATTTTTATAAATGAGGAAGTGGAGAGATGCATTAGTAAGTTTGCAGATGACACAAAGGTTGGAGTTGTTATGAAGGTTGTTGTAGGTTACAATGGAAATAGACAGGATGCAGAGTTGGGCAGAGAAGTGGTAGATGGAGTTCAATCCGGAAAAGTGTGAAGTGATACACTTTGGAAGAACAAACTTGAAGGCGGAGTACAAAGTTAATGGCAGGATTCTTAGCAGTGTGGAGGAACAGAGAGATCTTGGGGTCCCAGTCTATAGATCCCTCAAAGTTGCCACGCAAGTTGATAAGGTGGTTAAGAAGGTGTATGGTGTGCTGGCCTTCATTAGATAGGGGATTGAGTTCAAGAGCCACAAAGTAATGTTGCAGCTCTATAAAACTCCGGTTAGACCATACTTAAGAGTACCGTGTTTAGTTCTGGTCACCTCATTATGATATCATGTGACTCAATAGATGTGCTGGTCTGTGGTACAAAACATCTTTTCTTAGGTGGCAGATATTTGGAAAGGGAAGTTCTGACCATTTTGCAATTAAGCAGTTTTTAGTGTTTAAATCCCACATGCATGGGATGAGGTGGTATGCATGAAAACAGGCTTAGGTTTGTGAAAATAAGAGACTGATGTACTTCCAGCAATACATCAGCCTCCTAATTCAACTTGAGATGTTTATTTTGCACTTGAAGTAATTTGTAGCTTACAGGAAATTTCTCACTTTCAAAAACCTGCTTTTGAATCACAGAACAGTACAGCACAGAACAGGCCCTTCGGCCCACAAAGTTGTGCTGATATAGCTAATACCTCCTACCTACAGAATGCCCATATCCCTCTATTTTCCTCTCATTCGTGTGCCCACCCAAGCCCCTCTTAAAAGCCCCCAAAGAATTTGCCTCCACCACCCAATCAGGCAATGTATTGAATCACTGAGAAATTCAAAGTAGCACAAGCAGAGAGCAGTGACTAATATTTTATTACAACATCCAAGCTTTCTTTCACAATAAATGTAAAAGATTATCAGTGAAACAACTCCGATAACTGCCATTTTATTTCATTCACAGGACATTGATGTTGCTGGCAAGG